>NC_090935.1:597260514-597585060 GCF_040938575.1 Ambystoma mexicanum | reverse complement strand
ATGTATTTTCAATTGGGGCTTTCTTTTAGATGCTATAGATCTAAGATTGTCTATTTTTCTTTTGCCCTTCATAGACAGTCATGTTATAGACAATCTTGGTCACTGGTAATATCAATCTTTGGTTGAATATCTTTTCTGCTTATGTGCTCCAACTGCACACTCAATCCATACACAAGTAGGCAAAATGAATACATTTTGCATCGGGATCAATTATCAAAGAGAAAATCTGCATTTGTGGGTCATTTCATTTTTTCTAATGGGGTAATCGCATACATCCCCCTCTCCAACCTGCTTCCCCCGTGAGCATTTACAGGCTTCCCCTGCATTCATTTTTCACTTTTACAAAGCGGAATTGAACATAAAAAGGTTAAAACGGGTATAATCGCCTTTACTTTTTCATATTAAAATAATGTAAGTGCTGCCTGCAAATGACTTTTTGCAGACAGCATTTACACGAGGTTCCTATGGGATCCAACTGCTTTTAGTAGGCATCCATCGGTTTTACAGCTGCATGAAAACCTTAAGCAGGGGTAAAAACCAGTAAACATTTGAAGGAGTTTCTGTTTCGAGCTCCTTGTCCTCCTTGAAATATACTTTTTTTAAACGGGAGCGTAAAAGTAAGGCATGAACAACTTACTCCATGCTCCTAGGCCTTACTTTTACACTCCACCCTGGTAAAATGACCTGTAGCAGTCTGGTTATAGCCGTAGCAGGATTATTGCTATAACACAAGTATGGAAATGTGTAAATAGGCAACTGCGAAAATTTGAAAGTGATGTGAGATTAATGGAGGAACTAAGTAAAAGTAAGTAAAGCTGATGCTCCAAATGTTTATTCTGTGTATATTATACATGCAATTTGTCTGATTACAGGATCTACATGTGTACATCGCTCCTTAGGTTTTGACTAATGCCAAAGGTATTTTTCCTTTTTATTTTATATGGATTGTTGTCAGATGAATAAATTTGTTATTGGAATTTCTTAATGATATGCAAATGTATTTTATTTTGCTTTTTATATCTTTCCAATTTTACTAAGAATATGTTAAAGTTTTATTTTAAACGGTATACACAATAAAAAATGTAAACATTTAAAAAAAATATATATATCTCCCCTGCATGTTCAGCATCTGGCAGGGATGACTCAGCTCTTCATCCATCTAAGGCAAAGGATAGGGTTTGGGGTTCTTGGGAATCCCACCAGGGCTCACTTCAAAGGGTAGGCACTCAAGGGAAAGGAGGCAGCTGTAGGACTACCCACGTGACCACCAGAGAGTGGTCACAAGAGTTAAAGGAGCCATCTGTGGGTTTTCGTCAAGACCCACTTGTCCACCAGCTGGAGCAGTAAGCAAAGGGGTTGTGGATGGTGTTTTTGGGACAGTGGACCACCAGGTATTAAATACAATTATTTATTGTGTGGGTGATTAGGGATGCCAGGAGAGCATGCAAAGGATGGGGGTATCGTCTTGAGGTAGAGTTCACCAGTCCACCAGCTAAATAGGGCATTGACATGGTTGACATAAGGTGTTTGGTAGGATAGGTATATCTGCAATGCTTGTTATGTTTTTGTAATACTGTTTTGGGTTTGTTGAGAGTGTGGAGAGGGGGGGTTGGCGGGGGTCAGGTAAGTGGATAATAAACATTGCTGCCTTTGTGAATCTTTAAAGTCCTACGCCTCAGGATAGCTCCTACCAAAGGAACCCTGACAAGATACACCTCAACTAGCACCCTCAGGTTGTGACTCAGTTATTAGTGTTGGAAGGTCCTATTTTTTTTAGTTGTTTGGTCATCGAGGATGCAATCTGCACAAGCCAGAGATGTTACTGCACAGCTATAGAGAAGGGTGGCAAAACTGGGAAATATGTGTGATGACTTCGGGATGGAAGGGTGGTGAGGATAAGGGAGGACATCATGGGGACAGAGGAGCAAGATATCTCAGGAAGGTCGACTTGGACTAGTGCCCGGGAGATCAGGGAGGGATTACAATCTAACAGAGAGGAGCTCTACATTGACAATGAGAAAGAAGTAATGAGATGGAAGGAAGTGAGACTTTGGGAAAGAGGAAAGAGGTGGGGAGAGGGGAAAATAATAGCAAGCTGCCCCCACAGTTCAAGGATATTTCTAGGATCAGCTAAAGGAATTGAGCTAAACATTGTGATATTGAATGCAGGGAAGCAGTGGTGGGAGAGATGTCAGAGAGTTTTGTATTTACGCCAAAGTGTTTGACAAATATAAATGATTAAAACAAATTCAATACTCAAATCACACGAGTAAGCATTAGGAGGAAAGTAATTAGGTCTTAAGATGAGTGCAGAAAAGAGAAAAGGAACATTGAATGTGGAGAGGGAGAGTATTCCAGAACTTAGGAGCTAGAAACAGAAAGTAAATGAGATTGAGTACAAGGGATGGGGGGGACAGTAAAATGGGAAATGAGATAGAAAAGGAAGGTGTTGAAAGGGTGAATCAAAAGAGACAAGGGGGGATGATAGAGAGGAGCCATACCATGGAGGCTTTTAAAGACAATAATCGAAAGTGAAACAAAAGACAGGATTCGAAAGATGGCCATTGAAGGGATTGGAGATCAGGAACATTTGAATCACGAGGCGGAGTAAAAAAAGAAGTCTGATTGAGGAATTGTAAATAGATATGAGTTGGAGTAGATTGCATAGTATCAGAAAAGGAGGAGAAAGAAAATAAAATTTGGGAATCGTCTGCGTGGAAATACTGAGAAAGGATAAAACGAAATAATACAGGCCAGAGTTGTGTAAAGCTAAAAGAGGGCTTATTTATTTATTTATTTATTTATTTACATTTGTAAAGCACACAATTGGCCCTTAGGCATCGTGGCACTGTTAAAGTAATCTTGCTTAGTTGTGAGAGTAGTACAGAGAAGTGAGAGTGAAGGCAATTAAGTACAAAGATGATACAAAAACAGTATATAAACAAGTTGGAGAACAAGGTTGGCAGTATGTCCCTTGGTTACATTGGAACAAAGTTGAGGTTTAAATAAGCAATAGACATTTGCAGGTTAATTGAACAGCTTTGTTTGAAGAGCTTTGCAGAAAACTGTGTATGAAGCTTCGTTTCTGAGTGCTGTGGGCAAGGCATTGCAGTGTTTGGGCGCTAGATGTTGGAAACTGGACCCTCCAGCTTTAGTTCTTTTGAAGGTGGGGATGAACATCATCTTAGAGTGGTGTGATCGGATGGGTCTGGTAGATGTGAGTGAGATAATCTTTTCTGACAAGTAGGGAGGGGCAGTGCGGGAGATGCACTTGTGGGTGATGGTCATGGTTTTGAAAAGAATGCACCCTTTGACCGATAGCCAGTGTACATCTTTCCTAGCTAGTTAGAGATGTCCCATTTTAGGGATGCTAAGAGCAGCTCTCAGGGCATTTTTTCGAGTAACTTGTAACCTGTGAGGGTGTTTAGTACTCAGAAGTAGAGCATGAGCATGAGAGTGGTTGAGCCAAGGACTGAGCCGTAGGGCACACCATAGTGAAGAGGAGCAACAGGGAAAGACAATCCAGCCCAAGAGGCACAATAAGTGTGTCCAGGCAAATAGGAATGGGACCAGTTGAGAACAGGGCCCTGAAAGCCTAAGTAAAAGGGTGAATGCAAAAGACGGTGTGATCAACAGGGTCAAAGGCTGCAGACAAATCAAGCAGAATAAGAATGGAAGACTATTTGCAGTACTGAACTGACAATAAAGAATTACAAATTGAAAGAAGAGCGCACCCTCTGTTAAATGAAAGGGATGGAAGCCCAATTGATAAAGAGAGAGAAGAGCGGAGCGATTTCTATAGGGAGATACCTGATTATAGAAAGCATGCTCCAATAGCTTTGAGAGAAGGGGGGGAAGAGAAATAGGATGGTAGTTGGAAGGTAAGGAAGAGTCAAGACATGGTTCCCTGAGAATGGGAAGTATAGTGGTGTGTTTAAAGGAAGAAAGAAATGTTGCAGATTGAAGAGAGGAATTAAGGAGTATTGTAAGATATCGGATAACGGAAGGACAGATGTTGGGAATTGAAGTAGATGGAACTGGGTTGGCATGGGCAGCGGTAGGATGGGCATTAGATAGGATAGCTGAGAGTTCATTGTCAAGAAGGGGGCAAAAGGTAGACACAGAGGGAGGGACTGAAGAATAGGAGGATTCAGTGAGAATGGGATAGCTGCAGAAGTAAATGGAAGAATGAAGGAGGATAACTTTAGAAGAGATCTAGTCAGCTTAGTCAGAAGCATAAGGGAAGAAGATGGGGAAGCTAGAATATGATTAAGAACCTGAAACAAACAGCGAGGATGGCAAACAGAGGCAGCAACAAGCTCAGCAAAGGCCTTTTATTTAGCCAGGAATAAAGAGGATAGAGAGGCAAGTTCAGAAGGTGATTGCGACTTTCTCCAGCGATGCTCAGTTTTATGTACAAGAGGGCAAGAGGAATGGAGAGAGGGAGTCATCCAAGGCTGTTGTTGTTTACGAGAAGGAGCAGGACAGAGGGAATCGAGAGTATTTTGAAGGCCAGAGGCTACCAAAGAAGCAACACTAGTAGCTGAGAGTTAGAATAGAGAATTCAAGGAAGGGTGAAAGGAAGTACAGATAAAAATGAAAGTAGAGGTGTCCAAATGTCGAAGGGCATAATCTATAAAGGAAACAGAATAAGAAACAGGGAGCGATGCAGACGAAGAAACAGGGAGTGATGGAAACAGGGGGGTTGTGGGGGCAGAGGGAGGGAGCGCAACAAGAAAAGAGAAGGCAATGGCCATTGCTACTTGGGGAAGGAGGCAGGTCTGTATGGGCAGTGACTTGTAGTGTGTGGAAGACTGTTGAGCAATGCCCAGCTGCCAGTTTGTTGTTGAATACACAGCTGGGAGGGGGAAAAGGAAAAGGTTTCAAGTAAAGGAAAAAATTACTTAGAAGAGACAGAGATTAAAAAAAAGAGTGATTGAAGCGATGCTGATGAAGGGGCAATAGGAACGGAAGTTGGGACACAAAAGGTGTTGTGCCCTCTCCGGCTGGACATGGTCCTCCCGCAGTGTTACCAGTGATGTCTGCTCCCTTCTAATGTCTTTATAATGGTGCCCGCTCTCTTCCCTCTGCTGCTGGTGGTGCCTGCTCCCCTCTTGTGTTACCTGTGGTGCCTAGGGAACCTGCTTCTGCCCCTCTGTTTGTTGTTGACAGTGCCCACTCCTGCCCCTTTGTTGCGGGCGGTGCCCTTGCTGCTGGCTGTGCCCAATCTTCCTCCTGTGTTACCTCCCAGACCATCCTCTACCATCTGCAACACCAGGATAGGTGCTAGGAAACTACCACTGATAGGCCCTGGTGCCTTCATTGTCTTTCCAAAGCTTACACATCCAGCTGGAGGCCTCCCTGAGAGAGTCCAGCATTGGGTAGGGTAAACATTTCTAGTTACATGTCAAGGCATTTCAGGAACGAGGTAGTAGGAATGAAGTATTTTTCATATGTTCCTGTTCCTGCCTGGGGGAGGGGAGGAGAAGGAGAAGGTGAATTACAAATTGATAAAAAATGTGTTTGACCCAGAGAAGAAGCACCCTCACTGGGTCTTGCCATGTAGGGCAAAGAACTGGAAGATGGCGGTGGGGATTGTGGACACTGTTCTGTGGGAGGGATCACCATATCTGATGGATGTATTGGTGGGTTACCAGGAGGGGATACAATGACTGACTGAATGACAGGCACAGAAATTATTGCTGGTGTTTGTATCATCAGCACCTCCTACAGCACACGAGGCGCATCCATCTCATGGGTGGGATAACACTCAGGCATATCTGTGGATTCAGGTGGTCCACTGTTCGTCCATAGAGCCCTTCCTATCAGGCCACAGGAAGCAGATGGGGACCAGGGATGGTTGCAGGAAGAACGGAAACTGCTGGAAGTCTGATTCCAGGGTGTGTTTAGAAGGGACAGTTTCTAGGTTTGCTCACACATGCAGTGGCTACAGAAGTTAGACTTAGCTGAAGATGTCCGAGTAGTGACAGCTTACCCAGGGGGAGACCAAAATGCAGGGAGGACACCCAGTGGGACATATGGAGAGACAGCTACTCCTCCCAGAGGTCTGACACTGGCATTCCTGGTAATGGACTCTTTATAAATAATCAAAATGGTACTACTGTTAGCACCAGGGTCAGAGCAATGACTAGGAAGCACAGGATTTGAGTAGGCCATCACAAGGCACACTTAGGTGCCTGCCCACGCCACTATGAACGGTCCAGCTATGCGAGGTGATGCAGGCTTCTTCTGAGTTCAGCAGCTTTTCTGTTGGAGGGTTTCACAGATGGATTTAGAATTCCCCACAAGGGTACTGTGCATTAGATGGGGGGCTAGACATCTTAGTCAGGCATGAGAGTGTCAAGCCATGCTGGGCAGAAAATGGGCAATGAAGGCAGCTTGGTAGGATTGTTGGCACATTTTCTGGACCCACATGCTAATTTAAATGTGCCACAGTGATAATTGAAACCAAAAAAGGAGGAGGGCGGGCAAGTTCAAGTAAGTTCATCACCTATTTTACCTATAGAGAAATTGAGTTAATATAAGGAACATCATTCTGTGGTTTACAACTTCTTTGATCATAACAAAGATTTTTTAGGTAGCAAGCGCTCTTCTCCAGAATTTTTTAGGTAGTAGGCGCTTTCACAACTTCTTTGATCAGTCCGCGCAGATGGTCACAGCTTTGCAGACAGGGTAAATTCTCTAAAATGGAGACATCAAGTTGACTATAAGGTTCCGACCCATACATCCTGGCAACTACATGCTTTTGTGTTTCTCTCTGCAAGGTCACATTTACTTGCTGACATGGTGCTAAGAGATCAGCAACGCTGGAGGGATTGGTCCACTGTCGAACTGCTTTTCCATTTGCTGGTCTAAGGGGGTCCGTTGAATAACAGATATTGTTGGACTGTTTCAAGGAATGAAGGAATGTGGGGCCAGATTCAGGGGTCCCGCTGGCTCAGTAAAGCGGGTAAGGCTCAACCACCTGTGTGTCTTTCTTGAGAATAGAGGTAGAGACTGTAAAGCAAGAGTCCGGTTCACCAGAGAGCACCGAGAGGACATTCCAAGAAGCAATGACAAAATGCCTAATTAAGCAATATAACCCGAGCGTTGGGAGCATTACCGACTCAGGTAATGCCCCGGGGCCCATAGGTAAGACCCAAAGCAAAGCGAGGGCGTTACCGAAGGCTCCGGGGCATTACCTTAGTCGGTAAAGCCCCCGACGCAAGGGTTATATTGCTATTAGTACCCCGGCCCGCAAAAATTGCGTGACCGGGGCACTAAAAGCTTTTTTTTGTCCCGAAACGCTGCAGCGTTTCGGGAGAAAAAGAAAAAAGAAAATGGCCGCTGCCATGGAAAGGGAAAACGGAGTCTGTTTTTCCTTTCCATGGCGGCCATCAGGAGCGGACGCGCTGGGAACAAAAGTGTTCCAAGCGTGTCCTCTCCCGAAAAAGGATTAAAAAGAAGGTAAGTGGGGTTGGGAGGGCGGGAGTGGGATGGGGGGGAGAAAAAAAAAAAAAAACCTACCTGCGTCCCGGGCGATGGACGAGGGAAACCTCCAGCCGTGTGAAGGCGCGGAGCGGGGGTGGCCCCGCTCCAAGTCTCCACATGGCTGGAGGCTTCCCTCATCTCCTGCCGGGGACGCAGGAGCAAGAAGGTAAATTGGGGGGGGGGGCCATGGAAGGGAAGGGACTAAAAAGAAAAATACTTACCTGAGTGCCCGGAGGGGGGCGAAGGCAGCCGGCAGCCTCTCAGCCGCGGGGATGCTCGGAGCGGGGATGGCCCCGCTTCGAGCCTCCTCATTGACTGAGGGGTTGCCACGCCCCCCGCAGTGGACAAAGGCTGTGGAATCCCGACAGAGGGATTTCCGGCCGGGTAAGGACCCGGCGGGAGCCAATCAGAATGCGTGTTGCATTCTGATTCGCTCTCGCCAGGTACTAATTAGCAACAACGTGACTTTTCGGTAGCTATGGGCAGTGATTGGACAGCGACTCATTTCCACTTGAGTGATTCTGATGGGTCGTCCCTTCCGCAGGAGGTTGGGCAGGGCGATAGTAGGCCTGAGACATACAAATCACTTCAGGAAAATATCATGGTTAGTGAAGCAGGAGCTAAGAGTTTGGGTTAACCTCTCACTGCAGTTGAAGGAGGTCTCAATGGACGGATCCGCACATGAACTTTACATCAATGCAGAAGGCGGCATTGGCTTTGAGGCAATCCTAGGACAGAAGCGGTGCACTATCGGGTGGCCAGCAGAATTGCTGAGGTGGAAGCAACTTATCAGGGAAAGAAATGGCTGACAGACACATTGTTTCTGGTATGACAGCTGCTCTGTTGTCCCGGGGCTGAGCACGCAGTCTGTGAGGTGCTCTGAGACCTCACATTAGGTAGGTTACTTGTGTTTTGTGGTCTGGACCTAAATATCTGTTTTTCTGCCTTTTTGTGGAAAGGTCCAAGAATGTAACTGCAGATACTTTGTCTCGTTTTAAGTGGGAAGCCACCCAAAGGCTTACGCTATATGCAGAAAGGAGATGCCACCAGTCCCCTAAATCCACCTGCTCCCTCACCTTGCCGACCGCCGCCATTTGCCTGGACCATGGCCTCCTGCCGCTCCAGCACACCAGTATATTTCTGCATTTGTGGAGGAGGCCTGGGAGATGCTTTTAAACAGCATAAAGAAGGTTAATATTCCTCTTTTAACCTTTCATGAGAATGTTCAGAAGCTGCTGTGCTATTATGCAAAGTATCTGTTAAATACTAATGTCCGTAAATACTTTTCTCCAAGAGTTTTGTTTTCATGTGCACTGCTAACTTCCGGATTTTGGGGAAAAACTGTTTCTGGTATTGTGAAGAATACTCCCACTAAAGAGGTTACTTTAGGCTCGCCCCAGGGTTTAAGAATTATGGAAATGAGACCCAGCTTTGAGCAAATCTATAGAAGAGGGCACCCTACTACTAAAATGGCCTCATAACAGTACACTGACTTGTTGTGACGCCACCTCATCTAACATCACTTCCTGTGATGCCACGGCTCATTGTCTACCATACCGAGTCCCATCTATTTCATTGCGCATGCGCCCCGCTACTAACACGTGCTGCGGGCCATGCTTTGCCCATCAAACAGACTAACCAAGTCCAGTTTAGAAAATCAAAGCAGCAAAACAGATAAATACTTGTTTGTGTGTGTCCTATTAGACATGACGCTCTCCTTGTTACCCTTCAGGCAGGTATAAATCGAATTAGGGGCCACCCTGCAGAGACACATCACTGTTCCTAATGCAATCAAGTGCAATGCAATTAACGTGCAAAGCAAATGTATGCAACTTCCTGCAAAGAATCACGAGGCCATCAGATATTGTGCTTGGGGAGCAGAACCCGCGCGCACAGATATCGCATCAATCAATTTCGATATACGGGAAATAATTGTCATTGCTCAGCGAACACTTACGCGACTTTGAACTTTAATTTATTGAGTTTGCTATATTTTTGTAGAGAAACAGATTGATAATTGCATTTAGCATGCATTTTACAGCATGCGAAATGCACCTGATACTTTCCCTCTCCAGATCAACTTCTCTTGCTGCCCTAATGAAATGGTATTTGTACAACGTGCAAGAACATCCAAAGAGATTGATGTGTATCCAGGCGTAATTGCAATTTTTAACAGTAGATTTGAATTGAACTCGAAATAAAATTGTACATTATACAGCCCAATGGAACATCTCAACGCAATTAATTTAGTAATTAACTTGGCAATTAACTTATTCTCATTTGAAGAAAAGGGATTTATAAAGTATGCATCAAGATCAGGCAGTGGATATGGAAAAGGTAAACTTAGCTCAGCTGTCAGCTTGGACCATGGTCCTGATGTGGGCGGTTGCGTACCGATGGAACGCCGCACGCGTAACCTCATGGCCTAAAATGTCTGGCAAGGTGAGGACGTGATATTAGGTAAGCAGGCTAAGAATATTCAAACAAGCCCTCATCCAATAGGCTGGACTTGTGTCAGGCAATGAAATCTTGGGGCCTACTTGTTAGGATGGCCAACTGTCTTACATGTTGCGGACCTACCTTGATTTATTGGACTGTAGGCGACTTCCCACGCATGTCAGCTCATTTTCATCAGGGGTGTACCATTAATGGAAGGCGTAAAAGCCTTGTGTAAGGCTTTTACGCCTTCCATTAGCGTCATGCCCCATTTTTGTCCAGTTGTATGGCGGAGAGGAGAGGCGGAACACAACTTGCACTTTTTCCGCCTCCCTTCCTCGCTGCCATGGCGGCATGCATTTTCATGCGGGTGCAAATGCTGGGGATTCCTAGGAAGCCCGCCGGCTTCATGTGAGCATGGCAGGCAGAGTTTACTTATTTGAACGGCACAGTGCAAATGTGCTGGGCAAAAGGAAGCAGACACTCGTGTACGGTACCTTTTCCCCTCCACATTTGCACTCCGCACTGCAATTGACCAACATTTGGCAGAAGGGAGCTGCCTACGTGTATGTATACACAGAACTGCTCCCTGCCCGACAAATTACACCCTCGAGCAAAATGAGCTCTGTAGCCGGTCCATTGTGGGCGAAAGTCCTGTCTTTGCTCCTGGGCGGCAGGACCCACTTTTTTAAGCTTTCTCAGTTTGGAGTTCACACATTTTCGTGGACACTTTTTTCGTTCAAAGCACAGGGGTAGGGGCTCGCCCTGAGGTCTCACTTTGTGTCAGGAGAGCTTTACAGTAGGAGCAGTGTGAGGGTAGTAGCCCATGCACCCTGAGCCTCGTGAAGGATTATTGTCTCTCAAGAAGCGCTATTCGTGGGAATGGTGGGTCAAAGTAAATGGGAGGGGAGCACAGTGCTGCATGCTGGGTGAAATAATGCCCAAGCAGATGACCTCATAATGTGTTCTGTTTTCTTTCACTCTGGGTGCATTTTTAAAACTCAGCTGATATTTCATAGGTAGAATCGCACACCTTTTCAGGCCGCTACTATGATCTCCCAATCAGGACGGGGAAAATAAAGGTTTAATCGGTTCTTTTTGCTACCAATTTCTATACCGTAAGGTTAGTTCCTTTTGTGATGTGTACTTTTCAAGGCCTTGCCATAAAACGAATTATATTTAAGCTCTTGAAACCCAAACCTTAACAAATACTTACATGAGCTAATGCTTGGAGGAAGTGCTGAAGTGCATAAATCGCAGACTGGGCTCAAATCCCAATTTCACTAGTAAGCCAAAGTGTGCGAGGCTGAGAAAATCGTTTAGTCTTACGGTGTCCTATCTGCTAAAATAGGGAGCCCCTAGAAGTGAAACAGGTTACAGTTTTTGCTCAGGGTTCAATAGACTATAGCGTTGCTGCATATATAATAGTCGCCCTTTATATATCGCACGCCACAACTGTGTCTCTTGGATTTCACAATGAAATTTATTAAAATATCCCCACCTTTGATAATCTCACGTATGAAAGACCGATCACACTACTGTAATGTTATTTTCTGTTATGATATGATATATGCATTTATAACATGCCAATAGAAAAGTATTTCAAGGCACAACAACGCAAGGGAGGGGGAACAAAGGGAAGACAGACAACGATCCTACTAGGCCAGGCGCGCAAGTGCATCGGAAAGTAGAAGGGGGAAAAGTGCAGGGGGGAGGGGACAGTGCAGTACATGGGATAATAGAATAAATAACAATAGTGGCAAGTGCAAGGGTAAAGGGTAAGTGCAGGCATCGGGTGCCAGGTGCTGGTAGTGGGACTGTAGGAATACAGAAAGCAGTCCCCAAGTGTGGGGGTTGCCAGGAGGGCAGTGCAGGTGTGCGACTGGTGGGGGAGGGGACCTGGGCCCGAGATCAGAAGGTGACCAGGTAAACCAGTGCAGTTTCAGCATCAGCCAGGAAATCAGCCCTGTGCACAACACACGTTTTCTTATGCACCTTTGTGTCTAAAGTGACCTGCTGCAAAACCATTTTTTTTGTTTTTAATTGTGATTTGGTTTGATAAATTAAAAGCTTACACAAGTACAAAATAGACTACATAAGATCATAGCAGAATAAACACAGAGCTCGATATATATGTTTCATCCACTTACAACAAGAAGAAAAGGGAAATTAAAAAGAAAAGAAATTACAAAACTATTTTGTAAAGTTGCCCATTGTACAATTAATAGCACTGTTCCTAGTCAATACAAAGTGGGAGCATGTATTTAATTGGTTTCGTATTGTGTAAGGCGTCACGTACAAAAATGGGTCCAGCTCGAGGGGTGGGACTGGCTCGAAAATGTCCTTTAAGGCGGACATCAGTGAATGCTTGTCAATGCACTTATCCTAGCTTCTTCCCTGGGCTTGTGTCTTCCTTTAAGGCGGGCATCAGTGAAAGCTTGTCAATGCACCTATCCTAGCTTCTTCCCTGGGCTTGTGTCTTCCTTTAAGGCGGGCATCAGTGAATGCTTGTCAGTGCACCTATCCTAGCTTCTTCCCTGGGCTTGTGTCTTCCTTTAAGGCGGACATCAGTGAATGCTTGTCAGTGCACTTATCCTAGCTTCTTCCCTGGGCTTGTGTCTTCCTTTAAGGCGGACATCAGTGAATGCTTGTCAATGCACTTATCCTAGCTTCTTCCCTGGGCTTGTGTCTTCCTTTAAGGCGGACATCAGTGAATGCTTGTCAGTGCACTTATCCTAGCTTCTTCCCTGGGCTTGTGTCTTCCTTTAAGGCGGATGGTCCCAAGGCTGAGGAAAGTATGCAATATTATTAAACACTATTTTTTCACCACCCATCCCAACATATTCTAGGACTGGTAAAATTATATAAACAAACTCCAGTCCTACAATATGTGGGGAAAGTGCTGGATAGTGTGCGGAAAAAGTATTGTTCTCCCGCCAATGTTTTTTTCTAACGATAATGTCACTTGATACCACAAAAACCAGAGCGCTGATTGGCAGAGGGAAGGAGGAAGGATGAGGATAGAGGGACAAAGGTAGTGATGAAGGGGAACAAAGAAGGAAGGCAAAACCATACATGGCTTTACTGATGACAAATAATGTACACATGTTCTCATATACAGTTAAGCACATACATAGGACACTTGTAAAATGAAGTGCAACCCAAATTCAGACAAATGACTTGTGCCACGTTTGTGGAAACCCTTGAGAGGTTTGTTCAGAAAAGCTGCGGTCTTGTTTGGGTCATCCTCTAGCAGAAGACTCTGACCCACACAACTTTGTCTAATTCTGGGTGCACTGTAGCAAGTGATTTGGGGTCTTGGTGAGATCAAATCTTGTATTTGTGTTTCTCTTTTATTTTGAAAAGCACTTAACCACCACTCAAGGGGTTTCTTGAGGCTGAACAAAGATTCTAAGGGCCTCATTACGAGTCTGGCGGTAACCCTGTCAGTGCGATCAGCAGGTTGCCGCCAGGCTTGCGACATTTTACCGGCACCTAGCTTGTTCGTGCCAGCGGGAACATTACAAGTCCCGTCGGTCCGGCAAGCTAGGTGCCAGTAAATGTTGTTCCCCATTCCTGTGGAGTTCCGTAGGTCTCCACGGGAATGGGTTCCTGGAAGCACTAACACTTTGTTTTTGATATCAAGGCTTGTTACCGCCCCTCTGCTGTGTAACCCGCTCCTGTTATGGCTCTGTCCAATCCCTCTTTCTGTGTCTACTCTCTCAATATCTCACAGCTTTCGCATCATGATCCTTTCGAGACTGCGCTTTGGCTCTGGGTGCCTGAGTCCTTTTCTCTTTGTGATCACTGCATGGACATAGGGAGCTTGAACTCCCTCCGTTGTCCATCTTGCCATTTATGCTGTCCTCTTTCACACCAGTAAGTGCCTCCTGTAGATTGCCTCGCGTGCTGCCCTCTCTCCCCGTCCAATGTACAGGGTGGTTTAGCCTGCATTGCTCCTCCCTCGACCATGCTCCCCTCAGGGGTTGGCGGTGGAAATCTCGTAGAAGGGTCACACTAGGGTACATTTTTGTCCTCCCTGCAGTTCAGAGGGTCTATATGCGATATTGAATTCTCCTTGTAGCTAAACCGAGACATTGTTCTTGACCTGCTCAGCCACCTGAACTGCTTTGAGTTCTTCCACTCTGCCTCTCATTGGAATGTCCTTTTGCAGATGCCATGATTTTGTCAGTTTGGGTTCCCGGCTAAACAGAACCAAGTTCTTGGACTATTGAACAGAACCAAGGGGGCAAGGAATATCCCCCGAGGATTTTTTTAAATGGTCCAGGACCTTTACTCAGGAACCTGGATTAGGATTAAGTACTCAAAAAATAATTCCTGTTACTAGGTCCCTTGCATTTCTCTTTCTATACTATCCCTCTGTTTTCTCTTATTGAATCTTTCACATTTTCTTCGCACTACTATGCTGACAACTCCCAGATTTTCTTTCTCCTGTCTTTAGTCTTCTGTATCTGCCACTGTCCAATCCTGGTTGTCGTCTTGCTCCCTTCCCTTGAAACCCTCCAAAAAAGTGACCCTTTTCTTTCGTCAGCCCACCCCTTCCACCCCCTCCCTCCTCTGGGTCTCACTTTCCCCCCTTTTCTTCTTCTGCACTTAACCTTATAGAGATCTTCAACCATTCACTCTCAAATCTCTGATAACGGCACACATCTGTTGCTTTCACCTTCACAATACCCGTCATATATGTCTCTTCCTGTTATTTCACACTGCTAAACTTATATTACGTCCCTAATGTTTTCCCCGTCTTGATTACTGTTCTGCTCTCTTCCTAGATGTACCTTCCTCACTTCAATCTCCATTTTGCTCAGTTTTCAATTCTGCCAATCATGTTCATTACTTGCCCCGGCCCCCGTTCTCCCATTTCTCCTTCTCTCGAGGACTTCTCCCTACTTCATTACGACTCCACTTCTTTTTTATGACCTTTAAATGTTATCAAGGATTTGCTACTTCTTACCTTGCTGCTCTTATCTCTCCGTATTCCCCTTCGTTTTCATCACCATCATCTTTTAAATTCTCCTAAACATCCCTGTGATCCTTCTCGTTTTTGTTCCTTTCCCCCCTGTCTCCCAAACTTTGGAACCCCCCGCCTCTCAATATATGTTCTTCCTCTTCCCTCCACATCTTTTGCTCTTGTCTAAAAGTTCACCCTCTCTCTACTCTTTCCTAGTTCTTACTATCTGCTTTATGATTATTTTTATATTTCCACCAAACACTTATTATTTGTACCGTGTTCTATAAATATGTGCAATGTTTTCACAAAAGTGCTACATAAATTTGAATGTAATACAAACATACAAAATGCCTCCAATTCAGGTTGAATGTATGGATGGGCCTTGGCACCACTGCATTTTCTTATCTTTGGTGATAGATAAATCTAACCTCAGAGCATAGGAAAATCTGTTGCCCTCAAATTGGACTTCACACATTCTCCTCTTACCTCATGCAGATTTACTGAGTGTTGCGCGATACAATCCAAATTGGATTACATGGAGGTTTAACTGCCCTCCATAAGTACTGTATAATAAATTACATAAACATGGTCTACAACACAACTAAGGAGAGGATAACTGTGAAAGGGTGTCAGAGGTTTGAGTATTTCTAGGAGACCATCCATTGGAGAAAATAGGGGAATATACCTAATTGGGTCTTTTGGCCCTGTTGTTCAAATTAAAAGAAATCCAGGGGTGTCACATTTCACACAACTGTGGAATAGTGCATTTGCCGAGCCCAGTATGAGCCACTGTTGAAGGTTTTAAGGGTACAGTAATTCCATCCCCTCTATTTGGCTCTGTTGTTCGGCGTGATCGGGCTGATCTCTAATGTGTGCTGAGGCCATGCTTTGAAAGTTATATTTGGGGCTCAGGAAAGAAACAGCATTATAGTTGATTAATCTGGAAGGTGTGCTGTGCTTGTTGAAAAGTTCCATGCTACGTTTGTAACTCCCTTTCTATAAGTAAATTGACCTTTCAGAAGGACCGTTATGAAAGTCCAAGGTGGGACCGTTATGAAAGTCCTGAAAGAAGTGTTGTTTTATAACCATTATCAGTAACTCACCTTCTATACAAATGGTTTTGAGGCAGGGGAAATGCAAATTGCAGGGCGGAATAGAATGCTGTCCTGAGAAGGCGAGTTAGCAGAAGTTAATTTAATATCCTTTAAAAAGAACTTGGCTCTGTTACATGAAGTTATATCATTTGTTATATTTGTCATCCCGAAAGCTATCGCGCTGGCAAGCTCTTGCCTTCAGTGGAGATTATGGAAAGGTCCACTCACCAACCTGTATGATCTTGACATGTAATCACTTATTAACAACGAAGGTGGTGGGTCCATGGATGGATCCAACAGGAGAAGCATCAAGCCAGGCTATGTGGTATAGGGATACCATTGCTCCAGCTTCATTTCCTACTGGGTCGAGCATTGATGAAGATCTGTGCCATGCATTTTCTGGGGCTGCTTATACGTTTGGGGCACTGAATGATGCCATGAGTGTATCAGCCAACCCAGTCGTTTCATAAAATCTGCTCAAAGGTGTGAGGATTTGATGTGGTATTGAAGAGAGATTACCAAACGCATGTTTTAAGTGATTGATATTTATATATTGTGTGCAATACTTGTCATTAACATTTGTAATATTGACAAAAATGTGATTCATGAGAAACCACTAGGTTATGTGGGCTAACATGGCCGTGTAATTTGTAGCTCTGTATATCCCACAACCCCACCCCCCAAGGATAAGGGATGGGATTGAGGAGATAACCCCCTGTTGAAGCCGCTGGAGGAGTTGGAAACATCCCCTGACGGAGCTGGAGAGGTAGAAGTTGGGAGAGGTGATTCCGGTGCCGAGGTGGATGGCACGAGAAGCTGGGAGGTGGTGCTGAGGCCGGGCAGTCGGGGGGCGGCGGCAGCGAGATTGAAGACGGGCCTGTGGATTGGAGCCTGGAGCTGGTGACGGAGCTTGGGGATGTACGTCCCCCTGTTGATGCCATTGGTGAAACAGTAAAAATCTCCCTGCAGAGCAGGAGAGGTGGAAAGCGGGACAGGGGCCTTTGATACTGAGGAGGATGGCATAAGAAGCCAGGAGGTGGTACTGAGGCCCGGCAGCCGGGGACGGCAGCAGTGAGATAGATGACGTGTATGCAGAGTGGGGTGCAGAGCTGGTGACAGGGCTCAGGGAGATTTGACCTGAGGGGGCGAGGATGCTGTGGTGCCCCAGTCGGAGTCAGGAGATGGACATGGCCTTGGGAACGGCTGAGGCAGGGATGGTCCCAGCATTAGAAGGGAGATGTTGGCTGGTTCTTGGTCAGAAGGGACCGTGTGGTGTTGCATCCGGACTGTGGACAGAGTCAGTGCAGATCGCTTGGTGATGGTTGAGGAGAGAGACCAGAGAAAATTGAGTTGAAAGAGCTGTGAGTGGGTACCTGTGTGGTGAACTAGTGGGGGGCACCAGAGACCCACTGTGGCCCACAAAGCAGATTGGCCTGAATCATCTGGAGGTAATCAGGTGAATGGCAAGGTATTGGTGGCTGACCCTTGGTGCGTGCACTGGTTTGGTGATTGGGGTGCGTCGGTCTGAAGGGTTGGATTTTCCTTGAGGCAGTTGGTGGTGGGGGCACCCCAGATTCTTATGCCTCAGGGGCATGGTGCTGTGCCAGTGTTTTCCATCAGGCTCGACGGGGTCAGCGCAGAGGCCTTGGATCCGAGTGTGGCACTCCTGCAGAGGTTCAGGAGAGACTGCAGGATGGACAGTGGGGCCTTACGGAGTGTGTTGGTGGAAGGGTGAATATCACATCCTGCTGCAAAAGACATCCTTGGCATTAGCCAGGAAATCAAAGCTTTATGAGGAGACATTCAAGCCTACATAACAGACTTGCATAGCAGGGTGGACACTTTGGACAAAAAGATGCAGAGTCTTGAGAATAACCGGATGGGGGCGTACTTCCTGGAGATGCGGAATGACGCCCGACTGCTAGACCTCAAGGCAATGGAAGAGGTTGCTCTCCTACAGACCGAGGATTTGGAAAACAGGAAGAGGAGGAATAATCTGAGGGTGTTGGTTCTCCAGGAGCAGAAAGCGGAAATGCACAATGATGTTGAGTTAAAGGTCCAGGGTATGGTCAACTCCCTGTTTGTCGATGAAGGGGGCAAAGAGGTTAAAATTGACAAAGCGCTCTAAGCGTGCAGAAGTAAAACTCTGACACAGAGGGGTCATAGTTTTTGCTACAAACATTTATTCCAAGGTACAAATAAAAGAAAATCATATCTTGCCCTAATTCTAAGAGGGGTTAACCTGCTTGAACTGAAATAACTAGTGTCAGAATGTCGAAAGCAAAAGTCCCAAGGTCCAGTGTCAAAATCCTCACTTTTTCCTTTACACACTAAACTAACGAAATCAAAGGAGATGTCTTCTTGGCCCAGAAGAATGACTCCCTTCCTCTGCACAAACAGCAGTTCTTGTCTTAGTAGGACTGTCACAAAGAGGTTTCAGTCACTCCTTGGATCTTGGGGGAAATGCCCCTCTTACCCTAGCCTTCCCCAAGCCTACAATGCAGTTCCTTTGGGTCCCAGACCATGTTTGGCAGCTTTGGCTTCCTCTCGCCGTATACTGCACTGAAGAAGTACATCCTAGATACACTCCCCAAGCTGTAGTGGGTCCCTAACCTTGGTGGGAAGACATGGTTCCCTTTAACCAGGTACTGTGATGAAGGAGAATAGTCTGGGCACACTTCCCAAGCTGTAGTGGGCCCTCGATCTTTGTGGGCAGACCTTGTTCCCTCTCACCAAGTACTGCGATGAAGAAGTGTTAAGATGGATTTCTGAACTCTGTCCTGGGGGGGCAGAGGTTCAGAAGGCCAGCCTAGTTTCTTGGAACAGGGTAACCTCTGAACAAGCCAGATCAATCAGGGTAGCAATCACGGCCGTCAAGACTAGGTCTCAAGAGGGGTGAGGGTGACTGAAAGCCCGCAATGAGCACACAAAGCAAGGACACTTACAAATTACTCCAAGGAGGTGTTATATTAAAAATATATACACATTTATTACAAGGCCTTTGTAACATTGACCGTAGCGAGAAATCACAATAAAACTCAAGTAAACCAACACATACCAAACCAATACAATATATATACAAATACAAACGAGTCTAACGAGTTAGACGCACGAAATGTGTAGACCACCTAGATGGGGAGGAAAACAGGCAGTGCGAATAATAATTAGACCCAGTCCGCCTTCAGAGGCACCTAACTAAAAGGAAGTCCAAGCCCTACGAAGAGTGGAGCCTTGTGCTCAAAAGTACCTGCACACGCTGGTGCCAACGGGCAAAAAGGGGAGTCTCTTCGAGGGAATCAGGCAGTTTAGTTTGGTGAACAAATGAAGATGAACAGAGCTCCGCGACTCAAGCGCAGCCTCCACTGTGGGCAGAAGCAGAGCGCGAGTACGGAAAGGCGTGCTGTTAGACACAGCGGGGAAAAGCTATGGGCTCCTGCAGGAGGGCGGCCAGTTCCTGGCGATGCTACTCACCGGTCCCCGATGCAAGCAGACCCAGGCTTCTCCGCGTCCGTTTCAGTGCTGGCATGTTCAGATACGAGCAGGGGACGTCTCGGCGTCGTGTAGATTCGCAGCAGCAGAAGTCGAGTTGAGGATGTCCCAAACGCAGTGAACCCGCACAGTTTGTTACCACAGCAGGGCAACGGAGCGGCCGGATTTATTTCAGCCAAATGTACACTACTCACTTCAGACCTGGGAATGCCAAGTGTACGAATCGTGTGAGAGTGACAAGGACTCGTAATACAACACAACCTGACGGCGGTTACAGAGCAAGACTTCTGGGTAGGCTGGTCAGTCTGCTGGATGGCCCAGAGACACTTCCGAAGGCTTACGTGCAGGAGATGGTGAAGATGCCGAGAATAGTTGTTCCCACTATTCCAAGGGTCGAAGTACCAGTACAGGCCTTCTTGTTCGATCCGAGGTAGAAAGGGTTTCACAAAGCGACAGCAGTGCAGAGGAGCAGTCCTTCAGCGGGTTACCAGCGATTCCTCGGTTCAGCCTCGTGGTTGCAGGATACTTGGCTCCTGTATTCCTTTGTTCGTGAGAACTCAGGAGATCGACATGGTAGTGGTGTTTCCAACCCCCTCTTATCCACGGTTCCCTTCGCGCCAAAATGGAGGGGACCCAATGGGAGATCTGCTCACAAAACACTCACACTGGACCTATCACGGACCACGGTGGTCCCAGGCATTCACGACACCCTAGACTCTCTGGCACCTTGGGACCAGACATCCCAGCCCACATCCTGGAGGCGCACACAAGGCCTGTAGAAGCCCGCGAAAGCATCTGTGTTTCGCGGGAAAGTACATGCCCAAATAAGGAAGGCCCCGGGTCGGCTCGACCTGGGGAAGGTGAAGGGGGCAAGACGGTCAGCGGACAGGACAAAGAGCCTCATGGTCTGGCCATTTTGGGAGCCAGGCCACCATTTTGCGCTAAGCGCGAGAAACGCGCTTAAACACCAAAAGGAGCTCAAAAACACAAGAAACGATCGCTGCCACCAGTCCCGTCCGTGAATCACTTGCACCGTTCATTATAAATCCAAAGAGAGTATCTAGGGCCTGTAGAAGACTAGAGACCCAAGAGAGCAGTAACAGTGCCCTCTTGTGCCATGTTGCGCGAAAGCTGCAACATGATAAAGAAACTACGGAAAACAGCGTTTCCCGCTACTGACTGTCTTAAGGGCATGTCAGTTTCCCCGTAAGAATGGAGCAAAAGCCCAGAGGAGTGCGGCAGAAGGCTGCACTTCTCTGGCAAAGTCTAGATCCTGGTGAAAACAACAGCAAAAAGTTTAGGGGTTGCCACATGGAAGGAAAATTACCCACAATTAAGAAATCTTTCCTAACACTCGCCCCTCCCAGACTATGGACAGGGGGAACTAATCCACCCCTGGATGAGTCTCTTGTTCAGGTCGGTTAAACATTCTGGACAACCCATCAGCATTGCTATGTTGGACACCTGGCCTATGCTCAATAGTGAAGTCGAAGCCTTATAGACTTATGGACCACCTAAGCAACTTTGGATTCTCTCCCTTCATGTTCATTAGCCACTTTAAGGGCGTGTGGTCAGTTTGCACAGTGAAGTGGGTCCCATAGAGGTAGGGCCTCAGCTTCCGTAGGGCCCACACAACAGAGAAACATTCTTTCTCCACTGTGGACCATCTGAGCTCTCTGTCCTTAAACTGGCGACTAATAAACCCAATAAGGTGTTCCTTACCCTTCTCATCTACTTGCGATAGTACAGCTCCTATCCCAGTGTCAGAGGCGTCCGTCTGCACAATAAAAGGTCTTTGATAATCAGGGGCCCTGAGGACAGGGGCCTGGCACAAGGATTCTTTTAAGCCGTTGAAGGCCTTCTCACACTCGTCGGTCCAAGTTACCTTCTTGGGTTTCTTCGGAGTAGCGAGGGCAGTCAGAGGGGCAGCTATGGTGCCATAGTCTGCAACGAAGTTGCGGTAATACCCCGTGAGTCCTAAGAAGGCTCTCACTTGGGTCTGTGTAGTGTGGGTAGGCCAGTCTTGTACTGCTTGTACTTTACTGGGAAGAGGCTGTATCCTCCCTCCACCTACTTCATGTCCAAGGTAAACCACTGAGTCTTGTCCAATCTGGCATTTACTAGCCTTTATGGTCAAGTGTGCTTTCTGAAGAGCCTGGAGCACAATCCCGAGGTGTTTCACATGGTCTTCCCAGGTGGCACTGAAAACTGCTATATCATCCAGATATGCAAGACAGAATTCGTCCAACCCATTCAACACATGATTCACAAGCCTCTGGAAAGTGGCAGGTGCATTTTTCAACCCGAACGGCATTACCCTGCATTGGTAAAGGCCGTCTGGAGTAGAAAACACTGTCTTCTCCTTGGCATGTTCTGCTAAGGCTATTTGCCAATAGCCAGCAGTGAGGTCAAACGTGCTGAGGTACTTGGAGGCACCCAAAGTATCCACCAGCTCATCTGTTCGAGGCAAGGGGTGTGCATCTGTTTTGGTGACAGCTTTCAGAGCCCTGTAATCCACGCAGAACCTCAATTCAGAAGTGCCTGCCTTTGGAACCAAAACCACAGGGCTGGACCAAGGACTACTAGAGGGTTCAATCACCCCAAGGTCTAACATCTTGTTGACCTCGGTCTTAATGTAAGACCGTACTTTGTCTGACATCCTGTATCCCCTACTTTTGGTAGGTACACTGTCTCCTCTGTCTATGTTATGTTTGCACCAAGGTGTCAAACCAGGCGACTGTGAAAACAGGGGGGAAACCTGCCTAAGCGAACTTTTCACCTCAGCCTGCTTATTAGAAGTCAGGTGAGGGGCCACTCGGACACCCTCAAAGGAGCTATCTGAAGGACCGCTTTGGAACAGGTCGGGGAGAGGTTCAGACTCCTCTTCCTCAACATCTGAAGCCAGTAGCAGTGCTGCGATTTCGACTCTTGGGACGAAAGCCTCAGCCTATTGATGTGGAACACTTTTGGAGCCTGTACAGGCCTTCCAAGGTCCACTAAATAGTTAACCTCACCCAGGGGCTCCACCACTGTGTAAGGGCCTGACCATTTGTCCTGTAAAGCTCGAGGCCTTCTGGGATTCATGATCAGGACTTGCTGACCAGGTGTAAAGTTGGTGAGGGAAGCTTTCTGGTCGTACCAATGTTTCACCAGCGCTTGTCCTGCCTTCAATTTATCACTAGCCAAGCCCATCAGAAGTACCATCCGTTTTCTGAGCCCCAGCTCATAATCTACTACGTTGGTAGTAACAGGGGGAGTGGGCATCTCCCATCCCTCTTTGACTATGGCTAAGGGTCCCCGTACAGGATGACCGAACAGAAGTTTGAAGGGGCTGAAGCCAACACCCTCCTGTGGTACCTCTCGGTAAGCAAACAGTAAGCATGGTAAAAGAAGATCCCATTTCCTTCTCTGAGGTTCTTCTTTAGCCCCAATCATGCTTTTTAATGTTCTGTTGAAACGTTCCACCAGACCATTGGTCTGGGGGTGGTATGCAGAAGAGAACTTGTAGGTGACCCCTCCTTCTTTCCACATAGCCTGCATATACTTTGACATAAAGTTGCTGCCTCTGTCAGACACAACCCTAGTAAAGATGCCAAGTAACGCTTTTGCAACTGACTTGGCAGTTACAGTTTTCAATGGGATGGCCTCAGGATATTTGGTAGCATAGTCGACTAGCACCAAGATAAACCTATTGCCTGAGGATGTCTGCGGGTCAAGGGGACCAACAATGTCAATCCCTACCCTTTCAAATGGTATTCCCACAACTGGGAGTGGTACCAATGGAGCTTGGATTGTTGAGCCACTCTTACCAGATAACTGGCAGGAGGCACAACTCCTGCAGTGACTTTCTACTTGCACCCCCATCTTGGGCCAGTAGAAGTGCATGGATAACTTTTGCTTGGTCCTCTTAATACCAAGGTGACCAGCAAGGGGCACTTCATGTGCCAACTTCAGGAGGAAGGGTCTTACAGCAAGGGGAAGCACCAACCTCCTATGGTCTCCTTCTGTAGACTTTGTGGGCTCACTATACAGGAGTCCACCTTCCCAATAAATCCGATGTGTCCCAGGAGGTTCACCCTCAAGCTGGGAGCAGGCCTGTCTCCTTAGGGCTTCCAGAGATGGGCACTCACGTTGGCCTTTACTGAATTCTTCCCTGTCAGGACCACCTTCTACTAACAAGTCTTTTAGTTCAGGATGGTCGTGGGGATCAAATACTTCAGGCATCGCCACCTCCTCGTCAGGCCCGGGCGATTGACCAACTTCCTCCACCGCAGTGATAGGCGAGTTCGGGGGAATGTTCTCTTTCCCTCGTCTTGACTTTCTTACTCCTTTGCCTTCGGTTTCCCCTTTGGCTGGGGCGGCGTATTGGTCTTGGCCAATGCTGGCTGCCCGTGTTTGAGACCGTGTGTAGGGTCTGTCGGCAGTGTCTCCTATGAGCCCTAAAGCTCTGAGATCGTTGCTTAACAAGACCTTTCCTGGGAGGTTTCTCTGAATGCTCACTGGAATCCTGACTGCTGTACCATTTAAAGTAAGATTTACAGGTATTACTGGAAACATGCGAGGTGGGCCGTCAGCCAACTTAGTGGGCATCAGAGTAGCTCTGGCAACTTCCTCTGAGTCTACCAAGGTAGAATCCACTACAGTTCGACTGCACCCACTATACCTAAGAGCTGGAGTATCCACTCCATTGATCAGCACACTGTCTTTAAAGTAGTGCTTGGTATTATCTGGAATCCTAGCATAAGCCTCTGCGACTTTAGGCTCCCAGGAACCCAGGGAAACTAAAACTACCTCAGCTTCTATCCCGCTGGGGAAGGAGTCTGAGGAGAAGGATGCTCCTGTAATCTCTTCTTCCTCGTAGGAGGAGAAGGCCAGATTAGCAGAGTGGACCCCCAAAGGTTTAACCTTACACCGGCGATCCCCCTTCACGTGGTCAGTTGCTCCACAAGCAAAACAAGATCCATTGGGTCTGTTCACATAGGGAGGCTTATTGTAACCAGAGTTCTGTTTCGGAGGCTGACCTCCACTACCCTGTGAGTTCTCTTGTGTCTTACCCTTATTTTTCTTTTTGTGGCCCTTTTGAGAAGAAGATTTATCAGATTCTCCACCCTCCTTATCTTTGGACTTTTTCCCTTCCTCCTGCTTACCAGGATGAGTTTTGTCCTTATGGGACACTCAATGTGACACACATAAATCTGCGGCAATGGCCAGCTTCTTAGGATCTATCTCCTTCGAATCGGGCAAATGCTGCTTAAGCTCCGGGGAAGAAGATGCAAAAATATGTTCCAGCATGACAAGACTTCTCATGCCTTCAAAGGTAGAAACCTTATAACCTTCGACCCAGCCAGTCAAGTTTTTTAAGGATTCGGTTACATAAGATACCCAAGTACCACCTTCTTTTTTCTTATACTCTCTGAATCGTTTTAAATATTGGGCAGGAGTCTTTCCAAACTTTAAAATGAGAGTTTGCTTTAACATTGCGAAATCCACTCGCTCAGCCTTCGACATTTCCACAATGGCACTACAGCCAGAATGGGGCAGTCTGCTGAGTAACCAGGCAATCTTATCAGCATTGTTAACTTGTTGAACTTCGCATGCATACTCAAACGTATTCAGCCAGTCCATAATGTCATTCTTTTCCTCATACACACTGAGCAGATCTTTCGGAAATCGTGGATGAGAGGAGGCCCCAGACCCATGTCCAGGACCCTTGGATCCATTTGCAACCTGAAGCTTGGCCAGTTCCAACTGTCATCCTGTTTTTCTGCCTGTTCGATTTTTTGCTTGACCCTATTGAACTCAAGCTTTTCCTGTAGTTTGACCATATTGAACTCAAGCTCCTTCTGCCTAAACAGCAGCTCTTGCTTCTTGAATTCAAGCATGGCCTCCCCATCGACACTGGCAGAGGAAACATTAGACATCTCATCCTCCCTTTCCTCGTGGTCGCAGTGGACCAGTGCAGCGGCAGAACCATCGGTTCTACCAGTGAGAGCAGCCCCACCTCCTTCAGCACTGTCCTCAGAAGTTATAGCGTCAAGCTGCGCTTCTTGCCACGCCATGATTCTTTGGATCATATCCATTTTGGTGCCTTGAGAGGAGACACCTCTCGCCGCACACATCTTTTTCAATGTTTCGGATTTAGAAGCATTTAAAGTTAACAAGGTATTTGTTTCCATACTGTTAGATAGGACTATGGCCTTTTAAAAGTTATACTACGACAATTCACTACGTGTCCTGGTAGGAATAACTCGAAATGCCCTCGCTCGTGCGCAACACTGGATACCTTCAGTCATATCCCACCTCTGTACACCAATTTGTTAAGATGGATTTCTGAACTCTGTCCTGGAGGGGCAGAGGTTCAGAAGGCCAGCTTAGTTTCTTGGAACAGGGTAACCTCTGGACAAGCCAGACCAATCAGGGTAGCAATCGCGGCGGTCAAGACTAGGTCTCAAGAGGGGTGAGGGTGACTGAAAGCCCGCAATGAGCACACAAAGCAAGGACACTTACAAATTACTCCAAGCAGGTGTTATATTAAAAATATATACACATTTATTACAAGGCCTTTGTAACATTGACCGTAGCGAGAAATCACAATAAAACTCAAGTAAACCAATACATACCAAACCAATACAATATATATACAAATACAAACGAGTCTAACGAGTTAGACGCACTAAATGTGGCACCTAACTAAAAGGAAGTCCAAGCCCTACGAAGAGTGGAGCCTTGTGCTCAAAAGTACCTGCACACGCTGGTGCCAACGGGCAAAAAGGGGAGTCTCTTCGAGGGAATCAGGCAGTTTAGTTTGGTGAACAAATGAAGATGAACAGAGCTCCGCGACTCAAGCGCAGACTCCACTGTGGGCAGAAGCAGAGCGCGAGTACGGAAAGGCGTGCTGTTAGACACAGCGGGGAAAAGCTATGGGCTCCTGCAGGAGGGCGGCCAGTTCCTAGCGATGCTACTCACCGGTCCCCGATGCAAGTAGACCCAGGCTTCTCTGCGTCCGTTTCAGTGCTGGCATGTTCAGATACGAGCAGGGGACGTCTCGGCGTCGTGTAGATTCGCAGCAGCAGAAGTCGAGTTGAGGATGTCCCAAACGCAGTGAACCCGCACAGTTTGTTACCACAGCAGGGCAACGGTGCGGCCGGATGTATTTCAGCCAAATGTACAATACTCACTTCAGACCTGGGAATGCCAAGTGTACGAATCGTGTGAGAGTGACAAGGACTTGTAATACAACACAACCTGACGGCGGTTACAGAGCAAGACTTCTGGGTAGGCTGGTCAGTCTGCTGGATGGCCCAGAGACACTTCCGAAGGCTTACGTGCAGGAGATGGTGAAGATGCCGAGAATAGTTGTTCCCACTATTCCAAGGGTCGAAGTACCAGTAAAGGCCTTCTCGATCGATCCGAGGTAGAAAGGGTTTCACAAAGCGACAGCAGTGCAGAGGAGCAGTCCTTCAGCGGGTCACCAGCGATTCCTCGGTTCAGCCTCGTGGTTGCAGGATACTTGGCTCATGTATTCCTTTGTTCGTGAGAACTCAGGAGATCGACATGGTAGTGGTGTTTCCAGCCCCCTCTTATCCAAGGTTCCCTTCGCGCCAAAACGGAGGGGACCCAATGGGAGATCTGCTCACAAAACACTCACACCATATGTGGACCTATCACGGACCACGGTGGTCCCAGGCATTCACGACACACTAGACTCTCTGGCACCCAGGATGTGTATTGGGACCAGACATCCCAGCCCTCATCCTGGAGGCGCACACAAGACCTGTAGAAGCCCGCGAAAGCATCTGTGTTTTCGCGGGAAAGTACATGCCCAAATAAGGAAGGCCCCGGGTCGGCTCGACCTGGGGAAGGTGAAGGGGCCAAGACGGTCAGTGGACAGGACAAAGAGCCTCGTGGTCTGGCCATTTTGGGAGCCAGGCCACCATTTTGGGTTAAGCGCAAAAAGGAGCTCAAAAACACAAGAAACGATCGCTGCCACCAGTCCCATCCGTGATTCACTTGCACCGTTCATTATCAATCCAAAGAGAGTATCTAGGGCCTGTAGAAGACTAGAGACCCAAGAGAGCAGTAACTTAGCTTACAGTGCCCTCTTGTGCCATGTTGCGCGAAAGCTGCAACATGATAAAGAAACTACGGAAAACAGTGTTTCCCGGTACTGACTGTCTTAAGGGCATGTCAGTTTCCCCGTAAGAATGGAGCGAAAGCCCAGAGGAGTGCGGCAGAAGGCTGCACTTCTCTGGCAAAGTCTAGATCCTGGTGAAAACAACAGCAAAAAGTTTAGGGGTTACCACATGGAATGAAAATTACCCACAATCAAGAAATCTTTCCTAACAAGAAGCATAGCCTTGGTGCTTCCCAAGCTCTAGTGGGTCCCTGACCCTGGTGGGCAGACCTGGTCCCTCTCACCAAGTACTGCGATGAAGAAGCGTAGCCTGGGTGTTTCCCATGCTCTAGTGGGTCCCTGACCATGGTGGGCAGACCTGGTTCCCTCTCACCAAGTACTGCGATGAAGAAGCATAGCCTGGTTGCTTCCCAAGCTCTAGGGGTCCCTGACCCTGGTGGGCAGACCTGGTTCCCTCTAACCATGTACTGCAATGAAGAAGAGTAGTCTGGGTGCTTCCCAAGCTGTAGTGGGTCATACAGACTTGGCTCACTAACTTGCCAAGCACTGTATAAACTGTCCATCAAGTTCCAGTTCCCTTTATTTGGGTGTGAGTTTTAGACTCACAATTCCAATCTTCGTTTTCATTTCTGTGGGTTTGATTCACTCTCCTGCCAAGCCTTAGTACAACTCCATGTACTTCTTTGCTTTTCTCCCATTGCATTATGGACCCATACCCTCTTTTCTCAGTCTTCCAACTCATGCCACCACCTCCTTGAGCATTCAGCACCTTCCCGCTACCCACGTACCTTGAGGCATGGTTTGCACTGTTGTCGGCTCCCTTGAGGCAGCTGCTCACATTCGTGGGGCTACGATATCTTCCTGGAGCTTTCCGTGCTCTGCGGCGGCTCCATGTTCCTCCTTCCTTCCGGGACAGCGTGGTCTTGCTCTCTCACGCTTCCTGGATCTCTTGGGCAACCAGAGTCTGAGTCCGCCTCTGGGCCATGCAGTCTCATGTCCTGGACCGGCCTCTGACTCTCTCTTCCTGTACCTGGTGTCCCGGTCAGCACCCACCTGTACATTGGGTTCCTCCTGGTTCTCGCAGTTCTTCCAGGAATGGCTTGACCACATGTCAAGTCCCGCTTCAATTTTTATCTGGTTTCTTCCAATCAAATGTTGCAAACCACTAGACTGATAAAACTGGTTTCAATGGTTATTCAGTATTGTTCCACACCTCTTCCTTGTCTCAGTACTGAGTGCTGGTGTGGTAACTCACTAGGAATCTTCCATGTCTCAGTACTCTCTACTTGGACTGCCTTAGAAAAGTACATGGGGTATGAGGGTAGGATTTAAGAGGAGTGAGGGGAAGGAAAAGTGGGGTAACTGTGGGAAGGGGGCCTAGGGTCATGTAATTGGTGGGAATACCGCGTTCTCCCGATGTGGTCGTCACTGGTCCCAAATGGGGATTCCCCTCCCATGAGATCAACCCGCTGAGTACCACCCCCATGGGGACTATCGGTTAGCAGCCTCACCACCCTGGCCTCATGGGAAGGGGCTTCCCCTCCAGCAGCAGTGACGACATCCTGGGACCCTCTGAGACTAATCAGACTAGTTATAGTCACAGTAAAGAAAGCAAGATAAAATCACAGAAATACTGGATAACCCTACCCTGGGAAAAAGGAAGAACAAATATTGGAATCAAAGAAGAAAATAATCAAATAAGAATAGACACTGATAGGAGGAGAAATATCAGTATCAAATTAATGTCAAGAAGGACAAGAACACTGTGACAGGGCTGGTGAATAGGCACTGTCAGAAGTTGGGGATGGAGTCCACCCCAATTTACAGAGGGTGCCAGAATGTTTGCACCTCTTCCTATGTCCACCAATAGCCACGGGAAAAAGCCGCCTGCCTGAAAACATAGGGGTTCCCTAGGGGGTGCCGTGAGCGGCACAACACCGACTACCTCACGTCAGTGGAGAGCTGCAGTGAACCAGGGGGTGCAGCATCTTCCACAACATTGGCCAGCAATGCACACGATGAACACGACCCAGTAACCTTGCAACAGGGGGAGCAGCAACCAAGACAACTCCCAACAGGAGGAAGATGAAATTAACCCATTAGCCCAGCAGGGAATGCTCTTAAAGGGGAAAGGCCCTATAAAGCAGGGTCCCACTAAACCACTGTGGAGTTTCTTTTTATGGTGAAACAGCCTCAAAAAGTCTTGGGAGAACAGTTGGTCCTGGAGAATCGATATAGGCTCCAGGTGAGAAATGCAGGAGAAATGGGTGGGCCTTACTAGCCCTTTTAAGCCATCCTGTGGCCTTCCCCCTTTCACACCCCCTGAAGCCAGGTAAGTGATTGGACAGGGTGAGTGTCCAATCCTGGGACGGGGTGGGGTATTTAAGGAGGTGTATGTGAGTGTGCAAGTGTGGGTTAGTTGAGTGAGGACAGAAGGCAGTGGAGGATGTCTGAGAGACCAGATGAGGCGAGAGCATTGTAGTGCCGAGGCTATTGTTAAGAAGGGGGTCTGTGGAGTGTTTGTGTGAGAGAGTGAAGAGTGAGATTTAGAATTAGAGGTAGATTAGGAGTAGCGAAGGGGCGTAGTAGTACTGGCGGAGGTGGTAGAAGTCTGGAGTAAGGATAGTAGGCAGTAGGAGTAGCGAGTGAAGGAATTAAACAGTAGAGTTGGAGTCAGTAGTAGAGGGGTGTGCAGGGCGCATATTCCTGGGTGTCTCTTAGGGGTCTGACCAGAGGCTAGTGAGAGGAGTGAGCAGGGCAATGTATCCCTGAGAGTTCAGAGAGAGAGAAAGATAGCGGAAGTGTATGGCCAGTCGCGGAGTGGGAGCAGTAGAAAGAGAGAGTTAGAGGGAGAGTGACAGTGAGTGGGATTATGGGAGTATATATTGGTATAGAGTAAACAGAGCTTGAATCCAGCGGAACAGTAAGGAGTGGGGAGGGAAGTAAAATCAAAGGGTGGAGGTGGAAAGGCAGAGTGGGAGACTGGAGGGTCAGTAAAGAGTGGGAGGAGAATGACTTAAAAGGGATCAGGGACAGGTACAAGAGTTTATGCTCAAAGTGAGCATGACACTGGGTGAATGAAGGCACCGCTCATTACTCTATGAAAATACTAAGCGGGAACAGATAATTGAGAATAAGTGATCTTAAGATCCCTAGGGGGTGAGCCAGCCGGCAAATTAGGGCAAACAAAAGGGCAAACATAAGCAGTATAGAAAGAAGAGAAGACAGTTTGGGGTTATCGTTCCTAATATTACTAACCCCCATTAGGGAAATCTTGGCTAAACAGGTGGGAATACACCCCGGGCCAGACGAGAGAGGAAAGGGACAGCCATAGCACCAACCCCACGAAGATCCCAGCAAGCCCGAAGAACTGAGACCACTTTTTTTTTTTATAAATACCCTTGGACTTTCTTTATGAGTCAGTGTGATTCTTTGTGACAAGATGTTAGGCAGAATCCTGTGCAGTGCCCTTAGGGACCACTACACACAATTAAGACTACAAGTGGTAATATAAGTTCACCTTTGGTACAAGCCTGTACTGCTATGTTAAAGGGGTAGCAGTGCGGGGCAGCCAGGCCTATCTCAAGAGTATATGAGCAGTAGCAGAGATTACACAAAGGGACCACAGTTACTGTGACTCAAGCAAACACTGACTCAAGGTTTCAGGTAAAAAAATATAAGTATATTTATTTTTAAACCATTTGTTATAAACACAACACTTCTATTAATTCGAAACCACACGTAAAATACACTACAACCAACCAATCCACTTGGTACACTCTAACTCAAGGTGAGTACCCTATGTTTTAACGGACCGGTGTTGTGAAACAAAAGACAATACCGGGAATACATATGCGATCACTTTTTGACAGTAATGACAGTTCGGTCTTACTAAAGATATGCGTAACCGCGGCCAGAAATGTTACCGGGGCAAAACACACTTAGCACCTGAGTTACCCAGAGAGAGTTGGGGGCAAAAATCATATACAATACTTTTGTCAAGGCAGACAGAATCATACAACACTCGTTGACAGAAATTCAAGAGTCAATAGGCCGGAGCCAGTGTCAAGTGGAAACGGGTTCCTTTTGTCGAGGATTACACAGTCGGATAGTTCAAGATTCAACGTTGCCAGGAGTACTTAGATATTGTCAACAGAGGAAGCAAAAGTTATAAGAAGGACAGAAGACAAGGGCAAGCCTTGGAGGTGAAGAAAAGGGATTCACCCTATTTCCTCAAGCAGAACACAGCACCTTATTCAATGAAGAAGCTGGTGCCATGGCAGTTGTTCCTGGTAGGTTCCTGCAGACCCACGGTTCCGGGAGCTTCGGTACGAAGGAGGACGTCTGGGGGTCTGCACCACACAGGGATGAAGCAGGCAGCAGCGACGGTGAATAAAAGCTGCACTCCTTAAAAAACAGGAGAGGCTCTTCATATGGCTATCTGGACCACTACAGCAGTGTGCAGCGATTTCGACCAAGAAGAGGATCCTCTGGCTATAGAAGATGAGCTGGTTATCCCCACCAGTCTCAAGGGAAGAAGACTCCGGACTGGATCTTCTCTGGATGTCGAAGGGTAGATAGCTCAGGACTGCAGCAGGGCTTCACCGGTACGGGGTAGTTGCAGCAGCCGTCTTCTTCTCCGCTTCTCTTCGGTTCCTTGTAGTTCCAGTGCCGACTCTGACTTCTAGCCCAAGAGACCTGCCTTTTATGTGAAAATCCCCCATTCACACAGCCTGACTGTCAATCACGCAGCAGGGGGGTTGTCCAGCCCGGACAACCACCTCAGCCAATCATGGCAAAGTGCGGCTTGGATTTCCTAGGATACCCCATTGCAGGGGGTGAATATAACCCTCCCTCACATTCAGCCCACCTAGACACCCAGGCGCCTGGAGGAGGGCTTCTTGGCAGAAGCCCGCCAAAAGACAGTGCACAAAGACAGCAAACCTAGTTTGCCACACAAAGTAAAACACAAGAAGGACTTTAACAAAAAGAAATGGTGAATAAACTTGGCCGGAGTCAAAATAATGAGTATTTGGTCAAGCGGGTTTATGGTCGAGGCTAATATAATAGCCTAAAACAATACCACGTTTATATTGTATAATCGCGGTAGAAAAGTTAGGGTAGATACCACTGCCACCAGCCAAGTCTAAATGTTAAAAGAGCGAAACAATGCTCTAGGAGGTACAGATAACAAGGGCTAAGGATTAACCCTTTCCAGTACTCCATGTAAGATGGGGTTACTGGACCTGTGGTTATTTGACTAAGTAAAGTAAATGGCAACTTTACCCTTCTCTGGGGGACTGTAATCAGCCTCAGAAATGGAGTGGGTGGGAAGTCTAAAAGACAACCCTGTGTCACTGCACTGAAGGTGCTGTGTAACACACAAAAGAATGGGACTACTGAAGTGGTGTACCGCAGAGTCCACAATCACAAAAACATGTAAAAGACACATGGCAAAACATGGGTAAGAGTGGGGGAAAAGCTCACACTCTTACCAAGTGAATAAAATAAACTCCAGAAATCCAGCAAAGCTGCTGGGGGACTCACTAGGTGAGGGAAATTAGCCATATAATGAGAATTCTCCCTAACACGAGACCACCCTGTTACAACACTAAAGTATTAAAAGAACTGTGAACTAATTAAAGACATCACAAAGAACTATTTGAAGACTAGTTATTAAACATAACTTGCGAGAAGCAAGGACCCAGGAAAAGGGAGCCATTCTTCTGTCCTTAGTTATTAATCGTAGTAGGGTAAGTAAAGGTTAGTTTGGGGCAGTGTACAGATTCTTTAATGACATTCACTGACGCCTGACGAGCACCTTAGTTAGTTTTGTTAGGTAGGGAATAGCCCATAGAAATACTTAAAGATAGGCGTTTACCTTTTTTCTTTACTAAACATACATTAAGACATGTCTAACAAGAGTCTGTGTCGTTCTTATGACCCGCCACAGGATGTTGCAAGTAAATTGTAATTCCTGTGGCAGACATTTAATGAGAAGGCTGATAAAGCAGATTTGATGTTAGTGGCAACACTGTGGGTGAGTGGGTAGAGCGCTGGGTGGAGAAGATTCAGATGATGAGTCCCGCACTTCCACGGGTGAGGTAGCTGAATGTTTTGTGGTCTTCTATGAAAATCTTTATTGAAGAATATGAGTATGAGTACTTCACTGTTGAGAGTGAGGGAATACCTTAGTAAGAGCCCTCTCCTGACTTTGGATCCCGGAATGGCAGGACAAGTTGACTCCCCAGTTACATCAGAGGAGATTTCATTAGCCATTAGATAAGAAGTATGCCATCAGGGAAGTCCCCGGGGGGAGGATGGGTTTATGATTGGGTTGAACGTGTTGGTACCCAAGTTGGCCAAATTGTCCTGTGTAATCTTGGATACTGGGAGGGCTTCCTGTCTTTCTGTCAGGCTATAGTGGCAGTGATCCCGAACGAGGTTAAGAACTGGGCTCGATGCATGTTTTACAGGCCATTTTTGCTTCTCAATGTAGATGCGAAGATTTTCGCTAGGACATTGGCTACTAGAATGGAGTGGTTCATGCCACAATTGGTTCACCTGGATCAGGTGGGATGTATCACAGGCAGACAGGGGGCGGACACAATACGAAAGACCCTGAATTTAATGGAGTGGGTGAAAGGTAAGGGCGGGGAGTCCGGTACTGTTGGCTCTGGACATACAGAAACCGTTCGACAGGGTGGATTGGGTGTTTCTTTATGAAGTTTGGGGGAAATTTGGATTTGGCAAGAGGTTCTTGAATGGTGTCCATGTTGTGTATATGGATCCGAAGGCACGGGTTGCGATTAATAGTCGGCTTTTTGGCTCATTTTGTATTGGAGCGGGGGACTAGACAGGGGTGTCCATTGTCACTGCTGGTACCATGTCCCTACATCGAGATGAGTTTTTTCAAAATACATTTTTTCAATTAAATTATTTTGAAAAAACTCATCACATTTTATTTTTGTTTAATTTGGGGGATCACCCAAACCTCCCCTTCCCTACATCATAAACCCTACTGACCCCTTCACCACCCCTTGTAAACCTTTACCCCACTACTCTGTATATTTCGATGAGTTTTTCTTAAACTAATTCCGTCAAAAGAAATTATTTAAATGAAACTGTTGGGGATGAATCAACGCGATACTGTCACTGCTGCTCTTTGCTCTCTATTTGGAGCCACTGGCAGAAATGATAAGATCTTCCCCCTTGATAGAGTGTGCAAGGGTTGGAGATAAGGAGTTCAAGCTGTGATTTTATGCAGATGATGTCCTGTTACACCTGACAAACCCCTTGTCTTGGTTCCTGCAGTGCTTGCAGCTATAGCTCAGTACAGTATCCTGTCTGGGTTTAAAATGAATATGCAAAAGTCAATTCTGTTCCCGTTTGACAAGGGTGCGTGAGGTGATGTGGTGGATCCGAAGCCTCTTTCGGTAGAGATCCAACGGGACAGTATTGGTTACTTGGTGGTTGTAGTGACCAGATCTCTGGTGGAATGGTGTGATGCAAATTACCTCCTACTTTTTGAAGGACTGTATTGTGACTTGGAATCCTGAGGTCAGCATACCCTCTCCTTGATAGGAATGGTCAACACTGAACATGAACCCATTGACTAGAGCTCTTTGCCTGTTTCAGGTGCTCCCAATTAAGGTCCTGGAGGTGATGTTGACAGAGCAAGGGGACAGATCTGTGCTTTCTCTGGTAGGGTAGGAAAAGGAGGATTGCCTATGATACCCTGATTCTTCCTAGGGAATTGGGTGGGGCTGGGCTCCTGGATTTGGATAGTTATTATAAGGCGCTGCAATTAAGGGTATTGGATCCTCACTTAAGGTTGGATAAGGAAAAACCTATAGAACTACTGGTTGAGGCCGGCCACGGGCGAATGGCTGTGGGTGCTGGTGGGGCAGTCACCGCGGTGTGTTAGGGAGCGTGCTATCCTGGGTTTGATATGGGAGATTCGGGTAAGTGACTCGCAAATAGTAGGGTTACCACGTGGCCATCCCCACTGAGTCATATTTGGGAACCACTGTTGAGAGATGATCTCCTAGATCCGCTGCGCTTTCAAAAATGCTTTGAGGTGGGATAGGAGCGCATATGTCAGCTTTGGGTTAATGGTTACACATTTCTGTACAGGAGCTTCAATCTTGCCTTAATGTTGGTGAACTCTCTGTGTATCGTTTGTTACAATTAAAGGAAGTTTTGACAGCTGCTAAGTGGAAGGAGGCAATACAGAAGGACATGACCCCGCCGGTGAAGATATTGGATACGCACGTGGAGTCTACGGGGCTGATTTCAAAACTTTATGCAGCGTTGGTGTGGCAAAGGTAGAGGGCACTGGAGGACTCAAGATAGATGGGAAAGGGAGTTGGACGACAAGTTATGGAAAATGTGCAAGGTGGCGCATACTATGTCTATAGCATGGCAGCTTGAATTGCATGCTGTTCAATTATTGCATTGGTGGCAATATGATCCACTAAGGCTATCCAATATGTTTCCGGGATTGAGCCCGCTCTGTTGGAGGCACTGTGCACACAGAGCTACTTACTGGCATATGTGTTGGTCCTGTGCTAAGGTATAAGGTAATTGGAAGGAGGTTCTGGGCTGGATTAGGCACTTAGATGGAGCACCGGAGACCCAAAGTGATAGCCACAGCAGGCAGAAACACAACACGGTTGTGTTTGAAAACGCTGCGGTTTTTCTTTCCGAGTTTCTCAGGCTCCTCCGAGAACACAACGTTTCAAACACAACGTTGTATTTATGTTTGCGGTCGCTTCAAAAGCGACCGCAAACATAAATACAACGTTTTTAAAGCTGCGGTTTTATTTCTAAGTTTTCCGGGCTCCTCCAGCCCGGAAAACTTAGGAAAAAAACCACAGCTAGTGCTTATTTTTTTTTTTTATAAATAGCACTTACCGAGATTCAGCTGCAGCTTTCCTGCTCTGGTCTCCGGTCCCCGTCCTCCGCGTACAGCACCAATGAAGGAAAAGCCACACAGCGGTAGCTTTTGTTTACTACAGCTGGCTGGCTTTTCCTTCATTAGTGCCGGAAAAGCAAAAGCCAGCACAGGCGGGCATCCATTTCACAAAATGGATGCGCCCATGTGCTTGCTTTTGCGAAAGCTAGTTTCTTCTATCTATAAATGTGAACTAGGACTGGTATGGTCAATTGCTCCTGTCCTGCCAGGAACGTGAACACTGTTAGAAACATCCCTTACTATGTTTGCTCTTGACAGGGAATCAGGTTCATGGCAATGTTGAGAGGCACAGATATCAGTATTCCATTGATGGCCTGATGTAACACCTGTGACTGTGAAGCCTGTATTATGCAGGAATTAAAGCCAGTGTTATTCTGCAAAAAGGTTGCTCGGGCAAAAGTTGAATACAGCTTATAGGTTTACAAGCAGTAATATTACATGTAGGCATTAGATAGCTGAGGTCACCCTCCCCTTTGTAAGACGTGCTTCTCTCTTTCGTTCTGTCGTCCAATCAAGAAATGGAGAAAGTGTTCACAGGCAGTTAATTTGGCAAATCAGTTGTTCTCGTTTTATGAATAGACCTTTTCAGTTTGGCTATCAAGTGGCCCTTAAGCACCATATATAAGCTGGAACAATTGCATTGGAGTGCAGAAATGAGGGAGATTGAGTGTGTAGAGGGAAACCAACTCGTGGGTGTTGTTTAGTTATTTACCCACCCACTGGCTGCCTAGGGCCATGCAATGCAAGTCCCTATGGCTATTTCCACACGCTGCCTGATCCATCCCGCCCAAACACATCCTTTTGGGATTTGTTTGAGCTTGCTCTATCAAGCAGTAACATCGAACTGTGTTCTGTATAGGACATGCAGGTGTTATTTCTAAGCAGGCTCCTGAGAGGTAATAGTTTATTTACAGCTATAATGTACTACTGGCTAACAAAAAAGTCTTAACCAAGTGTACTCTTCAGTCACTTGAATTATACACAGTATGTGTGTCCTTGCACATGTTCCTTGCAATGATGCCCCGTTAGAAACAAGCATTGGCAAAGCCAAACATGTTGGCCTATGCATTGCTATCATATGCCCAGGTATTCACAACCTTTTCCAGCTGTTGCCATCTTATGGCCAGGTGGTAGCATTACGGCAGTGGCTAGAAAATACCTATCCGATGGCATGACCCTTGATCTCAGTGAATGCACACGAAGGGATGTCACATTATCTTTGGCTGTGTGGTATCAATAATGTAAAACAAATCTACATTAATTGTCAATGGATACAATCTTATTAGTAACAAAAGGCTATTTTGGTTACCACCATATATTACCACGGGTGCTGACTTACAGGTGCAGTCTTCATATGCCAGAATTTCATCCAGCAGATTCATTGCAGTTGTAACCTCTCATGGCAGGTATAGTGATCATATGCCAGGTACAGCCTCCCATACCTAGGTGTTGTGATTGAATGCCAGGTTCAAAATCAAATCCCCCAGATCTTATGACAGCAAATGTTAAAGAGTCCCTCAAGGCTCTGACCTGCACACAACTGCCTACAATTCACCATCCCATTAAAACCATGCGCCAAACCTACTATACTACCACCGACTACACTAGCTAGAAGCGCAAAAAAACTCACTGCAGAGAACATCAATGTTTGTCTCAACCTCCCGTGCCTAGCACCACCATTTCAACAGACCCCAACATCTTAGCAGAATTATTCAAAGACACACTTACCAGTGCCATCAACACTGTCGCCCAACTAGAAAATATAAAAGAGAAAAAATCATTCCACTCCAACTCCTGGTTCACAGAAGAGCTCCAAAACCTGCGCAATTCCAAATGCCAGGCACTTAAAACATGGCAGGTTAACCCCTGTGACATCACTAAAGCTAACTTCCCAACCATTGCTAAAAAGTACAAAAACTCCATATTCAAAGCCAAATCAGAAGCTGACAATAATAGAATCTCCTCTGCTAACTCCCAAACTAAAGAACTCTTTACTATTTTTTCAAGAATTATCAGTACCTCCCATATGCAATGACGAGATCGTTAAAGATGAAGCCTGGTGCACCAGCATACAATCTGCTATGCTAAAAAAAATAGACGACCTCCAAAACAAAATCTCAGACCATTACAAAGCTTTACCTAAGCAGAACCACCCGAAGCAGACCCCGCCCAAACCCACAAATATCAACTTTCCTAAATTCTCATTTACAGAAATCTCTGAAGTAGATGTTATAGACACCCTTAAAGATCTCAAACTGTCCCAATGCAAGGGCGATGTATGCCCACCCAAAATCATCAAAGAATGCGCTGAGCAACTCGCTCCTCTCCTTACCTCCTTCATCAATGCCTCATTTAAAACAGGTATAGTCCCTGACAGCCTCAAAGAGGCATGGGTGCACCCACTCCTAAAAAAACCTACGCTAGACCCCTCTCAACCTAATAACTACCGACCCAGAACAACGGTCCCGTTTCTTCTAAAAATACTAGATATGGCCACCCACAGACAAATCCAACTGTACCTCGAAACTAACTCAATCCTAGGAAAGAGACAGTCAGGGTTCCGCAAAGGACACGGAACTGAAACCGCCTTACTAGATTTAAAAAATCAAATCACCAACATCCTTGACAAGGGCAAGCCTGCCATACTCCTGCTCCTAGACATCTCAGCAGCGTTTGATCTGGTTGACCACAACACCCTCACCAATCACCTCCCGCATGCTGCGCACTTCTCCAATCACACAGCAACCTGAGTCACCTCCTTCTTAGAAGGCAGAGCCATGAAAGTGTTCTCCAACATAGCCAATACAGAGCCCACTATCATGCACTGTGGTGTCCCCCAGGGATCCTGTACTGCCCCCAATCTTTATAATCTATTTACAAAGCCACTTTTTGATAAGCTGGATGCACTTGGGATCACATACACAAACTATGCTGATGACACCCAAGCGCTCCTTCCCCTCACTGGGATCTATCACCAAGATGCTACAACCCTTCAGCAAATATACTCCACAATCCAAGCATGGATGGCCACTAATGGCTTGTGCCTCAATGGGGAGAAAACTAAAATCCTCATTCTTGGTCAAAAGTCCACACTAGCCAAACTAGGTTCAACCTATCTCAACTTCCGCATCGACAACGCTGTCATCCCAGTCCTGTCCTCTGTTAAAACGCTCAGAGTCCACATTGATGCTAAAGTATCCATGGATAAACAAGTTAGCGCCATTGCCTCAGCCTCCGCACTGAGTACCAAACTCATGAATGCTATAAAGCCATTTCTAACAAAGGACAACTACCTCTCTATTGCCAGAGCCACCATAGGAGCCAAATTGGGTTACTGCAATGCCCTCCTAGCTGGCACCTCCAAAAGAAACCTAGCTAAACTCAAAACCACCCAAAATAACTCTCTTAGACCAGCTCTCAGTATACCTAAAAGGGAACACATTACACAAGCAAGAAAAACTGTTCACTGGCTCCCAGTCAAATACCGCATCACATTCAAAATTCTCACTACCACACACAAATGCATCAACTTCTCAGCACCCTCGTACCTATCAGACACACTAGCCAGTACACCAACCAACTCACAGTGCCCCAAATTAATAGGGCCAAGGCAGGAGGAATAGGCTTCCCCTATCTTTCCCCGAAGCTATGGAAAACGCTCCCCACCGCCCTCAGAGCCGAAACCCCTCTCCATGCCTTCCGCAAAAACCTTAAAACTGCCCTCTTCAACTAGCATGTTAGTTCAGTTTCTTTATTTTCCGTGCAACTATGCGATGTTCACCTAAGCGATGTTCACCTACTGTAACGAGCGCCTCAATGCCTCCCGCGCCTTTTCTGTTTTTCTTGTGTGTAACTAAGCTATGAGCAACCACTGTAACCAGCGCCATGATGCCCACGGGCTGCTGTGCGCTTAACAAATGTGAATAAATAAATAAATAGCTTCCCACCAATTAGCATATTCATCCATCATCACCTCAGTGGTCTGCTGTCAATTAGGGCTTTGAACTTGTCCTTGGGAGTATTCTTTGCTCTGGAGAATTCAGGGGAGTGAAGGCACGCTCTGCCCTAATGGGTAGGTGTGACCATCATGTTCGACCAACTTCATCCCTACACGTGACTGAAGACCACAAAATCGAGCCTCCCGTGTATTAAAAATACGATTTTCTAATAGACCCCTGACGTCTTCCTTGTTTTGTTCCTGCCTGAACAGGAGCTCTGTTCTTTCGCACGATTTGTATCCAATGTCTGCTCACTCCAGCCTGATATGGCCTTGGCTTCTTGGCTCATCCAAAAAAAAACAACAAACAAAGGTGGGAACGTCCAAACTCCGACACCCGGAGGTAAAGCAATACATATAATACAGAAAGTGGTGCCAGAAATCCGAGAGCAACTGAAGAACAAGGCAAGATATTACATCAATAATTCATTTTGTTTTATTATAAATTGTAATAAAAATCTTTAATTATTTCTTTTTTATAAAAAACACATCCTAAATAGCAGGCATTCATTACATTCATTCAGCTAATGCAACTCTAAAACATATATAATACATTTACATTTTTTATGTTTTTTATGGAAAAGTGCAGCAAATGCAGCAACTGTTCCATAGTTTGAATAAAAGTTACACTTTCAAAAAAGACAATTAATGTGATCAAAGAAAAACATTCAGATAACGAATACAATTTCTATATAAATGGAAAGTAAACAACAATTCCCATATTAGGATAATAGCGGTTCACTCCAAACAAAAAGTTATCAACTATTAGTGCCCCGACTGTTGATGCCAATATAAATGAATCTTCTTAGTCAAACGGGCTTCTGAATAAATAGTTTCGACTTAGATAGTTATCTATGTCTTCATCAGGATAGGGATGAACCTAACAATATTTCTAGAAGAAAAAATAAACAAAAAATACAAATTAAAAACAGACCTTAGTTCGCTCAGTTGCTCTCTATAAATAACAATAGTCCAAATATAGGGAGAGGACAAATTAAGTCATACTCTGAAACCGACACAAAATTTGGCTAAATGGAGGGGGGTAAACTCCAATTCATTTAAAGAACTGCAAACAACCAGGCAGCGCATATCCCAAAGGCCTCATATACCATCCAGCCCTCCATCTACCTTCAGAAAGAATAGAAGATAGAGAATTCAGTGCAGAAGGAAAGTGAAATCATTTCCTAAAAGTGGAACACTGTCATTTCGTGTCACTGCACTTTCCCCAAACAACCCAACACCCCGCTCCCTCCATGTCCCCAATTGGAATTCCAGTCAAAGATCAGTTAGAATCATACCTGAGAACCATATAAAAGATGGTAAAGTGGTCTTTGCTTGACCCACTATTCGTCTAAGATAGAACTGCTGAGTCAGATACAGGTTTGCGTCGTTATATGGTGTTATATGGCGCACTCCAGGGATATTGTCAACACGAATAATCCCTGAAAGGCAGAAAAACACAATTCATCTGTCGCTATTTATATCATAATCCTACTTTGAGAATATTTAGTGTAGGACAAACATATGCCACAAAAAATTATTATAGGCCAACGGAGTTACCTCAATATTGCAAAGATAATTCCCCTGGGCTGTGCATGAATAAAGAGTCGACACCATTTGTCTTTTGGTGTGACCAACTTCGAGGTGGTTAAAAAGGAGACAAAATCTTTCTCTCGGAACAAATCTGTGCGCCCTTTTCTTCTAGGGGAAACACCCTCTAAGTGTAAGCAAGGAAAGGAAAAGTAATCAATCTCAATGTCCTTTCATTCTTAATGACAACTCTAAAGGTGAAGCTAGGGAAAAACTTCTTACCCTGTGGGTAGAGCTCAATACTCCCAGACGTCTTAAATACACTTCATTAGAGAATTAAATAAGGCCACCAGTGCCGTCCCTCTGTGTAGCTGCTCCCACTTTGCACATGAAACCGCTTCTGAAAAAGAAGCGAAATCAAACATATTAAGCTACTGCTGCATAAGAAGTACGAAAATAAGCGTGTAGCACTAGGTCTACATAAAAAGACACTCAAATGTGTACTTTCTAGTTAAATAGGAATGAGAAAAGAAAAGAAAAGGAAAAAACGCTGCTCGTAAGCTTCTTACCTCGCTTGGATGTCCGTAGCCCGTGAAAAGTCCCGGCAGATTGGAGGGACCAAGCGAATTCGCTGGTCCCTCTTTTATGTCGAAGGTGTTGATTGCCTAGACATAAACAGAGGACCAATACCGCATGTGTCACCGACAATGAACACAGAAAAACGACCAAAGACGAGTGTACCACTATCGTAGGCAAGGTGTTTCCAGTGCTCACGTATCAGCGAACCTCAATATAGACATCGAATTGCCCAAATGTGAAATTTCAGAGGCATATGTGTGTGCAAATGGAAAAGATATCAAATACTCACATTTTGACAAAAGTAAAATAAAAAGATACAATAATAAATGTCAGTAACCTAATTCTAGATAATCCAATACGGATTATATGTAACAGGAACCGTCATTTCTGATAGGCTGCGGAACATTCAACTTAAAAATGTAAGTGCAATGTGCGCTATCGTCAAATTAAGACATTGAATGGTAGTACTAGTCCCACGCAGAGAGATGGAAGCCAAATATTAGCTCCATTCCTCCTGTTGGTTCAGGCCTGCAGTGAGACTATTAGTATGGTATATCCACCACTGCTCTTTTTGTGCAAGGCGTGCCGCCACATTAGATTTATCTGTGCCACACACCTTTTCTAACGCCCACCATTGCAGGTCTTCTGGGCCATGATTAAATTCCAAAAAGTGTGTGCTCAAAGGGGCATTAATTTGTTTAGTTCTGATTTTCGAGCGATGTTCGCCTATTCGTAATTTGACCGCTCTGGTGGTCTTTCCTATATATGCCTTTCTACAGGGGCAAAGTTTCCAGTCCCTCCCATGAATATTAACAGTGGAGGCAGCTGAAGTGCTGGAACAATTGCAACAGTTGCCACAGGGAAAATGCCCAACGATAGGGGACATGCCCCAAGTTGTCGTGAGAGTGGGTTGAGTATCTTGCAGATAGTTCCTGTCTGCTTTTGAAATCCAATTTTTAATGTTCTTGCCCTTCTTAAACGCATAAATGGGTTTAGGTAATTTTTGCATATTTAATTGAAGTAAATGCCAATGGCTGGAGATAATTTTCTTGATTTGATTGTGCTGCGAATTAAATGTAAGCGTGCAAACTATTTGGTCATCCTTCAACTTTCTTTCTTGTACAGCATCTTTTTCCAAAAGGGTTTCTCTATGCTGATGGCGTGCTCGTTTTTTACAACGTCTAAGCAGTTGTTTAGGATACCCTCTTTCCAATAGTCTCTCTTCTATGATAGAGGCTTGCTTGATGAAATCTTCTACTTTGGTACAATTCCTACGAGCTCTAAGAAATTGCCCGTAAGGAATATTAGATTTGAGAGATTGAGAATGGAAGCTCTGATGGTGCAAAATTGTATTCCTATCAGAGTCTTTTCTATACAAATCCACAGCCAGTCTCTTGTCGTCCACTTTTATTAATAAATCCAAAAAAGGAATCTCTTTGTTGCTAGTCTGGATCGTGAATTTCAAATTGGGATTCAAGTTGTTAATCCAGGTAAAAAATTAGTTGTAATCGCCTTTGGAACAGTCCCAAATGATAAATATATCATCTATGTACCTTTTATAGAGTTTCAGAGCCGGTTTGAATGGATTGGAATCTGTGAGAATATTAGAATCTTCAAAATCCCACATATATAGGGTAGCGTAATTTGGGGCAAAAGATGCCCCCATTGCAGTGCCCTTAATTTGCATATAGTAGGTATTTTAGAATCTGAAAAAGTTCTTCGAGAGGGCAATTTCCAGTAATTCTACCAAAAACTCGCTAGGCACTGAGATGGTATCTGTTCTAGTTTGGAGAAATCTCTTCATAATCCCAAGGGAGTCTCCTTGTGGGATATTAGAATAAAGTGATTCAACATCCAGTGTAATGAGTATATCATAATCCTTGTTAAAAGGGAAAGACTCTACCAACCTTATAACGTCCGTCGAGTCAGAAAGGTAAGTGGGCGTGTTTTTCGCCAAAGGTTTCAAGAAAAAATCTAAATATTGGCCTATGGGTTCCAAAATGGAACCACTCCGGGACACAATAGGTCGACCTGGAGGCGCGCTCATACTCTTATGTATCTTAGGTAACATATAGATGAGAGGAGTCCTAGTATTAGTGGGCAGCAAGAAATTAAGTTCTTTTTGAGTGATGATATCTCTTTCCAATGCATCTTTGCCCAATGTTTCAATTTCCTTCCGGATCCTAGGTGCGGGATCACCTTGTAGTTTTAAATAAACCTCTTTATTTTCCAGCTGTCGGGTAACTTCATGATCGTATTTCATGGCATCCCAGACTACAACTCCTCCTCCCTTGTCGGCTTTTTTTATCACAATCGTTCTATCTGACTGTAGTTCCTTAAGTACAGCCCAATCTTCCTTGGTGGAATTGAAACATTTTTTAGCTGGTTTTGTCTTGTCCTTGCTCTCATAAATCGCATCAAAGTCTCTAAGTACCACTTTCTCAAAAATAGCAGTTTCTTTAGATATCATATTCAATGAAGGAGTAAATTTAGAAGGAGGTCTGAAAGGCGTGTTGGGGCTTGATTCCATAGAAGGCATCTGAGTGTTGGAAAAAAAGTCTTTAAGTCTAATCTTACGGAACATGCTCCTAAGTTCACATTTTACTTCCATTTTACTGGGATCCTTCATTGGGATAAAGGAAAAGCCTTTTTCTAGTATAGCAACTTCATTAGGTGTTAAATTCTTGTCTGATAGATTATATACCACCGAAGGGGGGCTTACCTTCTGTACGCCCTCCTTCTTGTCTCGAAAAAATTTCCTAACGGAGGCAGACCTGTCTGAGGGGGAGGAAAAGGGAGTTCTGGAGGTGGATAGGGCTGCATCTGCCCTGAGGGGCAAAGCCCTGAGGGTAGAAGTAAGGAGGGTATTGAAAGAAGATGTTTTGTCTTCCTCTCCTTCCTCCTCTTAGCAAGCCTCTACCCCGTTGCCTCTGATTCTGTTGAGTACCTCTCCTGCCCTTTTGGTAACCATCACCCTCATCCGAAGAGGTATCTGAAAAGGTAACCTTCTTACGAGAGGGCGTGTTCCCTGTATTAACATCTGGGTCCCTCCAGCCTCGCCTTTCTGAGATTCTCTTGTTTTCTAACTGCGACACACTGGAAAAGAGGCCTTCCTTCTTTAGCCCAGCTCTGCTATAACATGTAGTGGAAACATCCATTCTTTACTCGCTTATATGTATATGTATATGTTGGCGCATGCCGCAATCTATTCACTACTTAGCTAGCCTCAAGAATACTTCGTCTGCTTGTGTTTCTTTGCATGTGTACATGTATAAAGCAGCTTAACATCTTCATCTTTTCTGTAGCATACGTTTCTTTATTTTGATCCCAAGATGCCACTTATCTTCGATACTTTCTTGATGCCTTATAGAATATCTGCACTCTCTATTCTCTGCATCTCTTCCATGTACCTCAGCTCGACTCTGCATGATGTCACCATTCGTCTTGGCCATTCATTGGTTCTGCTTCTTCTGGGATTTCATTCAAATGGCCATCATACTGTCTCGTATTCAGGTATTGTTTTCTCAATGGGAGCCTTGCTTCCAGGATTCTCCTTGGTATTGGTATTGTCACTGATACCGCACGTGTCTCACACTCTGGTTCCCAACATATAGGCAAGATGGGCGAGGTGATTCAGGTGGGGGTACTTAGCTCCTTCTCTATCTCAGCACCACTGTCACGTCCCTTAAGTGCATGTATTTCGGCTCTGGGGGTTTTCTTAACCGGGCTCCTTTTATGAGCATTATCACTGCTGCATTCTCCCCCACAGGGATGCTGTTGATGAGTAAGTGTCCTGCTGAAATAGCAGATCTGTACACCCCTATTTTCCTAAATACTTTCCCTTCCTGTAATAGCTGCACAAGGAAATTTAGGACTACTACTATAGGGGCAGAAACTGGATGAAAATGTCTCCTTCTGCACCACTGCGACCATTTATCTCAAGCTGCGTCGTAGCTCGGCTGTGTGGATGGCGACCATGATTCTGCGATGAGTCACGCAGCTTCAACCGAAATGCCTCGGAGAGCCCAGTGCTTCTGGCTATCCTGCATGCCATTAAAACGTGAGTCCCTTTCACTTTCAGAGGATAAAATGACCCAACTGGGTCTGTGAGCAGGTGTTCCCCTGTGGGTAACATTCTCGGGTAGTCTGTTAATAGTTCCATCAGTGCTGGGAACCATACTTGTGACTTCTATATCAGAGCCACTACAATCAGTCTTGCTTCTTCCCTGCATGCTTTCACTAGAACTCTGCTCATCTTTATAAACAGGGGAAAGGCGTAATGTAGGCTCCCTCTCCAATCTTGGAGAAAAGTGTCCGCCCCTCCTGCTGTTGGATCCAACCTCTAGCTGAAGTAGCTGCTCTTCAGCGTGTTCAGCCTGGATGCAAATAGGTCTGTATGGAAAGGACCCACAGTTGTTCTATCCACTGAAATACTCCTACATTTAGTTTCCATTCGCTGGTATCTGACAAGAGCCTAGAATTCCAGTCCGCTACTACATTGAGCATTACCGGGAGTTACTCCGCTGTCACTGAGGGCCATGATTGGAGGCAGTAGTGCCAGAAGCCCTTAGCTAGTTCCGCTAGGAGTCTGGACTTTGTTCCCCTTAGGTGATTGATATATCTGACTGCTGAGATGTTGTCCATCTTCAGCAGAATACATGAATTCACTTTGTCTTTTGTGAAAGCTTTGATCGCAAAGGATCCGGCTAGCAGCTCCAGACAGTTTATGTGTAGTCCGAGTTCTTCCAAGCTCCATCTTCCTCCTGTCTCTAATTTCCTGCAGCGGGCTCCCCACCCCGCTCTGCTGGCATCTGATTCTATTATTAGGTCGGGCCGTTCCCCAAATATGGCTTTCCCATTCCAGGCACCCATATTCTGCAGCCACCATTCCAGTTCTGTTTTGGACTTGAGGTTTAGAGGCACTGTCTGGTGGTATTTCAGCCCTTGCTTTAGGTGCCTTATTTTTATCCTTTGAAAAGCCTGATAGTGTGAGGGCCCTGGAAATATTGCTTGAATAGACGATGCTAACAGACTGACTATCCTCGCCAATGTCCAGAAATCCTCTGATCTCCCTCTTGGTGTCTCTCAATTTCCTGGATGGTAATTTCAGTGTTGCTGACTTGGTCTCTACAATGAATCAGAGGACGTCTGTCCTCCTTATTGGCATCGTGTTGGATTTCTCCTGATCAAGCCTAGAGTGATGAGAGCAGGTGCTTTACCCATCTTGTCTGATATTGGAGCATTTCCTTGCTGTCTGCTAGCAGCAGGATGTTGTCCAGGTATATGATCATACGGATCCCTTTCTCCCTGATCGCTGCCGCTATCGGTCTCATGAGTTTCGTGAAGGCCCATGGAGCTGATGCTAAGCCAAATGGCATTGTCATGAACTGCCAGTATTGCCCGCCCCAGGCGAATGCTAGGAAGGGTCGTATTGTTCTTGTACGGGTATTGTGAGATATGCGTCTTTTATTTTGATCCTTGTGAGCCAGTCTCCTTGTCTTAGTGTATCTCGCAGCTGGTGCATCCTTTCCATCTTGAAGTGGCGGTATGTCACCCAGCTGTTTAAATCTTTTAGGTTTATCAATCACTGGTCTCACATTTTCTTTCCTGTGTACCAAGAACATGTTGCTTACAAATCTTGGGGATGTTAGGCATGGTTTGATGGCCCTCTTCTGAACTAGGTGCTGAAGCTCGCTGTGCAAGCTTACTCTCTCTGTCTGGGCCCTGTGTATCGGGGTGGGAGCTGGCTCTGAAGTGGCTCTTGTGTACATTCTAATTGCAGCCCTTTGGCTGTCTGCAGCACCCAAGCGTCGCTTGAAAGCATGTGCCAGTTTTGCCAAAATTACTGTGTCTCCCCCCCCACTGGTGGATATGTAGTGTTGTATCAAAACATAAACAGTTCTTTAGGAGAAAATAGGATGATAAGAACTCGGCTGTCACGTGTTTGAAAAGCAAAAATTGGACTGGCCACCAGGGGGTGCACGGACGGACGATGAGCACCACCGTGTGAGCTCCGCACCCTCGGGTCCCAAAAGCGCTTTGAGCCCCCGCTCTCGTGCCACCCGAAGTGGCCCCCGACCCGCTGAGCGAAGTCTGGGTGAAAAACAGACCTCCCATCCCGGAGTAAAGCCCATCCGACAGCAAGGCCCCTCCCCACCGCATACGCAGCAGGCGGAAAGCGGGAAGCGACTACGCGCCACATCGAGGAACCCGGCTCCCTCCACGAGCCAACTGCGAATGGCGCAGGCCCTGCTGAGAAAACTTGGCGGCTGCAGCCCTTCCGCCTGTCCCGCTTCACCTGCGGAGCGAACGACCATCTGGGGCAGGCGAGTGTGTGCGCAATACCCGCGCAGCTACTCGAGCAGCTCCGGGCCACGGGCGAAAGGAAACTGTGAAGAGGGTAAGTGACCCCCCCTCGTGGCACGCAGCGGGACCTCGCCTGGCTTGGGGCCCTCCCTATCCCCCCCCAGCACTCTCCTCATCAAGGGCCCAGGGCTGAAGATAGCGTTTGGGGTGCAGACAGGAACCGCCCACCATAACCGGGCCCCTGCGATAGGTAGCGTGCGGCCTCAAGAGGGCCCCCACATCAAGGCCAGACACGCGGCCCACTGTATATATTGAACGCGGCCTACGCCTTTGGCCCAACTGCTCCGTAGGACAAGCGCAGTGCCCTGGGAGACTTAGACGCCACAGCCAGCCACGGAAATCGGGGCGAGGGACTTGCACCCGAAGTGAGGTCAGTGCAGAGGGTTGGGCCCCCATATATGGGGCGTGTGCCCTCCTCTGCACAACCACCAGCCTTTCGCCCCCTCTGGGGCCTGAACCTCAATCTAAATCAAAGCTACTGGTCAGGAGATCTCCCCCACGCCATCTTGCCTGGGCCTACACCCAAGACCTCGCCGACAGCGGAGCACCCTTCCCATTGGAAAGGCTCCCCCGCACTGAGAGCTGGGCCCCCGTGTGCTGCGGGGCGTGTGCCCTTCTCAGAGCCAACGTCCATAACGATGCCCGCCTCCACTGGACCTCAACACGGTTAAACGGGTGCCCCCCAATGAAACAAGGAGCAGCACGCACCCTGCCCCCCTCGACTGCCCAGACTCCTCTACCAGAGGGCACCCTCCAACCTTGAACCATATTCAGTCGGGTGGCTGTGAAACCAGGGACAAGCCCCGATTTCCACTCTCTGGGTGTACCCTTAGTGGGATTTCCTGCCCAAACACCGCCAAACCCAACGCATGAACGCCAAGGAGAGACTGGCGGCATACCAGTTCTCACCCTCGCAAAACACAGCTACTGCGCACCCGGAGTCACCACTATGTCAGCACTGGGCCCCAAGGCGGCCTCCACTAAAGCAGACGTAGCTGATATCCTCAACGAAATGCAGAGTATGAGAGCTGACATTGGCGGCAAAATCGACAAAATAACTCAAAGGATGGGCAAGATGGAGGACAGGCTTGAAGAAGTTGAGCACAACCAGACCTCGCCGAACACCCTAGAGACCCAAATGGACGTGCGACTCGCCAGACTCGAAGCTAGGGAAGAGGAATTTTGCCTAAAAATCGATGACTTGGAAAACAGAGAGCGGCGCAATAACATACGCATCTTCGGAATTCCGGAGAATGAAGGCGAGACCGAGTCAGACCTGAAAAGAACATTGCATAACATAATGAAGTCGCTTTTCAATGATGACTCAATTGATGAACCCAAAATTGAACGTGTGCACAGGGCTGGGGGAAAACCAGGAGGCCCGCGATCGGTGCTTGCTCGATTCCATTACTACGCAGACAAGGCCAGGGTCTTGGACAAGGCCAGAAACACTCCGCAAGTCGCGTTGGGCCCGGTACATGTCTCCATATATCAAGACCTATCCTCCCTCACACTAGCAATGCGGAGAAAGTGCCAACCACTCACCAAAATGCTGAAAGAAAAAGGGGTCCGATGCCGTTGGGTTTCTCCCTTCTTGCATTCCTTTGAATGGTAAAGCAATGCCATCAAACTAGTCTCAGAAAAGGATATTAGGCGCTGCATATTTGACCTACTGGGTACCCAAGAGGAGGAACCATCACAGAGCAGATACAGGCAAGAGGCAAAGGAATGGCACACCAAAGGTCCACAGAGATAGAAGATGCAGGGCGCCAGGAAATATAGACGGATGAATGCCTCCCCGGACACCGAACATTGAACCCACTTTGTTCTTTTACCTGTTTCTCTTTTCATGGGTGCGCCTGACGACGGACATTAAGCTAACTAGAGACCCCTGAGAACGTCGGATGGACACCCATTGGGTAGCAACGGAGGAGGGTGGAATCGTTGTCCTCACACCACCTCACCTGATGCGGAAGAAGTGCTTGCAAAGCAACCTGGGATGAGGGTACACTTAGATGATGTGACTCGATGCGCTTAAGTGGACCCTAAAGAAGATGGAGGAAGCCGAGGTCTGTGTGAGGCCCGAGAAAGGGTAGCACGTAGGAGGTGGTGTGAACCGATATGAAAATGAAGGAGGGCCCTTACAAAGTTTTACCGGGGGCCGAATATCGGGCGCAAATGGCTGAGATCCTATTGTTGAAATGCAGTTCAGTTCGTTAACATGTTTACATATGCAGGGGGGGAGTTGGGGGCTCATGGTTATGTTTTATAATTATGTGGTTGGGACCGTTTGAGGTGCGGTTCCCGTTGGTGGTCCGAAGACGATTGGGTGAACATAACCCAGCCTGATCGGACGCCGTATGATTTGGGGGAGGTGGGGCGGGCTAGTGCGACTAGAAAGGTCAGGTGGGACGGATGAATACGAAAATAAGAAGAAGAGAAAGGCACACTTAATACTGTTGAAGGCTGAGCGACAAGGATGTTCAGCGGCCCCCTTAAGGCCACATAGGGACCGGCTTACTTGTGTAGGAATAGGCATATGGCAGGTGCTTAGAGCAGAGACTTTGAGGCAGGCGCACTTATTGGGCTACCTCACACATTGCAATGGCAGCAACACCTAGACATCACAAGCTACGCATATGCACACTCAATGTAAAAGGCTTGAATTCCCCCACTAAACGCTCGCTGGTAGCGAGGGAATTTAAGAGGTCGAACATTGATATTATGTTCTTACAAGAGACGAAATATCAGAAGGGTAGCGAGAAGGGGATCCCCAGTGGTCTGGTGGGGCATACATATTGGAGTTCGGGTGTCCTCAAAAAAGCTGGGGTGGGGATCCTGGTCCGGAAGAATCTCCACATGAAGTACCTAAATTCCTGGTCTGACACGGAGGGTAGGGCCATGATAATAGTGGGATCCATTCAAAACACAGTCGTAACCCTTGCCACAATTTATGCACCCAACCAAGGCCAAAAAAGATTCCTCCTTAAAACGTCCGAATGGCTGTTTAATAAATCGCCAGGTCATACTATTCTTGGGGGCGACTTCAACACATGGATGAGCAGTGCCATGGATAGGCAAACCGCACACAATGTCTCCCAACCTCCCCAGTCGCAGGAACATGCAGAAATTAAAACGATGCTTGCCCTGTACGGCCTCTTGGACAGTTGGCGTCACTTACATCCAATGGACAAAGGAGTTACCTTTCGATCCACCCCTCATGACACGCTCACAAGAATAGACTATCTGTTCCTCTCGGAAGACCTAATGAGAATACTCCACACCGCAGACATACATCCCATTGCATGGTCTGACCATGACATGGTTGTGGCGGAACTAGACTGGCATGGCCTTGCCCATCGCAACACTAAGTGGAGGTGCAACGAAACGTTGTGTTCGGATGTGGTTTTCAGGGAAGAATTGGAAAATAAAATCAAACAATTCTTCATGACCAATGATACGGGTGAAGTCGCGAAAGTGAATGTCAAAGGCCACATGGCGTGGGATCCTAATCAGGGAGGGGGCGAGGAAAAAGAGGGAACGCACCTTGCTGGAGGCTAACGTTAGAAAAAAATTAGGCGAAACAGAGAGTCTAGCCCAGACATCTCCTCAACCTAGAGCTGCACACCTTGCGGAAGCTAAGGCATTACGTGAGGAGCTAAAAGCCCTTGAGATGAGCAATGTGACCCAGACCTTACAATACCTGAAACAAAAGTACTATGAAAAAGGAGACAAGGCCGAGGCCCTCCTTGCGGCAAGGCTCTGTGCGCAAAGGGCAGAAAGATGGATAGACTTGATAGAGAGGACAGATGGCACTCTCGTGGATACAACAGAATCCTCCCCAGAGGGCATACGAGAGGCATTTGCCTTTTTTTATCAAGATTTATATACCTGTGACCCTCCTCCCCCACCGGGGAGTGTAGATGCCTATCTCAAAGAGGCAGATCTCCCAGCGCTTACACGCCCGGAGGCGGAAGCTCTTGACACTCCGGTCACTGAGGAGGAGGTGGCTGATGCCATTAAACGTCTTAAGTCAGGAAAGGCGCCTGGGGACGATGGCTTCACCCCTGGCTTCTACAAAACGTTCACTGCGTTCCTTACCCCCTTCCTGGTGACCCTATTCAACCACATCTTTGAAACAGGGCAGGCACCCCCGTCCTTTCCTCAGGCCCTCCTAACGGTCATCCCAAAAGAAGGCAGAGACCCCAAATACTGTGGGTCATATCGCCCCATATCACTCCTTAACATAGATGCCAAGATATATGCGAGAGTGATAGCGGCCAGATTAGAAACACATTTACCGAAATTAATACACATGGACCAGGTTGGCTTTGTTATGGGGAGACAGGGAGCTGACACGATGAGGAAGACGTTACACTTGATACATGCGGCACAGGGGAGGAATGATGAGCCCACCCTCCAGTCGCTTGATGCCGAAAAGGCCTTCGACAGAGTCGATTGGGAGTTCCTAGAAAGAGTTCTAATCTGGATAGGTCTTTGCCCCAAACTACGCCGCGCCATTAAGGCAATATATTCATCTCCCCAGACCTCTGTAGTGGTGAACGGTGGCTACTCAAGGTGGTTCCCATTAGAGAGAGGCACCAGGCAAGGCTGCCCATTATCCGCTATACTGTTTGTGTTGTCTCTCGAACCACTGGCACAGAAGCTTAAACTTGACAAAAGGGTGGGAGGAATTAAAGTAGGGGATCAGGAATACAAGCTAGGCCTATATGCTGACGATATCCTCCTGCATACAACAAACACCCTGAGCTCGATACCTGCGGCCATGGAAATAATTGGGGAATATGGGCAATTGGCGGGCCTGAAAATCAACACAGAGAAATCGGTCCTCCCCCCGCTAGACAAGAGTAGGGACTCAGAGGTTGATCGATTTGCACCCTTAGGGATGGAGGTTAGTCTCACTACATTGCAATATCTGGCCATCAATGTGACTCGTAACCTGGGTGACCTATTTGAAGCCAACTTCCCCCCGATGCTAAGCACAATACAAAAAGACATTGAACGGTGGACAAGGCTCACCATTTCGTGGATGGGCCGACTGAACACCATTAAAATGGTAATCCTGCCAAAGTTACTTTACCTATTTCAGATGCTCCCCATCCAACTTCCCAGAGACTTCTTTATAACCACCAAAAAAGTCCTACATACCTTCCTATGGCAAAACAAAAAACCCAGGGTCCCTGCTGCCTTACTCCACCTCCCGAAAGACGATGGAGGGGTGGGTCTCCCAGACATAGAGCTGTGCTATAGATCAGCACAACTGCGAGTACTAATCCCACACGTCAGACAACAAAATGACCCTCAATGGATAGGCTTAGACAACTACTATCTCCGTCCTTTTATTGTGGGGGAATGGTTATGGGTACCTGGGCCCCAATTACGAAATAGCATCAAAAACCACCCCATCCTCGGGACCATATGGGCCATATGGAAACCAAACAAAGGAATGAAAGGAGTCACAACATGGCCCTCCCCCCTGGCGCATTTATGGGCCCCGGGCATCCGGGATGACATTCCCGATCCAGGCAGTTTTGAATCATGGTACGAGGCAGGGCTTGAAAGGGCAGGCCAATTACGGAGGAATAACGCCTTCATCACTATCCAAGAGCTGGAAGAAGCTCTCGGCATAGGTCGGCTCTCAGTTTTCCAATACCTAAGACTAAAAGGTGTTATGACCCGGGAGGTCTGGTGGAAGGCCCTACAGAGAGACCTCACATTGTTCAAAAAGATTCTAGACACATACATAGGCTCCAAGGGACTCATCAGTGCAATGTATGCAGCACTAATTGGAGTCAACACAACCCCCTCAATCACTTTGAAACATAAGTGGGAAAAAGACCTTGGGAGACATCTCACCCCAGAAACATGGCTCAAGATTTGTAGAAGGACCTCGAAAACCTCTATCTCCTGCCAGTACAAATTGCACGGGATCAAACTTTTGTATAGGTGGCAGTACGACCCACTCTGGCTAGCCAGGATGTATCAGGATGTGAGTCCTTTCTGCTGGTGGGGCTGTGGCCAGAAAGCAGACTACTGGCACATGTGTGGTGGGGATGTAAGGCGGTCCAGGCATATTGGGACGAGGTGCTCAGTTGGATAAAAGAGATTGAAGGAGAGGAAAGGGCGAAGCACCCACTCTTGATCCTATTTGGTATGGTCGAAACAGAAGAACAAACAACCAAATTGCCCACAATGACACATGGGCTCTTGCTTGCTGCGAGGGCCTGCCTTACAACTGTGTGGAAAAGAATTAATTTACCAACTAAAGCTGAGTGGATCAACGTCTCCCGTAATATCTTCAATATGGACAAACTAACAGCAGCCATTCATGGTGACCGCACTTCCATTGACAATGAATGGTCCGAGTTCCGAGCCAAGTATATCGCACAAAGTTGAGTGTGCAACATGATACAGCTAGAGCGGCATTGCAATGATCTGCCTACTGCTCTAATGTTAATTCTGAAATGTCTTATGCAAATGCCACTTTTCCAAAAACTCTTTTGCCTATGAACTCCTTAGCCGGACTGTAAAATGTACTTTAGATCAGTTGTCGCTTCAAGGGCTGCCAGGTGGGGGGAAGGGGGAGGGGGTGAAGTTGTGGTTAGTCGCTATGTATGTGCAACTGTAAAGCAGTTGAGTTATTCTGTATTCTTTGTAATGAAAACTGCATTCTCGAGGTTTGAAAAACAATAAAACCAATTTTCAAAAAAAAAGAAAAGCAACAATTGGGGAAACAATGTGCTACCTATCCCTAGAGGAAGAACACCCTGACCCTGACAGGAGTGCCTGGCCCTGGGTGGCGAGTGGTGCAACGCCTATCTAACAGGGATGGATGAAGAGGAAACTGTCCCTCATCACTACCAATTGTATGGGTGTGTCAGATTTCATTAAGATTTTTTGATAACAAAAGAGCAACCATATAAACACAACAAATTGGCTATTTCAGACAACAAGACTGGTTATTGGATCTTGTTGAAACAGCTGATTGGTTGCCACAACCATTATTAGCCATGGGATTTCTATTCATACTTTATTCACCCTTAGACATCAAGTATGCCGCATTCAATTGGTTGTGCTCAATAGATCAATATATAAAAATACTCCATTATACATGGAACACCTTAAAAAGCTCACGATGCGTGAACGTTAGATGTTTTCTCTGTTTTTTGTATCCCTCTTTATTATCAGGGATATCAGAATGGTCATGAGACCCCGCATGACCAAAAAGGTTGACTGGTTTCAATGGCATGTGCAATTAAGCCATCTTCTTCAGGGCCATTATTGTTATCTGTGGTCTTTCAACTTCCAGCGTGCCTCTGCATGAGACAATGAGCGCGAGCAGCTCTGTCCACTGTTTTGCAATGTCGAACGGTGTGGGGCCGGAAGGCAGTGTGTTACCAGTGTTGCAAACTTCTAGATCTGCAGTCCGTCGTTCTAGTTGACGTGTTCAGCGATTCTTCTCAGTGTGCCGCTGTGTGCTCGATCCGCTGGATATGTAGTGTGTCTCACCTGTGGGGAAGTTCCTTCCTCTTCTCGGTCCCCTTCCTCGACAACCTCTCGGGAATCGACATCTGGCGGGGAAAAAGGCATCTTATTTATTTTCCCAGTGGTGGGCTCAGTTATTCTGAGGTCTCTGTGTGCCCTGATAGCGACCAGTCACTCGACCTCGATAGTGACTGGTCCCAGCGAAAACTCTGCTCAGAAATATTTTTCTAATGGAGGTTTGGACTTGCTCCAGGGCGGTGTATGTCCCTGTAAATCTCCTCTTTTCTTTTCCAATGGTTTCTCCGAAGAGGAGGCCCTGGTACGCTTTGCCTGCTTCGTATGACACTAGGTCCCCTTGGTTGGAATCGATCTTTAACAAGAGTCCTCGCCTCCGTTCCAAGGAGATAGCGCAGTTCGTGTTTCCCAGCAGGCATACTGCTCTCTGTGCCCAATTCGCTAGAATTGCTGGGTCAACCTGTTTTCCGGTGTCTCAGGACCGCTCTGCTAGGTCCATGATCTTTGCCAGTGGCCCTGCAAGATCAAGAACTTTCTCCTGATAGCTGCTCCAAGATCTGTCTATTCTCATCTGGGAGTCTCAGGAGGTCTTAGACATGAAAGCTAACATCTTGGGGTCCAGCGCAGGTGCCTCTGCCTCCTTTCCTGGTAGCTCTGGTCTCGGGCATTCTGCTCTCATGCGTTGCCTCACTTCCTTTTTGAGCGCCTTGCGCAGTCTCTGTGTCATGTATTTGGCTACTTGTGGAGATGACTGCCAGTCCGAAGATCTGGGGTTTCTAATGTTCTCGGGTTTGAACATATCTGAAATCTCTCTGCTATCGTGTATGTGCTTCTCCTTTCTTAATCTCTTCTTTCCGGGAGGTTCTAAGTCTCCCTTTTCCGTTCTCTCGTCATGTTCTTGAGAAGAGCGTGGGGTCTTTGGTGACTTCAGAGTCTAGCCCTTCGTTTCTAATATTGTCTTACCCTGGGTTTGGGGTTGTGAGACTTGGCACCACCGATATACGCAGGAATGCATCTCTAAGCTTATTGAAGGTGTAGGTAGCATCTGGGGCCTCGTTGTATGCCACGAAAGGTTGACCCGGGGTGCAGAAGAGGCTTTTCTCTTCCGGGTCTCAGTAGACACCTGTGGTCCCCCTAAGGTGGTGTTAGTGGACATGTTCTCTGTTCTTTCGGTGCTTTTGTGTTTGTTTCTGGCTCAAAAAGGTCTCTCTAATAGCCAGTTTGTCTTGTAGGGGTCTCACCTCTTGGGCCACTGCCTCCACTAGTGAGTTCCCCAGCACCTCTCTGAAGCTGTGGGCCAGGTCCTCTGCCTGCTCCTCTTCACTCCGCTCAAACTCTGACATTGCTTCTGTTTGGGTGTTTGTGCCTTTACCTGTAGTCAGGTTGTGTGGCACGTTCACTGCTGCGCTCTGGAGTTTGTCTGCGTGGCTTGCACCTGTCTTTCTCTGAGAGCTGTATTCCCGCTTTTGCGAGGGAATCAATACTGCCTTTGCTGCTGGGTTGGAGCGCAATCTGCATCAAGTGTTTAATTGTCGGAATCCGACTTGTTCTGCTAATGGGTATGCAACCGCTCCCTCTTCTGAGGGAGTTTAATGTGTGCTTCACGGTAAATGCTTTCGATGTTTGCTCTCAGCATGTTGCAGCTATTTGGCAACACGTTATTTTATCGAGCGCTGTCACTTCTTCTGAATTTGCTCGGTGATGAGCGTTGTGTGTGTGGCCCGGCCCCCCCAAGGTTAGGCCACGTTGTGTTCCTTAATCTCTGCCCCTCTGAAAGAGGGGGACATTGCTCATGCCTTACGCGGAAGGCTGGCGAGTCCCCAATCGTGCCGCTAATGTGGCACAGGACCGTGCCTCCTCCGCACTAACTCCTGTGTGTGTCTGCTGCCTTTCGGGGGAATTTGTCTTTCCTAAGGATATATTGATTGTGCTCTAGTGCTCTGGCTCCCTATCACCCTAGCGCTCCTCACGCTGTGCTGTAACGCTATTGCACATGCTTAGACAAACATTTACAATCAATTATAAACAATACGAACATTCAGGCACTCAGTTAAGAGCATAAGGTACTTATCTTGCTGAAGAACAGGAAAAGAAGAGGTGGAGCAAAGGAACAGGAAGGACTATGGTCACATGACAGGACATGAGCTGGATTACATAAAGCATATAGTTAAGAGGGAAATTTAGTTTGAAAAAAAGATGAGAACATTTAGAAATGTTTGGATTGTTTTGTTGAAACTGCTGAAGACAGGAATAAAAGAAGTTGAATCATAATGCTTGCCTCCTGTCTTGACATAGAATTTCTTCCTCATGACTATCTGAGATCTAAACTGCAAACTCGTTAGGGTGAAACTTGCCCGTTTCCTAGTAGATCAGAGTCAGTCCTTCATCCTGTTGAGGTTAATAATTTTGTGAGTACCTAATATTTGAACACCTTGTATAACTATTATTGTTAGAAGCTGAAATAATCTGGCCTGAAGCTTTATGTGAAAATAAGGAATTATTATTAATAAAGCACAATCATTTTCGCTTTGAGAGCTGAATGACTGTAGAAGCTATGAGATGTTAGCATATTTCTGGACATTATTTGCTAATGCTGTTAAAAAAATAATGGTCCGCAGTATTGTGGCAGGCCCTAAAGTATTGTTAAATGTGGCTATTTCCCATCAGAACAAGAAATAAACACGGAGCACACCTGGTTAGATGTTTGTTTGTGGTTATTTAAGGTAATAAAAAACTGTGCGATATGGTGTTAAATTTAGAACTTTCTAGGTACGGGGAGAGAATCACAGCCTTGGCATTTAGGCTGGAAAGAACTAGAAACGAAAGGACGAGTTCCCTATTGGGGAACTCCCGTCCCCTGCACACTATCTATGGCCTGAACATAATAGCCAACGTTTTTTTTAGCATGTTTGGGCTATGTAGACTAAAAATCCTTGGAATTGAACCAATTCCCTTTGAAAACTTTACTGTAAAAAGCACCATTTTAAATTTGTCTTGGGGCAAAACCCCCCCCCCAACCTCTTCTTGAATGGTTCTGGCTGGAACGCACTACTTTGCCCACGTCTTTACGCCACACCTGTTTGAAAGCTCACCAGCTGCCACTGATTCCAAGATCTTAATTGCTGACAGGTTTTTGTATCTCTGTCTTCCTACCCTTGCCGAACTTGCTCAAATTTCCTGCAACTATCCCCATTGCAATCCCTATTTCATGACACAGTAGGTTGATAGTAATTTGGCCACAGCGGTCCACCCTCTCTGCTTTTAACCGTGCAGAGAATGTTACTCTTTGACACCGGCATGCTTTGTTTCTGTATACTGTGGCCAATATGTACGGGTGAGCCCCTTATTATCGAGAAAAGTAATGCTGTTTAGCCCTGCAACACCTTGAGGCTGGTTCACAGCGCATTTTTCAATGGGATGCACAGACTGAAAAACACTTTGTGAATCAGGCCCCTTTTCTATATTTTCTTTTGCATACGGGTGATTTTTGCCTAATTTCTGCACAGTTTGTATAGATATGTTTGCCAGCAACATCTTTTCTCATCTACCAATGTTGTGCTCTTGTCTTTGAAACTTTCCACTTTCAGGAAGGCGACACTTACTTTTTCTATTTTTAACATTATATCTTGATTTATTTTTGCACCACTATTAAGAGTTATGGAGTTTCTTTTCAATTATGTGGTATTGCTGTACGTGACTGCTGGATTCAGCCAGTTGTACCAGACAGGTTAAATGAAAGGGTAGGTGAAATATGTAACCCTATAACAACCTACATTTGTATTTCTTCAATTTGAAGGTTGGGGTGAAACTTTTGACGCAGTTCAACCTAGCAAAAAAGAAATCCACTTTTGGATTGTTTTTGGATTGATTCTGTCTTGTTTTCAAAGTTTCAGAATTTCTTTGCCTTTATTTAGGATTTGCTTTGGATTTTTTCCAAGCAAGGATTTGTTTTTCTGGCTGGAGGATTTGTTTTGGATTTTTATTGACTTGTTTCTCAGTAAAAGCAATCCACTAACACTAATTGCGAGGCACACATTTTTACTGGATTAATTTTGTTATTTTGTTTATTGCTATTTTCAATTCTTGTTTTAAGCAGGGTTTCCGTGGCTTTGCCAATGTTTGTTTGAAACAGGACTTCAGTGGCTTTGCCAGTGCTTGTTTTAAACTGGATGTCAGTGGCTTTGCCAATGCTTGTTTTAAACAGGACTTCGGTTGCTTTGCCAATGCTTGTTTTAAACAGGATTTCAGTGGCTTTGCCAATGCTTGTTTAAAAGAAGACTTCAGTGGCTTTGCCAATGCTTGTTTTAAACTGAGCTTCAGTGGCTTTACCAATGCCTGTTTTAAACAAGACTTCAGTGGCTTCAGTGGGTTTGCCAATGCTTGTTTTAAACAGAGCTTCAGTGGCTTTGTCAATTCTTGTTTTAAACAAGACGTCAGTGGCTTTGCCAATGTTTGTTTTAAAAAGGGCTTCAGTTGCTTTGACAATGCTTGTTTTAAATAGGGCTTCAGTGCCTTTGCCAATGTTTGTTTTAAACAGGATTTGAGTGGCTTCAGTGGATTTGCCAATGCTTGTTTTAAACAGGAGTAAACAGGAGTTCATTGGCTTTGCCAATGCTTGTTATAAACAGGGCTTTAGTAGCTTTGCCAACACTTGTTTTAAATAGGACTTTAGTGGATTCAATGGCGTTGCCAATGCTTGTTTTAAAAAAAGACGTCACTAGCTTCAGTGGTTTTGCCAATGCTTGTTTTAAACAGAGCTTCAGTGGCTTTGTGTTATGATCTCTGTTCCATGCAGAGAAGTGCTCACGAGCACGCGCCATGGAAAGCAAGAATGGAATGTTGGGCACAGGGAGCGGGAGTTTGACTGTTGGCGATTGGGGTTGAAACTATCGGTGGTGGCTGCTGTTGGTCCTGTGTGCAGGCCCTTAATAAAGTAACTACTTAACTTATGTGTAGTTTCTTCATCGCCACAAGTGGTGACGAGGGACCACGTCGCGTGAGCCCCGCACAGTGAAAAAGAAGGCTGGTCAGGGTGAGGTGACAGGAGACTGCAGCACAGAGAGACCCTGTTCACTCCGTTCCTCTGGCAGAGTACAAAGTAAGCTGGAGGGGGCAGTGAGGGTTTCTGCAGGCAGTGTCAGCAGATCACATCACTCTATTGAAGGAGAGGCCTGAGGGGCGTGTTTTGGTTTGTGACCACACAGGGGCTCATGTAATGAGCAAAGGTAATAAAGACATTGGCCACACAAGGATGCCAAGAGACTGGTAAAGATACTTTTAAGTTTATGTATTTATTTATATATTTATTTATTTCACTTATAAAGCGTGCAAACAACCCTAGTGCATGGAGGCACAAGTGCCATACGTTCTGGGAAAGGGCTACAACTGAGGCTGCGGGCGCCGTGCGTCCTATGTGTATCATCCGGTGGCGTCGACCCTCGGTGGGGGCCCTCGAGGGACGCCCTCTGCCGGGGATTTTCCGGAGCGGCACAGCTGTGGACATTGCCTGGCGTGGAATATGTCGGAGGAACATCCCATCGAAAGAACGTTACCAGATAAGGTAAGTAACTCGTTCTACTGTTCACATTCCCTCTTGAGATAAGCCTGGCTGCTCAGCTCGCTACCAAAAACTGTGTAGTGCAGACTTACACCAAAGGTTGCTTTTGCTTACACCTGTAGTCTTAATTCTATGCAATGGTCCCAGAGTAACTACTTAACTTATGTGTAGTTTCTTCATCGCCACAAGTGGTGACGAGGGACCACGTCGCGTGAGCCCCGCACAGTGAAAAAGAAGGCTGGTCAGGGTGAGGTGACAGGAGACTGTGCAATTCTGCCTAACAGCGCTGCACTGACTTTCGACCAGAGGTCCAACATAAAGTGATCGATATGCCATGTGAAGGTGAACAGTTGTTGAGGCATTGAAGGGGATGACGGCGCACTCTGATACAGTGAGGTCCTTAGGTACGCTGTAGAGTGACCCTTCTTTTCGACCATTTCGAGGGGCCTCTGGAAATGCCAGGTTGGCTGCTTCCCGCAACACGGTAATGTTCGCCCCAGTTATTCATCACAAGGGTTACAGCGTTTGTTCCAATCCACGCAGAAGAACAGGGACTATCGGGCGCAGCGGAAGAGAAGTCCAGCCACCTCAACTGCTCGAGGCCGGCACTCCAAGCCACAGCAATGACTGCCGTCTGTGCACTTAGATGGTAGGGTGGCGAAATATGTCGACAAGTAGTGTTTAATTACAACGGACAGTTGGGTGCTAGATGCAGTGCAAAATGGCCACTCATTGGAGTTTCGTCGTCCGCAACTCCCTATTCCTCCTGTGAAGGTGGTGTTGGGGAGAATTCGCAAAAATGTGTGAAGTCCCTCCACCTTGGAGACCCTCAGCAACTTTGATGGATTTTTAGGACTTGATATTATTTGTTTTTTAATTGAAAGTTTGAGTTTTATAGAACACAGTAAAAAAACATTCAAGGACCAGTTTGAAACTTTAGACCAGATTCGCTTTCCACTTGATCTCCAAACATGCCCGTGCAGCGAGCAGAAGGCGGGCTGCTATACCAGCAATTCCTCCAAACCAAACTTAATTAGAAGGGGTGCAACCTCCTGGGGATCCCATCTACCTGCTTGATCCAGCCAAGCACCTAATTCCAGACGACCTGAACACTGGAGCACCTCCACCACATGTGCCAGTAGTTGGCCCTATCCCCACATTAACGCCAGCACAAAGGGTTCACAGATTGGAACATCATTGACAACCTGTGAGAGTCAGAGTGCCATCTATGTAGTAGCTTGATGGCGTGTAATTTGTATTGGGCTGCTATGGACACCCGAGAGGCCCGTTTACATATTTTTGCCCATAAATCCGTGTCCACTTCTATGTTTAAATCTCGTTCCCACTTGTGTCTCAAGTTAACAGTTGATCCCTTCCCAGTATCCAGGAGTGTTCTATACATAGTTGAGATCAAACCTTTGGTTTCTGTCGTCGAGCAGTTTCTCAAATGGGGTGAGGTCTCTGCACCTTCTCCTTCTATTTGTTTCTCATGGGTGCGTAGAGCGGATGAGTGCATAGAGCTGATGAGTGCGTAGAGCGAGTGAGTGCATAGAGTGGGTGAGTGCATAGAGCGGGTGAGTGCGCAGAGGGGTTGAGTGCCTAGAGCAGGTGAGTTTGTTGAGCAGGTGAGTGCGTAGAGCGGGTGAGTGCATAGAGCGGGTGAGTGCGTAGAGCAGGTGAGTGCATAGAGTGGACGAGTGCGCAGAGCGGTTGAGCGCATAGAGCAGATGAGTTTGTTGAGCGGATGAGTGCATAGAGCGGGTGAGTACGTAGAACGGGTGAGTGCGTAGAGCGGGTGAGTGCCTGGAGCAGATGAGTGCCTGGAGTGGATGAGTGCCTGGAAAGGATGAGTGCCTGAGTGCGTAGAGCACCTGAGTGCGTAGAGCGGATGAGTGCGTAGAACGGATGAATAAAGGGCTCAATGTGGAGGGCATGGAACAAATTGGAGCGCATAGAATTACGTGACATATATGGAATGGTTTAGAGTGCATAGAACGCTTTAAAGAGCATGTAAACCATCATATCACATCACCACGCTTACTCTCTTCTTTACACCACCATCCAACTAAAACACAGAGATACTATGACACCATTCGGTATAGCTGTTCTCATACCAACATCCGCCTCATACTCCCCATCACTCTAACTAAACACTGCTGGTTACACCCCCTCCAGCCAGGCGTTCTCCTCAGGCCTAACGCAGCCAGAATTGGTCTGGATAAAACCTGCCAGAACGAACACATACTCCTGATCTCTCAACCACCACACCTAACGTTAAGAAGCAGCTATTACACGAATGCCACACTAGCTGCACGCATATACGGTGCTCACATGCACCTTTGACTCTCTCTACTCTCTCTACTGACTTGAACTTCGGTTCCCGAGGGCGTTCAACCTACCAGCGCCTTGAGACTATACCAATGGTACATAAGGCGCTATATAAATGCAAAGTAACATAACATAACATAACATAACAAATCGATTTTGCAAGTTGTTTCAAGCAGAAGGGCCAGCATTGAGCAGGCTTAGCCACCACCACTGTTTTTGGCTACCCCAGGCAATCCACCAGTGAAATTGGGGTGTGGATCAGGGCATATGAAACATATTTTGTGGTAAGGGATGGAGCAACATATAAATTGGAAAAGAAGGCTTTGTTGTTGGTTAATGGCCTGGGTTTGGAAGGACAGACTGAGTTTCACCATTTATCCATGGTACAAGTGTAGGGTGAAGATTTAGAAGAATATATGGAGGTAGTTCTCTGCATGAAGAGGCAGACGAATGTTATTCTAGAAAGGCACCATTTCTACGTTTGCCAGCAAGTTGCAGATGGATCCAGTGGGGGAGTATGTGCCTGCTCTAAGAATTATGGCAGCGAATTGTGAGTTTGGACATTTAATTGACCATCATTTGAGAGACCAAATTGTGGTACATTGCAACAACAAAAGGATTCAAGAAAGATTGTTAAGTTGCACGGATCTTATACTGGATCAGGCGGTGAACATTGAAAAAAGTATGTTAGTGTCTGCCAGTGGTGTAAAGACTCTGGATAAGCAAAGTGGTGAAAATCTATTGTGCTTCTATGTGAATGAGAGAACCATAAGGACACCTTTAAGAGCAGGAGGAATAAATGCAAGAAGAGGAGGAAGAGGCCTCATGCGTGACACCAGGTAGCGTTACTGTAGCGGTGGTATTGGACATATCATTACCCATCAGGATGTGCCCAGTGTTGGTCAGGGAATGCGGTTTGTGCAGACGTGTTGGTCACTTTGCAAGGACATGCCATTGGGGCAGAGGTGGTCGAGTGGAATGTGATACAGAAGACAACAGTTGTATGGAGAACATTATGCTGATGGTTGGCACAACACTGCACAACACTGCTTCCAGGCGTACCACACACTTAGGGGTTGAAACTGCAACCCTACAGTCCACTTCCTCCTTGCACGTACCAGAGCCACGCTGCCCTGGCTGAACTTCCTCAGAACTTCCTCAGAGCTACGCTGCCCTGTTTGCACTTCCCCTTTCCCTCCCCCTAGCAGTTTCCCTTTTCCCCTTCTACACACTTGCACAATCTGAATGACACAAGACCTAGTAAGATAATTTGTCTTGTCTTCCCTCTGTCATCCCCCACTTGTATTGTCACATCTAAAAACACTTGTGTACAGGCGCATTATAAATGACATATCATATCATAACAGGTGCAACTTCTAAATTACCATTATGCAAAGTGAAGATTAGCGGTAAACATGTTAATCTGGTTGCAGACTCAGGTGCCACAGTCAGTATAATATCCCAGGAAATTTAGCAAATGCATTTTGGTCACGTAGGTTTGATGAAAACCCGGATTGCACCAGAGCAGTTAGAATGAGAGAGAATTACATAACTGGGGTATTTTAATGTGCAACTAGAATTTAGGGGACGCTATGCTGAAGACAAGAATTATGTGGCAAGTAAAGGTATAAATGTGCTTGGTTGAGAAACGCAGGTACTATTTATTAAGGATGGTTTTGTATCCGTGCAGTGAGGAGCAGGTTTCAGCTATACCTGACAAGTGTGATCTGGAGAAGATTCTTCAAGAGCATGATGACGTTTTTGAGGATAGACTTGGGACCCTAACAGAATGTATGCATTGGATTAAATTGAAATGCAATGCAGAACCTGTCAGACAAGGTGTAAGGGCTGTGCCTTTCTGTGTGCAGAAGGAACTTGCTGATCACCTGGAAAGTATGGTTAAGAAATAAATAATAGAACTGATTGAGTCATCATTGTGGTTGTCACCAGTGGTGGTGGCGAGAAAGAACTGAGGCATTCGGCTTTGTGTAGACTTGAAGGGACTTAATCCTGCAATTTGGGTGGATTGCCATCTGTTGCCTAAATTGGAAGACCTTATTTCAAAGGCTTTTTGACTCTAAATTTAAGAGCTGCATACCACCAGATTGAACTGCATCCGGGCTCCAGACCTTTGACTGCTTTTGTGACACAAGAAGGAGCGTATCAGTTTAAGCAGATGCCTTTTGGACTGGCATCTGCATCTTCGGTCTTCTAACGTGCCATGCATGAATTGTTTAGGGGATTGAAGGGAGTGGTGGCGTTTCAGGATGATTTATTGGTATATGGGCAGAATGAAAGTGAATGCAACAGAATCCTGTCACAGGTGTTGAAGAGGTTGCGTGAGAGAGGCATACTTTGCAAACTTACTTTGTAAAAAGCCAAGTGTGTGTTTTTAAAGGCCTCAGTGGAATACTTAGGTGATATCGGCTGATGGAGTCAAACCGAGGGAGGGATTGGTGACGGCTATTAAACAGGTGCCAAGGCCATGAGATAAGGAAAGCTTGTTATCATTTATGGGTTTGAATTAATATTATTCAAGGTTTGTTCCAGAATACACCACATTGGTAGAACCATTGAGAGAGCTGCTGCGCAAGGGTGTGAGTTATGAATGGTTTGAATAGAGAGACAAGTGTTTCACGATGATTAAAAATTGTGGAAAGCCAAACAGCAATACTCGCTTGTGTATGGGCCATGCAACATTTTAAGTCCTTTGTTTGGGGTACAGTCTTTCCTTTGGGAACAGATCAAAAACCGTTGTTAAAGCTCTAGGTTCAGATAAAACAACTCCAAAGATAGCTTGTCTTGCTTCTAAGTTGTATAAGTAGATATATACTATGGAATGTGTTCCCATCAACAGGAATGTAGGAGCAGATTTTTGTCACGGTTGCCATTACTGGAATTTGGGGGCAAGGATGATGGTGAAGGAGATGTGGAGATGGTAGCATTTATTAGGGATGGACATAATGCAATTGCACGTGATGAGTGGAAGAGCATGCTGGTGCGCAATGAAGTATTGGGGCGAGTAGTACATAATATGTAGCCTAGAAAACAGGTTTTGGACAAAGAGATACTAGTATATGCGAAGATCCAGGAGGAGTTGTTGGTGGAAGATGTTGTGTTGATACATGATCACAGGATGGTGCTTCCGGTTGGTGCACGTGCAAGAGGATTGAAAATGGGACATGAAGGTCATGTGGGGGCTACGCATACAAAGAGGCGTTTGTGGGAGTGTTACTGGTGGCCAGGAATGGATGAAGAAGTCAATTGGATGGTGGACCGGTGTGGTGTTTGCTGTTCTGCTGATTAGAGCATGCATTATCGTAAGGTTCCTTTCAAATTGTTAAGAGGAAGGAAGGTTGGGTCAAAGTTGGTCCCAGCTTCGGTCGGTCGATTGATGTGTGAGTTAGGGCCTCTGGGGGATGTGGAAAGAGATCATGAAAGGGTCTTGGAGATACAGCAGAAGAACAAGGATTGTTTAGACAGCCAGATGCGTGCCAAGCAGAGTGATGGTCAAGTGGGGGATGTGGTATGGGTCAAAATACCTTTTATGGCAACCAAGGAGATTCCCACTATCTCGAGCCTGATGTTGTGAGAGAAACAAGTTGAAATGCCACCAAACTGTGCAAAAATGGTTGGTGGCAGAAAGCAAGGATAGTCAAGTGGAATAGGAGTGTGGCTATGGTGGGAAGAGGAGCCCAGCAGCAAGAAAGATGCAATTCAGGAGTGTGGTGAGCCCGCAAGGGTGTGAGTGGGAAGATTTGAACACATCTGTGCCTGGTGTGTTGAAGGTGAATGCTGTGTTGATGGTGGTGCAAAGGTGAGTGTGCTGCAAAGTAAAATGACTATACCTGAAGATGCATGTGAAATTAGACATGGTAGAAGAGACCATTTTAGGAGAAATTTTGGTTGTCCTAACAAGTCCAAAGATTATGTTTTTTTATGATGAGTTCTTCTTTCTAATTCTTGTACCAGTGTTATTGCTTTCTGTTCTGTTGAAAGGGAGATGTGCTATGGTCTTTGTTCCATGACGCAAGGTGCTCCCCTGGCACGTGCTATGGAACACAAAATGGAACGTTGAACTCAGGGAGCAGGGAGTTTCACAGTTGGCGGTTTGTGTTGAAGTTATCAGTGGTGGCTGGTATTGGTCCTGTGCGCTGGCCCATAATAAAGTAACTACTTAACTTATTATGTGTAGTTTCTTCATCACCACACTTTGCCAATGCTTGTTTAACACAGACAGGTCTGAGAGGCGAGCTTGTAGGTTCATAGTTACATGTTTCGGAGAAATAAGTTTGCTGATTGTTTAATGTACATTGTTATATCTTTCTACCAGATTAGTGTTTGTTCATAGAAAACATATTTATATTGCCTTATATGGGCATTGGTTACTGTTTGGGTAAACAGAAACACTAATATGCTGCTGCAGGTAAACATGTTGTGATGCCAGAGCCATACATGGACATAAGCAGTGGGGTAACCATGGCAAATAAACATGTTATTGCTTTGGTTACAGGTGCACAGATAAACATGTTGTGTCCTCAAGCCTTATTTGAAGTAGCATCTTTCTGTTGTTACCAGACCTGTAACAAATCGTAATAAACTTGTTTGGTAATCTCCTTGGAGATAGAGTATCTTCACAATGTTCCAATGCTCTCTCTATATATATGTGAGCCATCCTTCTGGGGCTGACAAACCAACTACAGCAGGAGGGCTTCATTCTTTATGAAAATAAATATTTGCTTTTGGATAAACTTACCTGGTTTATGGAGGCACCTTACTTCATTCATCTAGCTTTTCAGAGCAGCAATTCTGCTGAATCAGCTTTCTCAGATATTGCTCAATGCATTCCTACTTTAAAGATGGCTGAATCATCTACTAGCATGTCTCACCCACTGACTGCAACTCCCATAATGCCTCCTGGTTTCCAGTTCCCAGTACTCCTTGCGCGGGATTTGTCTTTCCTGACAGTGGCAGCATTGTTTGTAATGGCACCGAATCCAAATTGGGAGCGTTTTGCTCTGGCTTGAGGCTTAGCCCGAAACACTCTGACTTTATCGGGAACTTTGCTGAATGGCAACCGGGCTGTGATGCTACTTGAAAGGGTACAAGACATAAATTATGACGGAGGCGTGGCCAAAAGCTGACGGGTGTAGTCAGCAAGAGTGGCTCTTAGAATCTTCCCCACTAATTCTGCAATAAACCAGCCATAAAATGAGAAAACTCGTGGTGAGGTGCTCTCCATGTTGCGGGGGGACTGTGGTGCACACGGAACAACTGACTTGAAAGAAAAATATGATTAAATGTTGTTGCTGGGAAGAGCAACACGTGCTGGACTTATCCCGCTCTGTTGCGGATACTCAGCTGCGAGTGCGCTCTCCCCACCTCCAACATTTGGATTCAGAGCTCCGGAGCACGGGGGTAAGAGAGGACATCAATCCGGTAAGGTCCGGTCAAAGCAATAATTTATTATTGACTTAAAGGCTTGCCACTCAATCACAGCATGGCACCAAAGGAAGGTGAAGAGCTTGAAAGTGCTAGCATGACCTATTTTTTGGTGATGGTGCAATGTGGGGGCCGGCCTGCAGAGTGCTCAGTCGTTGCTGAAATTAGTTTCCAAGCCTTTGCAACCGAGAAGGTTTGAAGAGATCACAGATTGTGGCAGATGGACAAGGGTGATTAAGGGGAGGGGGATCAGAAATTGTGACAAGTTATGGGTTGGGTTTTACATAAGAGCTCTCAGACTGTGCGTAAGGAGGGCATGCCGTCCTGTTGTTTCCCATTTGGATTCTAGGATTTGTAATTGTTCCTTCTCTTTTGAAATTTTGGAAAAATGCAAGTAGCAGAATTTCAAACAAAAACATGACTGGGTGGCCTTCTCATGTATGGACATGGGGCAGCTGAGAGCTCTGGGTTTAGCAGACTTCCATGCACGATTGTTTGGCTTGGTGGCTGTAGGGCTGGGGAGTGAATGGCTCTTTGAGGGCTATGGAGGGGGTATTAGGGTGGATGCATGTTTGTGTGAGTACTAGGCAGGGAGAGTTCTTGGATGAGTGCGTCTGCGGGCGAGATGTCGTCCCTGGATGAGTGTTAGTGTGCAGGGGGAGATGTCCCTGGACGAGTGCTAGTGAGTAAGAGGTGCCATTTGTTGCTAATAGAATGTGTAACATTAATGTTTGTGCTACTATTTCAGTGCACTAGGGCAGAATAGATGGGGGACTGTAACTACCCAAATGCTTTGATCTGATCCCAGTCCTGGTCCGGCAACAGCATCGGAAGTAAGTACTCCATGACTAAATAAAAGTTGGTTGATGCCACTATTAACATAAATGCTTTATATTCTCATTCAAATAAATCATTTTCACTCAGCAAGTCAAAACATAGTCTTCCTCCAGCCTTATTTATTTTATTTTATTTTAGTATTTGTAGCAGCACACAAATCCCTGAGGCATCTAGGCGCTAGTTACAATGGATATGGTGTTACAAGATGTTATCAGGTGTTAACAGTCAAATTACATCTGCGGCACAAGGCTGAAAAGTAATAATCAGTTAGGTTACAGGCAAGTTACATGTACAGCAAGAGGCTAAAAAGTGATTATCAGGGACTTTGCAGGCAAGTTACATATGCAGTGTAAGGAACTCATGGTGGCAACAGTAAAGGCAGACACAAGTGATCACAGTTCAAGGATGTTTGTTAAACTGTATAATCGGTGAGATAAATGCCTAATATAACCCTAAATCTAAGATGGCAGCAAGCTTACGACCATCAAATAATAATAAGGCAGTCCTAGTGGGGTCCTGTCAAATAGAAAGGGCCTGTACAAAGAAAACTATTGCCAATCCTTAAAACTAAGTTACAAAATAGTGTGGGATAATGTTCTCAAGAAAAGAAAGAAGTGTTCATCAAATGATAAGTCAGGACGGTGTGGTTGGGTCTCCCTTCCCCACGTTTTTAGCACGGGACAAGGCACGACCTTTGAGCAGAGCACACTCCTGGGCCCCTCCAGCACAAGGTTACAGTTCCTTCCAGCGATGCCAGAACCTTCCGGGGCCAAGTCTCTTTCCTGCAAAAGTCTCTTGCCTTAGAAGGCGGGCTGTACCAAAACAATAAACAAACAAAAGTTCCTTTGGCAATCTTCTAACCTTGGGCGACTGCTCCTCACCTTTTGGAACCCCCTCAGCTGGGCACTGATCCTTCTTGCAATGTCAGCCTCCATCAATGGGGTTCACTGCGGCCTGTCACTTAAAACATGCCGCTTAACAATTTCACTGTCCTTTGTATCAACTATCCATGTGGATAACCCTCAGCCGGGTTCACACGTGTCAGTTCACAATTCTCAATTCCTAGGCATCCCTCTGTCAGGTTCACATTTTCCAGTTTCACAAGTTAATCAGATTTCTCTCATGTGTCAAAGACTTTCTCAACCCTCATAGGACCACCTTGACACTTTACACTAGCCATTCCTCAGGCCTCTTGGTATTCGTTGTTTCATCAAAACATAACCCCCAAAAAGGCTTCAGTCAGTGTCCTTCAAATGAGCGCCCCTGTGACACCTGACCACTCTGCTTCTAAACCTTTTCTTAGGGTTCCTTGAAGATTCAGTTGTACCAGTTGTTTGTTCAAACAAGGTTACCGCCTGCAACCTTGGGCCCAGAACAGCTCGGTTTCACTATCTGTCTTCTCTGATACACCGGCTGTGCTGAACTGTTAGAGTCTCTTGTCTCGGGAGTCAAGGTTGGTACCGCAGTGACAAGTGCTTCTTCCCACTTTGATTAACAGCGCGGGAGGGCCCTGTGTGTCGTTGACATCTGTCACACCTCACGTCAGCTGGACTTCCCGGTCTTATGATTTCCCTTTCGGAGGCTTTGGGGGTCTGTGGTGAAAAGGGCAAGGGTAATTCGGTCCTCGTCGTCCCTCTGGCCCTCTCTGCCTTTCTCCTCAATTTGAACTGCCGGTCCAGAATGGCGCTTCCTTGTGTGTTTGGCCTTGCTAAAAGTGTGCTCTTGTGCTCTTCCTTTTATCCCTGTGGGGAAGGGAAAGGGCCATCAGGTGTGCATAGTTATTTTCAATTGCCTGACTCTGCCTGACCCATGTGTTGGGACATGTCAGGTAAACGGCTCGGGTGTTAGTCCATTGTCTGCCATCGTATAGGAAAGTGTTCGTGTTGGAAAGGGGGATGGATAGAACCTCTGAATATCCTACAGGGTAGGATGGGGAAAAGGTGTTATAGGGAAGGGGGTCCCATGTCTCACCCGTCGGTGTCCCACTTCTACTCCCCGTGGACTCCTTATCCAGGTGATGCTCCCCCACTGGTCAATCCCCAGGAACTGGATCCAATAGCGATGACCGTGTTCTGGCCACCTGGGTGCCAGATCCTCAGGGACTAGTGGGTGAGACACCTTCAGGTTTCTCACAGCAGCAAGAGGCTGAAAGACATTATCAGGTAGGCTGCGGGCATATTACATATGCACAAGGCTATGTACTTATGCACAACGTGTTAGCAATAGGGTTCAGTAAAGTAATCAATTACAATTACAATGTTAAGGAACAGTTTCAAAAGAAAGTCATGAAAATCAACGGTTGTGACTATTTAACTAGCGTTTGTCTGCAAGTGGGCAGCTTGGTGATATACCACAAATTGGCTCTCTTCATGATGAGTATAGTGGGCGTGCAGGGTCCCATCAAGCCTGAAAGGAGACCAGTAAGGCAGAGGCATGCCCTGCACAGGCCAGCCAAGCTTACCCTGCGTGGCAGGGGGCTGCATTGGCAGTACAGAGTGTAAGTGAAAGGATTCAGACAAGTATGGTTATCCAGGAGAGATGGAGGTAGCAGGTCTACCTAGTAAGTGCAGTTGTGGTAAGATGGCGAGGTAAGCAGCTGTGGTGGTCTTAGTGTAAACACTAACGTTTTTCACTATGAGCAGACAGAATAGTAGGAAAGATGTTGTAGACGTTTGGTGTCAGATTGTATTGCAGTTTCCAAGGACGCAGGAATGAGCGCAGAACATATAAGTTGGGCATCAGCCGCTGGTGACAGAGGGTGCAACCTGATAGAATTATGCAGGCAAAAGGGGTTCAAGGAAGTGAAACATATTGCAGGGCAATAAAAGTACAGCACTAGAGAGTCAGATGTGTTAAGCACTTTACCTTCCTGTTTAGTGGTTGGAAAGATGATGTAAGCGGCTGCGGCCAGGATTTTCCAGGAAGTGTTTTCAAGTTTGTGATAGATACTGCAGGAGACAGTATTGGGCAGAAGGGTCTTGAGCTGCTAGGCTTTTTAAGTCAGCCTTCGAAGTCAGTCAATGACATCTCCATCATCCGGCTTACTCCTGCATCAGTAGATGTAAACGTCTTTAGCCAATGTCATGGCTCGACAGGGGCTGGCTTGGGAAACAAATCTCCCTGCAATGTTGGTGGAGGGGAGGCGACCATGTTGGTGTGGAGCTCCTGCTCACACACACCAATGTAAGGAATTGGAGGCAGTGCAACCATGGTGATTAAAGCAGGTCTGCACTGCTCGCTCTGCCAATGATGTTGAAGAGATCTTGGGGCTAATACTACCCTTGTTAAAAATTGCAATAGACTATATGCCTAAGCCTACAGCGCTATACATTTATGCATTGTACTTACAAAGCTGTTTCATCAAAGCAAGGTACAATGTGAATAAATGACCAATTATGCAGAAAAATAGAAATTCAGTAAGAAAACAAGATAAACAGACAACTAAAAAGAGAATATTCTTGTGGATGTGGCTTTATTAAATATTAAATTGATGTTCAGTTTTGAGAAATCTAATCATTTTTCATTTCTTGTATTCACAGAGGAAAATTCCTCTTGTTACAGACTTCTTGGTGAACCCTGTGAAACCAAGGGAGACTGTGATGATGGCAAAAAAATACAGACATGCAACTTGGCACGCTACCTGCTGAACAAATTGCTGGACCCTGAATGTAGCCAAAAAGAGTTGATGGCAGAAACGGGAAGATTAACATTGGATTGTCATCGACAAGAATCTATAAAAGGTGCCATTCAGACACACATGTTAAATATATTTATTTGGAGATTATACAGTGTAAATTGTCTACTGTGCTTCCTTTCTTCCACGCATCCCTGTGCCAGGCACAGCTTCAGAACAGTTATAATGCTTGTTCAGCAGCTCCTTTAAGATGTAACTGTTGGTTAGATGTTTTTTGCTAGCTCTTTTCAAACTATTTCTACAGAATTTTTGCTTTTTGCATTTCAGAATGTATCAGTTAAAGCAAAGCAAATGGGCTTTGCAGAACTCTCTGCTGCTGAGTACTGAAAAGCAACATTGGGGTCTAGTGACTTCAGCGGAAAGGCACCCGACTACGCAAGTCTAATCACAAATTAAGGAATGCAAAATGAATCTTATTTTTCAAAATCTTTAGTTATTGTATTATAAAATGGTACCTGCGCTGGTTCAGGGGACCTCCCTTGCTTCCTGGGCTTGTTCTGGGCACCCTGGCCCTCTTTCTCCCTGGATTCGGGCTAGGTCGCCTCCTCCCCATTGCTCCCTTGCATGGTTTTGTGTCCTCCCCTGCCTGACTCTCTTTCTCCACGGGCCGTTATCCCTCCGCTTTGCACCCTGGGTCTGCGTCTTCCCTCTCATCTGCTCACTAGGCTAATCCTGGGTCGCCCCTCACTCTCCTGCTCCCTGGGATGGGGCTGCGTCACCCACTCCTTTACTCTCTCGGCTGGGTCTGCATCCCCACCTGACCCCCTTGCTACTTGGGCTTGGCCTGGGTCCCCAATTGACTCCCCGGCTGGTGCTGGGTCTCCATTTGCCTCACTGGCTGGTACTGGGTCCCCAATTGACTCCCTGTCTGGTTCTAGATTCACTCTTGCTGGTGCTCCCGGGACTGGGTCCCCACCTGACTCCTTTGACCCCTGGGCTGGGTCCACATCTGACTCCATTGCTCCCTTGGCTTGGTCTGGGTCCCCATTTGACTCACTGGCTGGTACGGGGTCCCAATTTGACTCCCTGACTGTTAATGGGCCCGTCACCGATGCGCTCCCTGAGCTGGGTCCCCACTGACCCCCTTTCTTCTTGGGCTCGGGTCTCATTTGACTGCATTGCTATTACTGGGTCCCCATTTGACTCCCTGGCTGAATCTGAGTCTCCACCCAACTCTCTTGCTCCCTGGGAGGGATCCCCACCGACTCCTTTGCACCCTGCACCTGGGTCCCCAATGGATTCCCTGGCTAGTACTGGGTCCCCATTTGACTCCCTGCTGGTACTGAGTCCCCACCGACTCCCTTGCTCCATGGACTGGGTCCCCACCTGACTCCCTAGCTCCCTGGGCTTGGTCTGGGTACACATATTGACTCCCTGGCTGGTATTTTCTTTTTAATCCATGCATGTCCACAAATTGTAAAGTACCCAGTCCTGGGATTGCTACAGTCATGCTTTTGTGCTACGTACATAGTTTCAGGTTGAACCTCATTGTGCCTCTTTTAATAAATACAATTGAAAAAGGCAGGTGTCAATTCTATTTTTAATGTAGATAACATCCCACTAACCTTGCTCGACTTTCATGTCATTTTACCCAAATGACTGCCAAGACCCAATGAGTGTAATCTCTATTGGAGGGTTTCTTTTAAACCAAAACTATTCATATAGAATTATTTGGGGATTGCATTGCGTATGGATTGTATGGATTTGTATAGGCTTACTTAATTGCACTGCCTCTGGATTTTTTATAGGACTGTTTGGGGATTGCACTGCCTCTGGATTTTTTATAGGATTGTTTGGGGGCTTGCATGACTTTTAGATTTTTACTGGATTGTTTTGGTATTGGATTGCTTTTGGATTGTTATAAGATCATTTGTGGATAGCATTGCTTTTGTATTTGTATTGGATTGTTTGGGTATTGGATTACTTTTGGATTTTTACTGGATTGTTTGGGGATAGCAAAGTTTTGGGATTTTTAGTGGATTGTTTGGGGGTAGCATTGCTTTTGGATTGTTATAAAATTGTTTGAAGATATCCTTGCTTTTGGATTTTTAGTGGATTGTGTGGGGATAGCATTGCTTTTGGATTGTTATGAGATTGTTTGGGGATAGCATTGCTTTTGGATGTATACCAGATTGTTGGAGTATTGGATTACCTTTGTATTTTTACCAGATTGTTTGGGTATTGGATTACTTTTGGAATTTTACTGGATTGTTTGGGGATAGCATTGATTTTGGATTTTTAGTGGATTGTTTGGGGATAGCATTGCTTTTGGAGTTTTACTGGATTGTTTAGGTATTGGATTACCTTTGTATTTTTACTGGATTGTTTGGGGATAGCATTGCTTTGGATATTTACTGGATTGTTTGGGGATAGCATTGCTTTTGGAGTTTTACTGGATTGTTTAGGTATTGGATTACTTTTGGATTTTTACTGGATTGTTTGGGGATAGCATTGCTTTTGGATTTTTAGTGGATTGTTTGGGGATAGCATTGCTTTTGGAGTTTTACTGGATTGTTTAGGTATTGGATTACCTTTGTATTTTTACTGGATTATTTGGGGATAGCATTGCTTTGGATATTTACTGGATCGTTTGCGTATTGGATTGCTTTTTGATTTTTAGTGGATTGTTTGGGGATTGCATTGCTTGGATTGTTTAGGAATTGCATTGCACTGAGGATTGCTAATTAACATATTTCTGGTGCATTAAGCCAAAAGTAAGCCAACTGCAATCCACTGAATACAATTGAATTATCATATTTAAAGAGTATTTAAAGACCATTTAAATCTTTGGAAAAATCCAGTAGCAATGCACTTTCAATCATCTAGATTGTGCTGGTAAACCCCAAGAGATGCACTGGGCATAGAGCACAAAAGTGGGATACCACAATATGCAAAAACGTGGACATGCTCCTGCCCTTTGGTGAAATGGAGGCCAATATGTACCGATTGCCGGAAATAAAAATAATGCTTTAATAAGAATAGAAAGAAGACACCTCCTCGCGAAGTGATGGGGGATCATCCCGCACCACTTAAGAGGCCGCGCAGCTTCTTTTTTTTTTAACCAAAATATTGCAGAAATATATGAAAGAAAGGTTTATTTTTGTAAACAAATAGAAATGAGATGTGTTCATGGATTCTAGGTGGGTAGGATAGCTCAGGGACAAATCATTTGTCTTGACATGACGTGCAGAGCAACACAGGTTCGAATCCCTGTCCTGCACTTTAAGACTGGTCTGCGGTATTAAGTGAATTATTTAAAAATATATATTTTAACTAATTAGGTCTTCCTCTAGCAGATCAGTGTTGGCCTCTAGCAAATGGGTGATTACAATTCTCATAGATTCAAGTGCATTAATCCGGTAACTTGGGATGTCTAACATTGAAGGGGGTGTGGGTTGCCCACAGCAGAGCACAATGTCTACTTCCCTTTCAGGCTTACTTGTCTACCCACTCCTCTCCTGTGAATGATGATCCTTTGCTACTCTATCATCCTGCCCCCCTCAAAGAAAAAACAAGGTTCACTGAAGGACAGCTTGTCATCTCTCCTTTGAGTTTCAAAGGAACAATGAGAAGAAGAGTAGATGGCTGATGCCCTTGCCCCTCCCGGCAGGATTTTCTACTCGCTGCATGTAAGGGTTGTGTGTTGCTATGATATGGGTGGCAACAATGAGAACTGGCAGCCTCCTGCAGATGGAATTTCCCCTGGAAATGTTACCAGTCCTTCTGCTTCCCATGATACCAGGGTGGTAGAGAGAAATGGTCTGTAATGCAAACAGAGCAGTGCATGGGCTTCTTACTGCTCTGCCTCCCCGCCCATGCCTGGCTCATCTTATGTACAAATGAAGTGGCTAATCCCATTCTCCACCCATGAAGCAGTACGTAAAATAACAAAAAGGTCTATTTCGGAGAAAAGGGGGAAGGAGTATAGCCTGCAGTTATGAAATTCTTTCATTGTCATATCTGCAAGGCAGCTTCTGGCCTTGAGGATTCGATCCAGCAGTCCTGTCAGCTGTGTATTTCTATGTAGGAGCTCATAAGCTGGTCCGGATAGCCTGTGGCATCACGCACTCCACAGCTATGCAAACTTGCTTTGCATGGTTGTTCAGATGTTGGCCAGTCTCATCGCATCAGTTGGGCCTCAAAGAAACCAAAAGAAAATGCAGTATCAGAGTTGATAACAGGTCACCTCTAATGCTTCTGATGCCACATCTGGCCACTGCAGTCATGCCAGGCTTGAGCCCTTTCTACAGCTGGTTGTTACTCTGTTTGACAGTGGATCCGAAACAGTGACGCGATGATTTGAGGAAGTGCCCAGCCTCTCAGGACCCAGGAACATCTGAATGGTGGCAGGACCTGATGACATGCTACAGTTAGTGTCCTTCCCCCTACTTCTGATTAGAACATTTTGCAATTAAGCAGTCTGGAACCACAGCCCATGAAAGTGTGAATTACCCCGCCCGCCCCCATCTGCATTAGGACATTCATGGAAGGGATAGGCAATGTTCAGCAGTGGCCATATTTAGATCAACATGCCTACCAACTATGCTGCCTTCCAACCACCTCCTGTAATCCTGCAAACTCTTACAAAGCTTGTGATAAGAATGGAGAGAAAACAAGACAATTTGATAAGGTCCATGGAATAGGGTGCTTCCCAACTACCTGTTATGCGGCACGAGAGCATCTGCCTTGCCCATTAATAGATCCCCAATCCGCATAGCAGAAAAGATGTTGGGCATCACTGGGGTTTGGGCCCCTTTCTGACAGCCTTCTCACCTTATATAGATCAAGCTTCAGCTTGTGTTATCCTGGCGTCACACAATAACTTGGAATAATATGCCCCACCACCAGGAAGATTCAATCCAACGGTAGTGTAAGAAAAGTGTAAACACCGAAAAGGGATGGATGGATGGAAAATGTAGAGTTAATAATAGTCACTGGAAATTGCAGTGGTCCGTTTTAATTTAATAATTTTAGCCAGTCTGCACCATTACACAGGAGGAAAACTATATGCAAATCAGTCTTAGTCTTGCCACCAATGTTAGCAGTCCAACCCAAACTGCTGAACCACAGTTCTTCTGAATGGAAGCACAAGAATATCCTGACAAGTTTTGGCTTTGCTTGGCCTCATCAGTGAGAAGCAACTTGGTTCACTAGGCACATGGAGTAGGATCCTAGAAGCAATTGTAGGAGTAGAGGATAAACCTGCAAGCCCATGTAGAAATCCCAGGGTTGTGCACCCTGTCTTTTATTAGCCGGCCAGACAGGGCAGGAACAAAATCAACACGCAATTAGAATCAGTCTGGGCCCCGATTAAACATATACAGCTTGGGTGTATGCAAGGGTAGAATCTATTTGTAGATGCAGCAAAGACCCCCTCTAATCTTCCCCAGGGGAGTGGCATAGGCTCCCCCTGAAGAGTATGTCATCCTGCTCAGAATTTGCACTCCCCCTTATGCCCAAGGGATTTTTAGAGAAGGGACATTCTTGTGGGGTGTCTTCAGGTATCCCCCTTCTATTTCAGTAGTCTGGGTGGGTGTACATCAGCTCGGAGCAAGTGGAGGAATGTGTGAGAATCAAGAGCAGTGACAGGGGTGCCATATGGCTGATAGTGACTCCATCTAGCCCTGATTTAAAGCAGCATCTCCACTTGAGTGTAAAGCAGTCCCCCTCTCTTGCTGAAAAAGGGGACCCGATAGGTTGCTTGACAAGGCTTCCTCCGGGCTGCTCATCGCTCCCAGAGCTGCTCTACAAGTATAGCGATATGTCACATACCAAATTTACTGCCCACAATAAGCCCCAGGTGTTAAAGTTCACAAAAGTGTACGTAGTGCCGTGATACTTCCAGGTTTGGGCACTATCAACAAATGAAATAAATAAATAAATTGGGTAAAGCAACACACATCACGTTTTAGATACGGCACTGTTATTTCCCATTCTTAACTTGAGGGGTAAATGCTACTGCCACCCGATAACCCCGAAAAGGCACAGCTAAAAACACGCAAACGAGTAGAACAAATGAACGTATTTTGAACATGGGCTGACAACTGAAAATTGCCATTTGTCACCTGTGCCGAAAAATGAGCACCCGGCTTACTCCAAACTGGGTGTTCATATAATTGCAATCTATTGCTTTCATAGATGACCTGAACCCAATCTAAACTGGAGCCTCAGTGTCAAACAATGGGGTATGTCCTAAAAACATACATAGATACAGCAATACAAGCCTGCCTGTGCATTCCTATTGTCTTTCTAGGCTCTGTACTTTATGTAGCTATCCCGCCATTCCTCGCTGTACTAGCCAAACAAATACCAAATTGCATATGGCTTATTGCCTTAGGGTGATCATTAGGCGACGGTGATCCCACTGTCTGCGTCGTTCTATCAAACTAGACTATCCTTTAGTTATTTGCAATGTTATAATTATCTCTGTCAGCTGCTTTGTTGAGCTTTTCTAAGCCCTGCCTACCAATTAGTTGCCTCCTGCGTTGTAACCTGATATCCTAAGCAGGCCGTTACATTTATTACGCTGCTTAAATTACGCTCTGACGCTTGGCCTTAGTCACTTACGGCTCTTTACGTAAACATACGCTGACAACCATACAAATGATTAATAACAATTACATCTGATACTGTATGGATTGATGCCTAACCGCATTACAACTGTAGACACCATTTTACCTGCACTGTTATGAGAACCTTTTCCATACTTGTGACTAGCTATACCTTACCCTCGGCTAGCGAGAATGTGGATTTCTTTAAATATCATGTCCTGACTAGCATGCCACATTGCACACGAAAATTGCCTAATTTACAATGGAACGTTACCATAGTATATATTCTGTGATTTTCTGGCGACAGCACATAGTATATATAACACTAGGCCCTTCACTGTCAGTCTATGGTGGCTACTCACACTAAGCCTACCTTAATGTCTAAAGGCATACCAACGCCAGCTCGAGCAGATTCATCCCTGTCAAAAAATGTATCCCTGCATACCTGTTGGGATCAAACCAACTACATTTCTTCCCTCATTAAATCCTAACTTTTCACCACAGATCAAACCAACATCCTTCCTCCCAAGCCTATTACTATGCCCTAACGTCCTCCCTACAAACCAATCTGGAGAAACTAAGAAACTATCATAACTGACATTCCCTCTCCTAGCCTATGGATTAAACTATTCGCTTCCAAACCAACGGCAAATGTACCCTGCCTGGGTGATCTCAGAAGGGAGAGACTAGGTTCTAGAGTTACCAGATCGCCTCGGTGGCCTACCAGTCAACTCTCTCTAGTGAGCCTTAGTTACTCTAATACAAGACCTATAGTGCCTGTGGTCACTCTCCTAGAGAACGGTTGTTCCCCACCTCACTCTAACAAAGATGCTCCAAATTACTCATCGCCAATGCAAACTCTCCCACCTAACGCCAAAACCTCCAAGTTCAAAAACCCTAAAAAAATCAAAACTCCACAGATCAAACTATCTACCAAGAACCTAATTGAAAACTACACAACTCCACCCCAGGAGAACAACCTTCCCATCAAGGGTGCACCAATTAATGCAAGATCTATCATCGTGCACACTACAGATATAGCGGACATTATCACCAAGACTGAGACTTGGCTGCATGCAGCTGCAGGACCCTCACTCCTCCCAGCCATCCCTGACGCATACACCATTTTAAGGGCTGACAGAAACAACTAAAGGCAGAGTGGTTGCCTTCATTGTTAAGGCTAACCCAGTGCTTAGAGTCTCAACCACCCTATTGATTAAATCATGCAAACTCCTAACAGTCAAATTAGCCACTTCCAAAGTCAGATCTTTAACCATCTACCTTCTATATAGACCTCCTGGACCCATTGGGTCTTTTGAGGAGGACATTTCAACTATCCTCTCAGACAAAACTAAACCTTCATCTCAAATTTTATTGTTAGGTGATTTCAATTTAGGATTCCAGGACCCTAACGACCATTCAGCTAACATTTTTGCCAAATCCTTAGCCAAAATAGACTTCACGCAAAGAGTTTCCCAACCTACCAATGAGAAAGGCAGAATACTAGACTGAGTGGCTAACTTCAACTGTGAAACCTCCATCACAGCTATTGACCCTCAGTCTTGGTCAGACCACTTCCTAATCTCCTTTAATATCGACGCCAACAGGCTTGAGAACAAAGTCAAAACAATGGCTCTGCTTCTCCTCACCAGAAGCATACATAATATTACTGCAGATAAGCTGATGCCTATCTTGCTACCTGCCCTGAACTCTTCCAACTCGCAAGACCCAGCATAACCTTTTGACCTTTACAACAACTCTATGACCCAAGCCTTAGACGTCATTGCTCCCCTCAAACTCTGAAATAGCAAGCCTAAAGCACACCTCAATACCTGGTTCAACTCACAGTTAAAAGCATTAAGGTTTGAAAAAAGGAAAATGGAAGCTAAATGGAAAAACTCACCCTCCAAAGAAAACAAAGACAAGGTGACAGAAATATCCCTCCAACTACAAAGCGGAAATCATCCGTACCACACAAGAAACCTATAATGAAAAAATCCAGCTGGTCAGTTCCAGCACAAAGGAACTTTTCACAATTCTGAGGGAATTAGAATCTCCTGCATTAGAATCTCCTGCTGCTACGGATGACTCATGCCCCAAAAACAAAGAATGGTGCACGGACATCCAAAATGCTTTACCTAACAAAATTGTCACCCTACAAAACAAAATAGCTACCAAAAGGCTTAATCTCCCCAACTCAGAGACCTCCCTTAAATCACCTAAAAACCCAGCCTTGAACAAAATCCAAGAATTTAAATTTGCTCAAATCACTATAGCAGAAGTTGAAAAAATTATCACATCCTTGAAACCATTGAGATGCCAAGGGGACCTTTGCCCTGCACAAATAATAAAAGAAGCAGCCAGAGACTTGGCTCTGTTTATCACTAAACTGATAAACGCGTCTTTCAGAACTGGCCAAGTACCAACCAACCTCAAGAACGCATGGGTTCTGCCTCTACTCAAGAAAGCATCCTTTGACCTGGCGATCCCAGCTGATAGGTGTGCTACGGGCCGATCACCACAGTCCTATTTTTACTTAAAATACTTGATAAACCAGCATGTCTTAAAATCCAGCACTACTTAGAGGAAAACAATCTCTTAGGGCTTAGAGAATCTGGTTTTAGACCTCTCCATGGAACCGAGACTGCCCTAACTGACCTTAAAATGCAAATAGATCTACTAAAAGACAATAGGCAATGCGCTCTACTCCTCCTTCTAGACCTCTCAGCCGCTTTTGATTTGGTGGATCACAACATCCTTTGCGAATACCTATCATCTGCGGCTAACTTCTCCCATGATGCTGCAAACTGGATGAAATTCTTTCTAAATAATAGATCGACGAGAGTTTTCTCTCAATCAGATGTTGCGCACCAAATCCCTATCACATGTGGAGTACCACAAGGCTTGTGTGTCTCTCCAACCATGTATAATGTTTTGCCAAGCCACTCTTTGACAAACTAGACAATCTGGGTGTCATCTACACAAATTATGCAGATGACACTCCGATACATATTCCCCTATCAGGAAACTATGACTCAAACCTTGCCCTCCTCAATAAAATGTATCTCATCATCCAGGCATGGATGGCTACTCATAGCCTCTGCCTGAATGATGAGAAGACAGAAATCCTGATTTTAGGCGCTCCCACCTACCTCAATATTTGATGCCCAGTGTGCAGCATTCAACATCGACGGCAACATTATCAAAACTGCTAAGGACACTAAAACCCTCAGATTTTACCTTGATTCCACCTTGAACCTGCGCAAACAAGTTAATGCAACGGCATCGGCCACGTCCTACACTTTTAAGCTTATATACGCTTGCAAACCCTACCTCTCTACCAATAGTTGTATCACTCTAGCCAGGGCACCAATCATGTCCAAACTAGATTATTGTAATGCACTATGTGCAGGAGCAAATAAGTCTATCACAAATAAACTTCATATTCTCCAAAATAATGGGCTGAGAGCCACTTTAAATATCCCAAGGAGAGATCATATTTCTCAAACAAGAAGGAATCTCAAATGGCTTTCCATCAACGATAGGATTAACTTTAAATTAGCTTCTGTTACCCACAAGTGCCTTAACAAGGCAGCGCCTCAATATCTAAGTGAGAAAATCACAAGAAAAACCTCACCTCGACTGACGAGGTCCACCAATTCCTTGCTGATTAATGTGCCACGGTTTAATATGAAAAGACCAGGAGGAACTAACTTCTCTGTCCAAGCAGCCTTAGCCTGGAACGCCCTCCCTATGCATGTATGTGCTGACCAGCCTTTCCAGAGTTTTAGATCCAACACTAAAAAATGGCTTTCTATGAACGACATTCCTGCCTGCAATCCTTAGAATACTAGGGACTATCCTATTTTCCTATGTTACAATGCACTTATCTCCTAACCATTAACTTCTCTTTTACATAGATGTATTTGCTGTTATCCTGTAAGACTTGTTATGTACCTTTACAACTGTGTTATCTCACCTCCGAATGTATTAACACAGAATCACAAATCGTGTATCATAATTGTCTTTATGTACTGCTGTTATTCGAAGCTGTCTTGCAATGTGCCCAGATACCCGAGGGTGTGGTGCGCTTTATAAATAATAAACAAGCAAACAAACAAACATACAATACATACAGGCAGACATACCACAGATATGTAACATGGGCATGTCTATATGCAGCCTAATGCACCCCAAGATAACACAGAAATGAAATAAGTCGGGGAAAAGTGTCCTCCAATGATTCCGCTCAAGTGCCGTAGCTGGTCTTATATATACTTGGGTCACTCGTTTCCATGGTCTGCAGCTTTATGCTTCTATTGGCTGGCTTTTTTGTTTGTGTTTGTGATTTCATGAATTTTTACAACCTTACTTTGCTGGCTCCGTTTTTTAATGAACTGTTTTCAGGAACTCAAGAGATCCTGCTTTGTAAATTGGGATTTCTGTCTATTTCCTCTCTCTCTCCCGCCTGATTCTCCCTCTTTCTTTTTTTTAGGGTTTGTGCATGTTTACATATTTGTAGTGTTGGTATTCTTTGTAAAAGATGTCCAGATTTTGCTTTTTCAATGGAGTTTATATCACCTTTTGTGGTGAGGACATTAGGATGTTGACCTTTTGGTGTGTGCTAGGGAATGAAAGACATAGACCCCCTAGGACACATTCTGACTACTTCATCTCCTTATCAGATATTCCAATCAGTGGCCGTGCTTTGGACTATTACAACATACACTTTAGAGATTGCTGGAAAAGTGGTTGGCTAATGTGAAGGAATGATGTGCTCACCATAGCCCGGGTGGCACCACCCGGGCTAACACTAGCAAAGTAAGGCATAAACAAGTGACAGCTGGTACACTTAGTCCTCATGTGCCCCACTGAGTCAGGTTCCAGTAGGAGGAGAGGAACAGCAGGGCAAGAGAGCCAATAGTGCCACCAAGTGTAGCAGTTCTCTGATGACCAGATAAGCTCTCATGTCCCACAGCGATATCTTTCCCAACCCACCTTTAACATTGCTCTCCTGTTACCAGGGCATTAGGCGTGAAACTGGGAGCCACCTGATGCCCACCCATGTCTTGAGGCAGAAGGTATACTGCAGTTTTTCCAGAACAAGGGGGAGAGGCAGGAGGATGTCATCTGGTGCCTGGACTTTAATTTGTCAACATTGCCCGAATGGTGCCTATAATTTGTAGTCTATTGCTAAACCACTTTCCTGCCTATTGTTTGTTGGTGGCAAACAACCCTTTCCTCTACATTTGAGTTATTTGTAAGATGTGGCCCCTCAGCATTCCCCCTAATTTATTTGGAAAATGCTTGCTCTTTCGTGACGTCTCTCCCTCTAAGTGACTTCCTGCTCCTCAAGGATGGGCCGCCATTAGAAATTAAAATCCATAAATCAGTATGAACTACACCACCACTAGCAGGCAGTACGGTTTATCCAGATGCTCTTCCGCTGGCTGCCTCACTAAAGCAGAATTGCATGGAAGGCCTGGAGACAGTGGCGGGAGCCTGGTGGTAGCAGCACCTCCAATGCTTTTAGAGTTTGTGCAGGGACAAAAAGGTAAGCCTCACCAATGCTTCTTGTGACAAAGCTTTTCCATGTCCCCCTCCCCAGTGGCCAGTAAGTAAACATCATAATGGGAAGCTTGGAATTCAGCCTTTACAGGCGGTTCAAGCCTCCATTCCAACCCTGCTGATTGGCTAGGGAGGTAGAAAAAAAAATATATGATATGATATGGCTTTTATAACGCACCTATACACAAGTGTTTCAATGCGTGACAAGGCAAGGGAGGGGGAACAGAGGGAAGACAGATACAACCGATCTTACTAGGCCAGGTGACATTGACATAATGTAAGTGCAGGGCGAGGGAGGAAGGGGAAAAGTGCGGGGGTAAGGGGGTGGGGGCAGTGCAGTACATCGGAAACGGTAAAATAAATAAGACAATAATAAATAAAGAATGTGGCCCACTGGTGGCAAGTGCAAGGGTAAGTGCAGACATCAGATGTCAAGTGCTAGTCGGGAGCTGTAGGGATACAGAAACAGTGCCCAAGTGCAAGAGTTGCCAGGGGGGCAGTCCAGGAGCGCAACTGGTGGGGAGGGGACCTGGGCCCGAGATCAGAGGGTAGACAGGTAACCAGTGCAGTTTCAGTTTCAGCCAGGGGATCAGCAGAGGAGAGGTGGAGAGAAAGCAGAAGCAAAGAGGAAGATCTTGAGGTGCTTCTGGAACTGGAGATGGTTATTCTCATGTTTCAGAGAGGCATGGTTCCAGAGGGTGGCCCCAGGAGAAGAAAGAGATCTACCACCAACTCATTGCTTGGAGAAGCGACTGACCCTGAGGGAGTTGGAGGCGGATGAGTGAAGAGCTCGAGAAGGAAGATATTTAGGAAGAGAGAGTTGAAGGTATTGAGGCCCCAGGCCCCAGAAGGCCTTGTGGACAATGCAAATGGTTTTGAACTTGATCCTCGCTGCAACTGTGAGCTGGTGCAGAGATTTCAGGTCTGGAGAGATACGATCCCTGGGCTTGAGGCCAAGGACAAGTCTCGCAGTCCTGTTTTGGATAAGTTGCAGAGGGCGGAGTGTAGAGGCAGGCAGATTTAGAAAGCAGCTGTTGTAGTAGTCCAGCCTAGAGAGAACCTGGGCTCTGGAGACAGTGAGCTTCTGGGGGAAGGTGGGGAAAGGAAGAATACCTCTGAGGAGGTGCAGCTGGTAGTGTGACTTCTTAGAGATGTCAGAGATGTGAGGAGAGAAGGAGAGTGTGTAGTCGAAGATGACCCAGATGTTTTTAGCCTCACAGGTAGGAGCAGGAACAGGGCCAAACGAGGCATCAGGGGAATTCAGGAAGATGTAACTTCCAGTGGCCATTCAAGATTTTCCTTAAGTACAATCCCACAGGCTTTCTGTGTTGCGGAAAACCACTTTAAAGGTTAATTTTGAAGTAACCAACATGTAAAAAACATGTTGTGCATTAGCACCTTTGGGCATTCTTTATGCACAGAATGGGCTTACCATAATAAATTATCTTGGACCCAAATAACCGGACAGACTCAAAGAATATGGCAAAATACTACTTTATTATCAGCTCAATAAAGTAGGGAAAGCTGGTGAACAGATTGCAGCTCGCACACTCCTGATGACATTTTTATTACACTAGGGCGTTATACCTCGATGTGTGTCAGCTATGATGTCATCCTACATGACAAACAATAAAACCTATCGGACGGTGGGATTGGTTAGGGGAACATATCTACTTATAGTTTCTATAAGTATAAGTAACGCCATTAGCTGCCCCTCTTGTCGTAGGCATGCCTCGAACTTCCCTCTAAGTACATATAATACAGATTACAGCAGAATAACAGCAGCATATTGGCCCCTGCAACATTGTATGCTCACCATTGCATAGGTCTTCATGATTAGTTGGCATTCTCTCCCAACCTTGAATATTCGGCTCATTAGCAGCACGTGAACAAAATGAAACTTGCAGAGAATAACTTCAGACTACTGCCCACTTGCCCAATTAGTCTACCATCAGTCATCAGCCAAGCCTTCAGCCAAGGCTTCTTCTTTGTACTTCACCTTGCTGGATGTTCTCTTCCTTGGAACTTTAAGGGGAGTTAAGGTACATTACTATCTTTGCCTGGAGCTTATGAATAGGCGTGTGAAGAGACCATGATTTCATTCATCTCTCCTTTCTATTTAGTGCTATTTGAGTCAATTGCCATCCTTGTTCTCTGGCCAACAGCTATCCATTGTTCATCCACACATTTTTATTTCCAGCGTCTGTCAGCTCTGCAACCCTGGCTTCTTTCCTTCAAGCTTCTCGCTTATTTTTATTCATGACCAACGTCCATCTCTACAACATGGCTAGTTTACCCATGTTATATTTTCCACTTTTCGTGCCTTGAAACACTTGTGTATAGGCGCGATATAAATGCCATAACATATCATTTTATACTGCAGCAAGCTTCTCTGTGACTCATCTACCTTGCTTTTCTGTGTATATATATTTACTACTCATTTGGTTACTTATCTTCTTTTTATATATGGTTTCTTCTCACTCTTATACATTTTTACTTTGCTTCTTCAGTTACATCTCCATTCTTTAAGTATTTGCATATCATTTCTGTGCATCATCGTATCTTCTCCTTATGACATCAATTTGCACTTGTCAGATTTCCTTTACAACTCTTTGATATTCAGCGGTGTGTGCAGATTTCCTGCTACCACTTCAGTTTGGGGTGTCATGCATAGCGTCTTCTTGTTCTTCATCCAGTATGTCGGATGTGAGGGAGTGAGTTCTATAAATGACATACACATCTGCTCCTCTACATTCCCCCCTCTGGTCGAGTCCTCGACCACCTCCTCCTTAATTTTCTTCCTTTTTCCTCTACAGAATGACATATTTGGAATACATATATTAGCCACCTTCTGCAGGTCACTTGCATTCTTTATGTGTTCTTCCACACTCCAGGTTATATGGCAGCACTCCCCAGTTGGTTGACAGAACACCCAACACCCTACACAGTGCTTATGATCCTTGGGTTAATAAAGCTTTGTTCCTGGTGGTGCCAAAGGACTTTCTTCCAGGTGCTCACGGGTTGTGTTTTTGGTCTGTGTGTATTCATCAGTCACAACATTCACATCAATCATTATCTTCATCCCAATTGATTTCTTTGCTGTTTTCTTGCACTGTACTGTGATTATTCATATCAAACACAATCTCCACAACACTAACACTAGTTAGTTGCTCCAAGTAATTTGAATGCATTCGCCAACCAGGTTGGAACCTATGAAAACAGGGACGAGAACTAGTCATCCTCTTGATCTCGCCTACCTTTTCCACCATCTTCGTATGCAGGGTTATCAGCATAGTTATTGCTTTTGTCAGGGTTCCATTTTCTCCATCATGGGAATGTGGCTATGTGCATCTAGAAGGACCTATCCTGGTGCACACACCTCATTCCATTGCTGTAATTAAGTCCAGGACATACCTTTTCTGGAGGGCCATTAGTCTGATGGCCTTCAGTTCTTCTCTGATCGTATTAAATCCTTTTATTGTTGTGTTGATAACTTGTAGCAGTTCCCACCTAGTGATTTGTAACCAGTTGGCATTCACTGCTTTCTCAATTCCTGGCATGAATATAGCTGTAAATATCACTGCTGCAATTCAGAACAACTTTTGCTCATCTGGAATGTCATGATAGGCTTTTATTGATTTTTCTGAGAAGTAATTCTCCCTGTTTTTTCGAAAAAGGTTAAGCAATCTTTTCTTCCTCTAGTGTGTATCCATTTTCAGGAAGTCTGTGATCTGTATTGTCATTGTATGGTACTACTGGCATGTTCATCAGTACTAATGAACAAACTCCTCCCCATTCTGGTGGCAACTTCATAAAGGCTCTTGATCCACAGGCCAGGTAGTGGTCCTTCTGGAGTGCTGTTCATCCCTTCATGCCTGGTATGTCAAAAACACAACCACACTTGAGGGTTTCTCCAACTTTGATTGAGCGATTCTTTATGAAGTGTAGGGATGCATTCTTCAGGGGTAATATCTGCAATGGTCCCCCCTCCGCGTTGACCCACGTTAACAACCTTGTAATCTTAGGCCATTGGTCCTTGCATTCTTTTTCTGGATTCACCACAACTGCTTCTGTTCTAACAATGCCATTGCCTTATACACAATCAGTCCATTGGCCCATCTCTCAGGAGTAAGGACTGTTCCTTTGATTCACAGTAGACATCTTTCCCAGCATGCTAGTGCTTCTTTCCCTTTCTTATCCTTGCAATAACATACTATTTTCCTCGAGTCTGATTCAAGCTCCATTTATTTCAGGCTGCTCGTATTTTATTATTCGGTTCAATGTCTCTTACTTTGCTTTTGACTTCACCTCTTGTACATAATAGTCTTCCCCTTGGGATGTCACTTTATTTACCCATACTAATGATGCTATCTTGCCTTGGAATTGTCCTCTGGTTAGGAAAAGTGCAAGGCGTGTCAGGCAGTGTGCCCTTTTTACTGGTACTTTTGTTGCTATAAATATTTTAGATGCTCCCATAGCATAGGGGATAAGGGAACATACATAGCAGCTTTCATCTGGCATTATTCTCCCCACCTTCTTCATGTGTTGATACCACATGTTATTCTATAAATGCTATAAATGGGCCGAATTATCAAGATATGAATTTATATCTGCATTATCTTCCCCAGCATCGCTTTTAAGTCAGACAATTTGTTCATAAATATAAGGAAAAATATCACTTGTGCTTTTGTTGGGGATAGGAATAGATGTCTCATCCTGGGATACTTCATTTGAATTGTAAAACAATAAGCACCAAAATATGAGAAAATAAAGACAACACATGAAGCAAAATATAATTACAAGAAGTATTGCCATGGTATTTAGATGCCACATTATCTCTTTTGGAGTAGCTGGTCTTCTTGTTAGCAATGTGTGTCTTATATAATGAAAAATACAATTTATTTATTCAATTATTCACCTTCAATCACTTTTCAAAATGTGCACTTTGTCATAACAGGAACTGAATTACAATTGCAATAATAACTCTGCGAATGATAGGACTGTTTTTAGGATTTCCACAAAATACAATGTCCATGTTTCGTCGCACTAGAGCTGGATATGTTCGGACTATGTATACAGAAACAGCATGCAGAAATGCGTGCAATGTATCAGGCAACAGTAAGTGTGTTATGCAATCTTCTTCTCTTATTTCCAGTGTAAAGTCTGTTTTTAGTTCAACTGAAAGAAGTTCTGGAACTGGACCAGTCCATTTGTTTCCTTTTAGACTTAAGAAATGCCAATTTGTTCCAGAATGTTTTTAGTCCACTGGTTCTTTGTTTTTGCCCTTGGTAGCCAATCTGGTCTGCATGCAAGGAACTTCTTCTCTTGATTCACTTTTCAGCAGTTGCCGGAGAGGTCAGGGTCTCTGCTTTGTAGAGCTTTACATCATTCAAATGCAGCCAGGCTCTTCTCCCTTGATGTTTCACAGCAGTGGGAGTGACCTACTCTACTAGGTATGGTCCCTCACAGCGAGGCTTGTTCCAAGAACGTACAAAGCTTTTCAATAGTACTTGGTCCCCTGGGTATAAACTAGGCTGTTTAAGTGTGTCAATAAAATCAGTTGTTTGGCTGTCTTCATCAATCTTCTTCAACCTTTCTCTCGGATTTTTGATCTGTTGAGCAATAAAAGAAACTGTAGTGGTCATATTTGTTAAATAATCATGCATCTCATCACCTAATGTTTTTGCTACACTCTGGGCATCAGTTTTTATTCAAGTGGGAGGAGCAAGGGGTACTCTCATGTGGCGTCCAGTTACCAACTCATGAGGAGTTAGGGGGTGATCTGAACCAGGCTGATTTCTCAGGGCAAACAAAGCACACGGTAGGCAATGTCACCATTCTTTCTTCAGAGTAATTTTGATCTTTGCTATCCTTTCTTTGAGAAGTTCATTTAGCCTCTCACAGACATAATTCGCCTGTGGATGATAGGTGGAGGAAAACCTGTGTTTTATGCCTTATAGGAGAACTATCTGTTCAAACAACTCATTTACAAAATGCTGCCCATTATCATACCACAGGACTTTGCACACACCCCTTCTAGGAAACACCTCAAACACAAGAAACTTGGCAGCGCATGCAGCATTGGGGTGCGTTAGTGTACCTGCCTCGACCCATCTGGAAAAAGGGCAGACTACCACTAGCATGTACCTATAACTGTTACATACTTGTAGCATTTCCACATAATCTATATTTGTTTGTTGTTGTTACATAGCTTTTTTCAGCAATTGCCATAATAGCATGAAAGATTACAGAGTTCAAATTTTAAAACAATGATAGATCAGTATCAGGTTGCCATTAAAAATGTACAGGTGACATAATTGGATAATAAATTACATCAAAATGTTTAAAAAAAAGTGTTGCAGTGTTAATTCATACTCTACACAGACCAATCCCAGGGATCATAAACAAATTAACAGGGTAGACATAAACATTTGGCAGAAGACCAGACATGGTATTGAACAAGTTCAAAGAAATTCACAGCAGAAAGCAGAAAGAGAAAAGGGAAGAAAATGCCCTACTTCTATGTGAAAATATGCCTGATTAATAAACCTGTCTGTCCTCATCGAAAGTGCAAGGGCATGGTGAATAGACCCAAAGGGGCAACTATTGCCCCTCGGTTAGCATTGTTTTAGTCCTTTTCAACCAAGCCATGTACATATTCTTCACAACAAAGTAAGCAACATTTAAATTGTCGGAGGATCTACAGAGCTGCATCACGTCACTAGTTGATGAGATGCTGAAAAGGTGGAACAAAGTCTAATGTCTAACCTTAATCTTGTTGAGGCCCTCGCATATTAACACGAAGTGGAGAGTAGTTTCCACATTGGCGCCACAGAGCAGACAATCAGTGGTATAATCCTGCATCTTAATCTGAACCTCATATACAAAGCACACGCATGTGCTGGAGCTATTACATCCAGATATTCTTAAAAACCCAGGGAGAGCTTCAGGTTAGAATAATCTAATCCACTAGCCAAAACAAGACACAAGGTTGATGCCCTGTTTTGCTTATTACTCACAAAAGTGGCCTTCACCTTGGCCTTTGCATCTCCTTCCGCAGACTCTGGGCTGTCCCAGTAAGCAGACTAACCCAGTAAGGAATGCTGCTCTCTTACATGGGCAAACCAGCTGATCCCCAATATCATACATATTTCAAAGCCTCTCAGTATTTCCCCAGCTCCTGTCTTCCCCCCACCCAGAGGCAGTAGTAGACCGGTCTGATCCCAACTTCTTCCCTGAGTGGGGGCAGGTCACACTCCATACAGACTGTCATACTGCGTGTGCTTTGTGATAACATCAAAGTGTTTTTTAGGAATTTATTTTCTATCATAGTCAGAGATGTATCATCTGTATGGTGCCAAATTCCAGCTCCAAACATTACTGCCTCTGTTGCCTGAGCTTGGTAAAATCTAAGGGTAGATTTTATAGCTCCCCATGTCTTGCATGGAAACTCTCAAGGCCCACTGTTTTTCTGCAGTGTGATGTTTGCTTTGATAACCTGGCTAACCCAGCTTCCCCTACTTGGGAAGTGGATTCCCAGGTAATCGTACGATTCCACCTGTTCCAGTTTGCGACCACGCACCTGCAGATTCAGGGCTTTGCACCCTGATTTCCGTGAGGAAAAAATCCTGGCCTTAGTCTTGGAGGTATTGATCTCCAAACCCAGCTCACTACATTTCTCCACAAAGCAAGACTCAGTCCCATTGGGGTTGTGAATAGGAGAACTGCATTGTCTGCAAAAACAGTGCAGGCAGTTGATCACCCCCCTTCCTTGGTGGGTCTATGCCATTGACAATTAGTCTGTCGATTATTGAATTTATATATATATATACATAATTGAACAGGGGCTAGAACACATCCCTGGCAAACTCCTCTTTCTACTGAGAATGGGTCTGTGACTCACCCTCAACCCCCAGCAAACCACTACAGTATTGTTGTTGTAGAGGAGTGGTATTGGCTGCAATAACTCCTCTGGATATTTTGGGATGTAGTTGTGCCCACAACTTGTCTTTTAGCACACTATCGAATGCCGTTTTTAAGTCTATAAATACCCCATACAGGTTGGTGCTGGAGATCGTAAGCTGTTTTTGGATTGTTAGATAAAACCTAAAACTTTGATCAACCATACTCATTCCAGTCAGGAACCCATCCCGCAAGTGGTAAGCTGTTTGGTTACCTCTACCAATGCCATTAGATGGTACAACAGCGTCTTTGAAAAGAAATGTCGAACCCACGTCCAGTAGGGAAATAGGGTGGTAATTTGCCATGGTCTGCCCTATCCCCCATTTTAAAGATTGGGATGATCACAGTGGAGCACCAGCTAACAGGTACTTGATTTAACTGCAATATGGTATAGAAAACAAATATTATCACCGGGCCCATATAACAGTCTCACATTTATATAAGTGCACCACTACCCTGTCAGGGAAAGGTGCTTTCCCCCCTTTCTGGGCCCTAATCGCCATCTCCCAGTGTTAATACCAAATGTGAGGTCCTCCACTTCTCAACCTCTGTGACAGCCCCTAGAGTGACCACCACACCACGCCTCCTTCCACTTATTGGAGGCTTCAAAATGGCCATGCCACCTACTCGGGGTGATACACTCATAAAACTTTGTGTCGCACTTCAAGTCTGTACCTGTGATCATCTTCCGGAATCTGACATGGGTCACCATCATTCACATAGTCGGTCATGCTCGCCCACTTCTCAATCATATACTGACACTTTTTTGTGGCCATAGTCTTCTTATAGGCCTTCCTCAGAAAGCGAAGGTGTTCCCTTTCACTCCTACCCATTCCCCTCAGGTATGTGGTCAGGCTGTGCTTGGCTTCCCTGCAGTCCCCATCAAACCAAGATCCTGCTTTCTTGCTCCCTTCTTCATTCCGGATATTGGGGCAGCTACCATGAGCTTTATCAATTTTACCATTCTATCGAAGCTCCAAAATATGTCCTCGGCTTGCTTGTTTGCATCACATATTATTTCAATATCCTCCAGAATTTATTGTCAGGGCAATGTCCTCCTAGATCACAAAAGCCCATTTAATAGCTTGACGGGCATGTCCCCAAACCACAATATGTACAGAGAAGCTATCAACCCTGTCAATAGGGGGTGCGGGACTCATGACATGAAATGGAGCATTACTGGCCTGTGATCACTTTCCGTACGGTTCAACACCTCAAACCCTTCCACCAGATGCCAGTCACATCCCAACATCAGAGCATAGTCTATCCTCGATCTCCTGTTCTGGCCATAATATGTATTCTTCACTGATGGTCAGCTTGAAGCCGGCCGTGACAAGCCCTAAGCCCAGAGTAATAAAGCTTCCTCACAATCTCAGTTCTTTCTAAATGGGTTCTCACTGGCATGCTGGCTATAACTTGCGGGACTCCCCTGGCCTCATACTGGTCATCCCAAAGACCTTTCAATTCTCTTGGCAACTCCAATTGTGGGGATAAAGAACACCTCTGTCTCTTCCATAAATCCTGCTCTTCTTGTGGAGCTCGCCTTTTCAGCTCAATTATCTGTGCCATGGATAATATATTAAATCCTTTCTGTATTATCATGCATTGTTCTGACCCTTGCTTAACATTCAAGTCTAAATCAGAAATATTTTAAAAATATGCTGCTCATTTGGCCTCTAGATCTGCGGCTTCATTACCGTGAGAAATCATGTCTGCCCCTTTAGTATGGGCTGCGCATTTCACCACGGGATAGCCAATATGAGCTTTAATACTTTAATGAGCTTGCCCAAAAGAGATGCATGTTGCACTGTAGTGCCATGTGAGTGGAGGTAACCCCTTCTTTAATAACATGACAACCCTGTGTGTATGGTTGTCATCGTGTAGGCGGAGGCAGAGTCAGAATACACTGTCACTTCCTCATCTTCAAATCTCTGAAACACGGTGACGAGCACCACTAATTCTGCAGCCTTCGCTGAACAATGTGAACGTAATCTTGCACTCGTCACTACTTCGAATTCACCATTCTTTTTTTAACTTCACTACTGCTGTCCCAGTATGACTTTCAACAGTGGTTTGATCAATTTGTGAAGAACCATCAATAAACCCCCACGAGAGCATTTTATCTAACATGAGGAATGTCATCTAAAATTCTGTATATGTTGTACAGTCGTTTGTATAGTCCTCCTTCTCTACTGGCTCTGCAATAAATGTCGCTGGATTGACTATTCTACATCTAACATTTTTGATTGCTGGATTCAAAGTAATCACTTCACATTCAGACACTCTTTGTGTAGTCAATGTACTTTTGGGTTTCTCCAAAATGGCAAATAAGGAATGCTCGACAAATAACGTTAGTGAGCATCCCATTGTAATACTGGTAGCTTTCTCAATCACAAAAGCAGCAGCAGCTAATGCTTTTCACAGGGATAATGTTCTTTCATTACTGATTCTAGAATGCCATTATAATAGGCTTTGAGTCCATGCCCTAATGGTGTCTTCTGTGTAAGTATTGCTGTTATCTCTTCTCCATTTGAATGCGAGAATAAGTAAAACTCTTCATTATAGTCTGGTATTCGTAACACAGGGGCTGTGCAAATCACCCTTTTTAATTCTTCAAATCCTTCAGTCATGTCATCTGCCCATGTTATCTTACTTTTGCCTTTCTGTGCTTCGTCGAGTCCTTTTAAAAGTGTTCAAATATATGTACTGTAATCAAAAACCCAGCACCTACAATAATTACATTGCATTTCCCTTACTCAGGTTTTGGAGTTTTCATGATTGCTTCTGCTCTTTCAGGTGTTACTTTTCTCCCCTCTTGAGAGATAAGCTGTCCTATGTACAGGACCTCTTCCAGACAATATTGTAACTTTTCTTTGTCTACTTTATATGCCTTTTCTGCTAGTATTATCATTCGTCAAACTGAGTCTACCTGCATCTCTCCTCTATCTCACTGCACACTAATATATCATCTGCATACAGTATTATTGTGCTCTCAAGTTGTATGCTATCTCGGTCCATATGAAGGACCCTATTAAAGATTGATGGGGACTCACATGAGGCAGTCTCATGCATTTCATGGACTGATTTCTATACGAAAACTAAGTCAGATCTTGTGTGTATTCATGAAGGGGAATTGAAAAGAAGGCATTCTTTAAACCTATTACTGTAAAATATTTGGCTTTAGCTGGGATGTTAATTAATATTGTATCTGCGTTCGGAACCAAAAGAAACTCGGCTTCAACAATATTGTTTAAGGGGCGGAAACCCTGAACAAATCTCCACAACCCCCACGTTGATTTCTTCACTGTGTACACAGCTGTGTTACATGGGGACTCTGACAGAACCAATATTCCCTGCTTTATTATAGCGTTAATAGTCTCAAATATGCCTTCATCTGGTTCTCTGGACATGCGGTACTGTTTTGCATGTGGCAACATCTCTCCTGGTTTAAACTTGACTTTAAGCACTCCTGCTCCACTCAATAGACCCACATCATATGAACTGTTGGCCCATAAGATGCTTGGCACCTTTTCTAAGTCTTACTGGAAAAATTAAGTTTTCTTCTCTACCAATGCCATTCTCTGTGATATCTTTCTGTTCTCAATTTTTGTGCAATAATTGAGTCTTATGAAAAATTCAAATTCATCATCTGATTATTCATCTCTGAGCAAGTCTTCATCTGTCGATTCTGTTAATCTATATCCTTCCTTAAGGGCTGTTACTGTTCTCCATGCTCTTCCCTCATCATCTGTCCAATGAACAACCACCCTTTCTTGATTTACTGCTGATGCCTCTACCTTTATGGGAATGACCTGTCCCTCCTCATCATCCATAGATATTTCTGGTCTGAACAAAAAGTCATCAGGTATTCTCAACATTGTCCCAGTCAGTCCAGGAAGCCTTGTCAACAAAATATTTACTCCATACAAAAATATTTCTGGATCTAAAGGGACCCCTCATAATGCGTTTTGGCCTGCAAAAGCTAATATAAATTCTCTTACATTTATATAAGGTATCTCTGGAGTTGAACACACTATCCCTTCGCCAGTAAAATAGATCATCATGGTTAATTTTGTCATGAAGTCACATCCTAATATTTTAACTGGTGTCTGCCGGGAATACAATAGTGGCATTGACATGTCATGTTCACCTATAGAAAGTGGTATTTCATCAGTTAAAGGAACTGAACCTGTGGCCGCAGAGAATCCCTGCACATTCATGGTGATCCAAGACATTGAATATTTTCCCGCTCAAACACAGGAATAAGTTGCTCCCGTATCCACGAGGAATGAAAATAACTTGGCTCCTATCATTACCCTGACCGTTGGTTCCTCTTGTGGGTCTGGTGTCATAGATTATACTGAACACATCAAGTCACTCTGTGGGCTTTCCTATTGTGGATATAAATTCACCCCTGTACGTGTAAAAAGATTCCCTCCCACTACTGTCCCACTCCCTATCCTGGGTGTGGAGGCTTGTGGGGCTCCTCTATCCACCTTCCATTGTGGCATCGTCACTTGTTTCATCGGTGTATACTGTGGCTGCTGAATCTCTACTTGTTGTGCCTGCATGGGTGCTTGCTGTGGCTGCCCTTTTGATGACTGTGTTTGCTGTGGATCTGCTGTGCTGGCTCTGTATGTGGTACACTTGTCTGATACTGTGTGGGATCTTGAGCATAATGTTCCTGTGGTTCTGGATTGTACTGCAGAGAATAGTCCAACCCCCACTTGAAGCTTGCCAGTTCGGTTGCATGCCTCCTTCTCTACTTCTACATGTTCAGGCTATATGTCCTGTCCGCCCACAATTCTAGCATTGTTGTGGCTGTCCTCCATTAAATCCTCCTCCACTTTGAGGGTTTTGAAGTCTGCCTCGTCCTCTAGGTCCATTCCCTCAACCTTGCGGCCAAATGTTGTACCCCCTTTGATCCATAGGTACATTGTTTTGCTGGGCTGGGTGCACTTCTTGTGTGGCCACACCTTCACCACTCGTCAATACTGCCCCTTCTATAGCAAATTTCAACAATTTCTTTTAAAATAACTTGCTTCTTCCTGCTTTCTGTTCTCATCTTTTTTCTATTTTTTTCTCTTTCAACAATTGACAATGATGTACAATAGTCAACTGTATTTTGGCCATGGCTTCACTTCCATCCCTACCTGTTTCTTCATCTGTCATTGCACTGGCTCTGGCAGTCCCTGACATAAAATATGATAAAATAATGCCACTCTTTTATAACACAGTTCTCCCCTCTCAAGACACCAACATTCTTGAATATCTTTAATGAAAGCTACAAGATCTTCCTCCTCTCTCATTTTCCTAGTCATAATCGCACCCATGTCTGATGTGTCAGGATACTGTACTCTATGCTACCTACATATGTCTGCCCTGAAACTATTAAATGGCGTTCCGTCATGTGTCATGTTTTGTGCTGTTACACTTGCATATCCTGCTCGTTTCCAAATGTCATTTGCTCTCTCCCCTAGAATAGTTGCCAGTAGGCCTTTTACATCACCCACTGCTAACGTAATTTCCGCTGTCACTCTTTCTAATTCATGAAACCATTGTTCTGCACCTGCAGTCAAACTAGGTAATTTACATTTAAAATTCTCTTTGTCCATTTGTGGCCATGGAATATAGTACGGTCGTCCTCCCCCTTTCTCCAATAACAGGAATTGTGTAAACCCTGGTCTAAAATCATATCCCCCTACACTTTACATCTTCTAAATTTCACCCATTTATCTTATTCCTGGCAGTGACCTTAACCTGCTTACATAAGGCAGGGATCTATCCCCTGCACTACACAACCGTGCTGGTAGTTGTTCAGAATATGGTGTAGGTTCTGGTGTTTTTTCTTTTTTCGGTCTTCTAAATCTGACCACTTTACCCCTCTCTCTATGTTCACATCTATCGAACAACCACATGCTCCTTCTCTTCACGCTGTCTCATTTTCCTCCCTTTCTTAATCTGACATCATTAAACCCCGGCTGGTATGCCTATTATCTCTTTGCTCATCATCAAGATCTTATCTACTCAGGGACAGCGTTCCATGTTCATCCATCAATGCGTTATCTCATCTATTTCCTGTTTCCTTTGGTGAAGGTCCTGCAACACTCCCTACAGCCCCATAACCACCCTTCTCTCTCATCTCTCTATATAGATCCCCAATACTTTTCCCTATGCCCTCTCTCTTCTTCCCATCACTCACGTGCTTCATTGGGTATCCTACTTCTTTTAACAATATGATCTATTTCATTGTCTTTTTGTCCCCTACTCCTTCTCATTTCTTCTTCCCTTCTTCTCATCTCTCTTTTCTTTTCTCCCTCTTGCCTTCTTTGCAACCTACGTTCTTTCAATCTTTGGGTTTCTATTTCTTCATGGTTCTGTTCTTCTATTCTCTCTTTTTCTTTTTTCTGTTCTTCATACCTTCTCCATTCTTCCTTTTGTTTTCTTTCCTTTTCCTTCTTCCTTGTATTCCTTTTCTCGTTCCTTTTCCTTCTTTTCTCTTTCCTCTCTTTCTTCTCTCTCGTTAACATCAACAGTGCCCTTTCTGTGTAAGTTAAGTAGAATCGGTCCTTCCATCCATTCATTTTGTATTATTGTCATTCCACTTGCTTTTTCTTTCTCTCTCTTTTGTCTCCTGACTTCCTCTTCTATTTCTATCTGTCTATCCATTCTCTCTCTCATCGCGCTCTTTATGTTCATCACATGTGGACATATATTTACATTCTTATATTGTACTTTCTTCCATGTTGCCTTCACTATTTTAAGTGGGAGATGCGTATGTTGGATTATCATACCCCACTGCTGCTTTTAATTCTTTTATAGGATAGATTCCCAGTTTGTCTTCCATTGTGCTATCATTTTTAGGAGGTCAAAGAGGAGCTGAGGGCATTACATCCTCCTCTTTATGCTGATTGAGCATCCACTCCTTCTCAAGTGGATCTTCTCTCTCACTCTGATACATCTTCCATAGTTCTAAAACAGTTAGCATTTTCTGTAACTTCTTCCCTATATATGTAGCATGCAAGTATGTTGTCATGTATCACAGTACTGTTTTTGATGACAAACCTTCTTGAGGCCACAACATGAGTGTTTTATAGTCGTGCCTTTTACCCACTTGGCGTGGCACTTTCTAATCTTAGGTGTGTATCTTGGTAATGTCCTGCATAGATATAAAAGGAGAGTGTCCTCCATAATGACAAATTGTCAATAAACAACTATCAATACTTTTGCATTTATTATTTATTTAATCACACTATAACAATCACTTTAAGTCAGCACCATCAATCGCCACCCATTTCCCAAAATTATGGCCCTCATTACGAGTGCGGCAGTAAGGGGTTAACGGCACCGGTAAGGATGCCGGTGCCGTTAACCCCCTAACGCCGCATTCCAAGGTCCCTTAGCGGGTTCCACTAAGGCCGGCTGGTTTTACCCGCCGCCCTTAGTGAGAGCCGCTAAGGGACCAGGGAGCTAATAACGGGCCCACTATTTGCGGGCACGTTATTAGCTCCTTCCACATTCCCATTGAGCCCTACAGGGGCTCGAATGGGAATGGGGAATGATTTTCAGAATGGAGACTTACCGGGTCCTCCAAGGTTGGAATGACCCGGTAAATCCCCATTCCGACAACCCGGACCCGGACACAAGTTTGTGTAATAGCGCCATGGCTTCCTCAAAAATCGTAATGACCCCCTATGTCTCCAAACAATTTCCAAGCCTATATGACAACATTCTTTATTTATAGTTTTTATCAATTCGTACTACCCTATTATTTTTGTTTGATAAGGTTTGATTTGCAGCAATTGCTTACTTTTCTATGCTCTAATAACTTTGTCAAATTGTGTTGCTATCGTTTTTATAGTTATTAAGCTTTCCACCTATTTTATCACCACTAATACAAAACACGTCAATATTTTTCACACTATGTTTTCAACCCCCCAACATGTGTGCACACTTTTTCAATGTTCGTCTTGTCCTATTCTCCTGATAGACGTATCTCATCTCTATTTTACTCCATTTTGGAGTATGTCGCGCACCCTTCTTTGGTTGTAGCTGCAGGAATACCTTCAATAATATTCTGTTCCGGAAATTGCTGTGGTCCCTACTCCCTACTTGAGGACAGGTATGGAGGTACTTACTTTTCCCTAATAAATCCTGTTACGTTCCTCCACTATATATAAATATACATGTAAAATGGTCCCTCCCTTTTTATTTGCCACTTTCGATGTTTCTACTTACATTAGTTATTCAGTTCGAGCCATTCAGTATCGACTCTTCCTCAATCGACTACTTCATCTTCAGTTCACGGGGGGCCTGCAGGAACCGGGCAGGAATTTCTTCAAAGGGGCACCTGCCAACCGTCTCAGGTCACACGTGTTGTACTACCGATCTCCACAGGAAACTGCAGTCTTTCGGCTACTCCGAGGTTCTGGATCTGAACCCCTCCTCTGCTAACAAAATGTGCATTAGCACATTTCGGCGTTCTTTATGCGCAGAATGGGGTTACCATAATAAACGACCTTGGACTCAAATAAACAGACAGACTCAAAGAATATGGCAAAATACTACTTTATTATCAGCTAAATAAAGTAGGGAAGCATGGTGAACAAACAGATTGCAGCTAAGACCCTTTCAACTACATTTTGTTTACACAGGGATTTATACCTCAATATGCGTCAGCTATGACATAATCCTACTTGGCAAATAATGAAACCTATTGGACTGAAAGACTGGTTAGGGGAACAGAGCTACTTATAGTTTCTATAAGTTTTAGTAACACCATTGGCAGGCCATCTTCTGCCAGGTATGCCTTGAACTTGCCTCTAACTACGTATGATACAGATTATAGCATTATAACAACAGCGTATTGGTCCCAGCAACATATTATGCTCGCCATTGCATAGGCCCTCATAATTGGTTGGCATTCTCTCCCAACCTTGGACATTCGGCTCATTAGCAGCACGTTAGCAAAAACAAAACCCAGGTGCAGAGAACAACGTCAGACTATTGCCCACTTGCCCAATTAGTCTACCATCTCCCATGAGCCAATCCTTCAGTTCTTCTTTGTAATTCAGCTTGCTGGATGTTCCCTTCTTTGGGACTTTAAGGGGAGTTAAGGTTCATGGTTATCTGTGAATAGTCCTTGTTTTCTGGTCTTGCACGTGTGAAGAGACCATGATTTTGTTCATCTCGCCTTTCTGTTTAGTGCTATTTGATTCAATTATCCTAGGTGTCATGACTCTCTTCTGCCTCTGGAGACTTGGTTGCTCCATCTCACATATGCTTTCTGCATCTTTAATTGTTCAATACTTGGCATTCATACATTTTCGTCCATTACTTAATCTAAGAAAAATATGTCCTGCATACATTGCTTATCCTTGTTAACTCCCTTTGTACCCTGCAATTGCTTCTTACTGTGGCATCCTTGATCTCTGGCCAACAGATTTCCTTCGTTCATGCAAAGATTTGTATTTTCAGCATCTGTCAGATCTGCAACCCTGGTCTCTTTCCTTCAAGCTTCTTGCTTACTTTTATTCAGAGTGACGTCCATCTTTCCAACATGGTTGCTTTACCTGTGTTATATTTCCTACTGCAGCAAGCTTCTATGTGACTCATCTACCATGCGTCTCTGCGTATATACATTTACTACTCATCTGGTTGCTTATCTTCTTTGTATATATGGTTTCTTCACACTCGCATGCATGCTTACTTTGCGTCTCCATTCTTTAAGTATTCTCATATCGTTTCTGTGCGTCACAGTATCCTATCCTTATGACATCACTTTGCATCTGCCAGATTTCCTTTACAGCTCTTCGATATTCAGCGGTGTCTGCAGATTTTCTAATACCACTTCAGTTCGGTGGTAAATTTGGTATGGTTGTCTGAGTAGATAACGTCTCTCACACACTCAATGCGGTATTAGAATGATACCTGGTGTCATGCACAGTGTCTTCTTGTTCTTCATCCAGTATGTCAGAGGTGAGGGTGCAGGTTCTATCAATGACGTACATGTCTGCTCCTCTACATTGTGTAAACACATTATGCATTGTGTTATACATTACAACTTCAGGGATTTTAAAGTTCCTGACGGATCGAAATGTACATGCATGTCACCCACTGCCGTCTCCCCTGTCAGAAAAGAATGCTATTCATCCAGCACCTGAATTTGCTAATGGCAGAATAACATTTTATTCCCATGCAAGTCACCACCATTTATCATTGGCTAAATTATTGTGGATTCCATAGGAATGCATTGTAAATGCCTCACGCCACTACGCACACATCGCAGGAGGCATTTACACTTAGTTGCACTTCGAAGTGCCATTTATCAACTTAAGAATTGGGTCTGCCAGATGTGTATTCATTCATTTCACTTCATAGTGCATAAAAAAAGAATTGCTTGGTGAGGACTGCAGTGAATGTAAATTCACATGTGTGTATTCCCCACCACGCACCTTGCATCCATTTAAACATAAACTCCTTTTTGTTAATGTTTCTGACTGAAGATCAACCAAAATCCATGGCACATAATGAAAGTCACAGCAACCTATTTTTACTTTTGTCTATTAGGTGTTGCTCTAGCACCACCTATAAGCCAAAATGATTGTATTGGGCTACAGATAGGAGCAAGATTGTATATGAGTACGAACACACAGCTGGTGGGTGTTGTTTGACTTTTTACACACCCGTTGACTGCTCACAGTGATGCTAATCCCTATTACATTATAAACCCCTTGCTGCCCTTCCCCACCCAAAACACACCTTCCTGGATGCTATTTGGGCTATCTCTATCACGCAGTAACATCAAACTGCGCACTATAGAGAGCCTGCCAGTGTTATTTCTAAGCAGTCTACTGAGAGTTAATGGCTTAATTGCTGCTGGAAAAGAGCTTGTGGTGTAATAAACATGTATGTTGTAACGCTCACCTGATTCCCACGGAGGCGCCGACCCATTCTGGACTGCTACAACTTCTTCCATGGTAAAGCGTAGTGCTTGGAAGATGGACTGGACTAGACCCCCAAACCTCGTCTGTCTGGCCCGTAGAATAATCCTTCTGTAGATGGGAAAAGGGAGTTAATTGTCTGCTAGATTGTGTGTGAGATTCCCCCCTTTTTCCCCTTCTCACCCTCCTCAAACCCTAGCTGTGCCTTCCGCAGACTCTAACCTTAATTTCTGTATGGACGAGCTCTCCATCCTGCTTCTGACGCAGGGGCGCGTAGATTTCCAGTTACTTCACTGGATCTCGGATTTGGCCAGGGTTCGATGTCTGCTTGCCTTTACCAAAATGCTGCCGTAAGTATATAGTTCAAAAGATCAAGTCTTATTTGTCCCTTGGCCTTTGTTTAATGTTCAGGGACTAGGTGAGGAATCCGTGTGGAGGAATGGATTCGCCGAGGTAAGCTCAGGTGAGTACTTTTAATGAAGGTGTGCCGTAGTGGTCTGCTCCAACACCTTAATGAGTGTGTCTTATTTCCCCATAGGGGCCGGGGTATGGAAAAGCCAGAAAAGCCGCTCCGACCCGAAAAGGGAACTGAGGTCCCAACAAAATTCAGGTAAGACTTAAGGTGAGTAATCTGTCCTTTTGCAATTAGTTTGTTGCTCACCTTGTTTTGTCCTTTTTCTCCGTAGGTCTTGAATGCGACCGATGTCTCCTATGGGCGCTGAAAAGGTTGCCGGCGCCACGTGAAGGTAAGTGGAAGCGGCGCGGCAGCGTGAGAAGCGGAGCGCTTCTAACTATTGTCTTTCTTTTCCGTAGGTGCTGGGATGCGGCCGATGTCGCCTATGACCGCTGAAGAGCTAGACAGCGCCACGTGAAGGTAAGTGGAAGCGGCGCTGCAGCAAGCGATGAGATGCGTTTCTAACCCTTGACTTTCTTTTGCAGGATCGACGGAGTGAAGAATCCGGATGCTGGATGAAGGTAGGTAATGTCCTAATGCTTGCCTTTCTCTCCTTGCAGGTGTTCCAGGTGCTGGCGGGCGTGGCAGGAGCCAGGATGCAGGAGCCGACTCGGTGAGCGTCCTGCTGCAGATGCAGAATAACGCGAAGCACGTGTGGCCATCCGGGCGTGGTTTAAATAGCCTTGGAAGAGCTTCAGGTGAGTGTTCTTCCACTGGACCCACCCGTGTAAGAAAAGAGTTCCTGAAAGAAAATAGTTCCTCCCCAGCCTTAGTTGGCTTGGAGCTTCAGACAGCATGGTCTGCCTCGGGTGAGTATGCAGCATGGTCTGCCTCAGGTGAGTTCACCCAAGCATTACCATATGTTCTGCCATGATGAGCCTGGCGCCTATGGCGCCAGGACAGATGCCTTTTATGAGCCTGGCGCCAAAGGCGCCAGGACAAGGTCCAAAGAGCCCCTATAGGGGTTTGCTGGGTCCTGCTTGGTGAGTATGAAGTATGCTTCCGGGGACGCTAGGCCTGACCTGGCTCCTCGGGAGCAGGCATCATGACATATGTCTTAAGCAAGTGTGCTTTCAGCCACTTGATTTTTAAGCAATATGTGTGTATTTGCATCTATTCCTTACAGCGAGGTCCTGTCAACAACAAACATTGGCAAACCTAACAGTTTCGGCTGAGGATAATCAGAGGATAAGGAACAACGAGAAATGAAGCTACCTCATGTGTGCTTCAGGGTACATTTTTATGACATACATGAAGTTTCCTGATGAAACCCTTCACAGAGGATGACACATTTCTGTAAAAACAGATATGTAGATAACTTGTGATGGCAAGCCAAGTTCGTTTGCATTTCTGGAAGTTTTAATAACGTTAAGGTACCAACAAAGTAAACTTTATTCATAAATTTGAAATAATATTATAATCATATATAATTCTTTTTATTTTATAGGGCGGCGGTTGTTACCTTAATGTTATTATTTCTGATGTTTGTAGACATTATGTTTTTGTTGGTTTAACCTTAAGTCTTTTGTAAAAAAATACTTTTCAAATTATTTCAACTTTTTTGTTACTGTTACATGTTTATTGATTCTGAGTGATTGTTGTAATGCTAGCCTGTGTTGTCAGAACATGTTGTGCAAGTGTTCATTTGGCATAAAAGCATGTTGCGCAGCAGCATGTGCCATAAGTGTATGTGTCATAAGTACCTGTGTTGTAAGTTTCTATGTTGCAAGAGTGTGTGTCATGTGCATTGTAGGAACATCTGTTGTAGGAGTGTTTGTTGTAGGAGCATGTGTTGTAGGAGCATATGTTATAAGAGCGTGTGTCATAACAGTGTGCATCATAAGTGTGTGCCATCAAATGTTGTGTTTTGGGAGCATGCGCCATAGGATCGTGTGTCATATGTTCACATGTCATACATTCCCCTGTCATAGGTGCATGTGTTGTAGTCGCAGGAGTGATTTGTGCACGTGTTGTAGGTGCACATGATGTTGATGCATATGTTGCAGGTGCATGTGTCATAGAAGCAGGTGTTAGGACCATGTGCCAGAGCATGTTTGATAACAGTGTGTGTCATAAGAGTGTGAGAAATAGCAGTGCATGGTGTAGGTGTGTGTGTCATATGAGTATGTTTTACAACAGTGTGTCGTAGGACTGTGTGCTGTATGAGCACATGTCATAGAATCATGTGTGTCTTAGGACCATGCATTGTAGGGTACATATCATAGGAGCGTGTGTGGTAGGAGCACATGTCATAGCGGTATGTGTTACATATTAGAGTTCATATACACAATGTTAATCTCACAAATGTACATGTAGGGTTTTAATTTCAAATGTACCTCCGTTCTGCTAATGCATTATATGCTTCCTATACATATGAAAGCTCACATTAAAGTCAACTTTAACTTTAATGTGTTTTTTAATATGTATGAGAGGTGTATATGACTTCAACAATTTGTACTTGTATGTAATATATAGCTCCTGCAAACGTACATCAAAGTAAGCCCTGCCTTTTCTGTCAGTTTTCAAAAGATTTAAATTACAGTTTGTATGAAAATGTTACATTTATTGCATCCTCTGAAAATGAACATCAAAATCAGCCCTGTCTGTTGTGAGTTTTTAGATATGTAATGTAGGGCCTTCTCCAGCTTGAATGAAAAGTGTACATTTATTCCATCTCCTTAAAAATGATATCAAATTTAGCCCTGACTTGCCTTTGATGTGAGTTTTTAGGAGATATTAATTTTGTAATAAACTTACTGTAGCTAAGATTTTTGAAGTGTTTGGAGCAGGTTGTGCTCGCAGTGTTCTACGCGACAAAAGGCTTTCACTACATCAGAGGACTGGCCGTTTACCTGGAATACCCAGTGTGCAGTGCTTCTATAAAAACACCACACCCCGCAAAGCAGAGCAAAGTGGTGCTAAGTGTTCTGGAGTGTTTGGGAGGGTCTGCCGGGGTTCCTGCATTGGAGACAGCCATTTGGGTCCCACTGCAGTGAGTACTCCGCTCCCCTTGAGCCAAGGTCTGGAATGGTGAAATTGACAGCAAGAACAATGGTAACGTGAACAAGGCAGCAATTGACAGGGCCACTGGTGGAAGACGGTGTGTCAGAACATCTGATAACGAGGAACAACAGCTATAATATCGTAAATGAGGTGAGTGGCAACCCACTTTTACAGCAGGACACTCAAGTTATCCCTGAAGGAAAATGCCATCCAACGAATGCCCCATCTACCCCGCCTCCCCCACATGACACAGACATAAGCGAGCATGCTAGAATGGAAATCCTGCAGTGCCTAATTTCCCGCAAGAAGGAATGGGCTAATTACGGCCAGGGCAGAGGGGGCAGAGGGCTTAATGAACATTACGTATGCAGAGCTATTAGATGTAGCTGCATTACAGGGGGAAGACATGGAGATTCAGGAAGAAGGAGAGGGCTTGTATCTAGTGGGTAATACTGAGGCAACAGCACAGAAAACTTTGGAGCTCGTGCTACAACAGGATGAAAGTGTCAGTGAACGAGGGCTGGTAATAATCGATCATTCTAAATCATAACTCCCTAAAATCCTATCTCTTTCATTCACCTCCTTAAAACCCTTTGCTTCCTCTTACTTCTTCTCCAACCCCTCCTTTTCCTTTCCTACTTCCCCTCCCCCCTCTCTCTCTCCTTTCTCCCCAACTCTCCCCTTCCCTATGCCCTATGTCCTGTCCGTTTCTCACCCTCCTATATTCCTTCCTTCTCCCTACTCCCTCTGCCTCCTCTCATACTTCTACTCTCACCTTTCCTCCACCCATTATCTCTTCTCTCTCCTTGACCCCTCCCTTCTCTTCTTCCCCTTCCATAATGTAAATAGTTTTTTTGTACTGCTTTCTGGTTTAATTCAATTGTTATGTAATGCTTGCTGTATGTTGTTGGTTCCTCTTGTAAAGCGCTTTGGATTAAACCACTATATAAATTCAATAAAATACAAAATACAAATTATCCAGCCCAGGCACGCCCAATGAAAAACATAACCCAAACAGATTGTGAGATACTAGAATTACAGAACTGCTCTGCCTCAATGAATGAGCACCTCTGTGAGGCTCAGGGAAAGATTATTGCTGGAACAGAATTGGAATCCTCGAGTATGGCGATTGAATCCCATGATGTTGATAAGATGGGGATCGCAATCGATCTAATTGAAGACCTAAATATAAAGGATAATGAGGTGACACAATCAAAAATCAATGTGAGTACCACATGAGGTCTAAGGGACCGTAAAATAGCATTAACAAGAAGACAATGAGACATGAAATACAAGAGCCATATGAGGCGAATATCAGGTCACATTTGGTGACAGACAGTGATGGGACCACAACACCAAAATCGATTCATTATAATGAGAAGTGCAAAGAGAGGTGCGACTGTCTGTGAGATTGCATTCTGACTTTAAAACTCTGAGAGATCAATTATGCAATAGCCATAAATGCACAAGAGCAAAGGACCTGGGTATACTGAAAATTCAATGCCTCTCTCCAATTAGTCACTCAAATAGCCTAAGGAGGATGGCTGTCGGAAAGGGTAGGAGGTTGGCAAGTAATGAGCAGTCCAATACGCCATGATATCTGACTAAAATGACAGGAGGCATTCCAAATTGTGGCCTGAACCATGAGCAGGAGAATGTTAGAGGCGACACAGGTGTTCAGCATGGCATTCACGATCCATCCTGTTTAGACTAACTATTTCAACCAGAAGTCAACGAACAAGCTTTCACAGAAAAGAGGACGAAAGGCCAGCTATAAGTGGCAGCAGGTATTCCGATTCATAATAACGTAATGGCGGCCCTGACAATCTCTATGTCTCCGTTTATAAAACTATATGAATCATAGAATGATAGTCTAAAAGATCATGAGACACTTCTTGCGATGGTCCACTCAAAACTGCTATAACTGGAAATGTTCACTCAATAAGTACAAAAGAGATTAGATATTGAAGAAGAATCCTCTGCTAAATGGCACAACAGATTGAGTGACCTGGTAAGGAATGCACTTGCTAAATAAATTAATCTAATGGTGGCAGTGATGGACTCCACAAAATGGATGAGATACAATTTTGATAAAATGATTTCAAAAACAGCGACATCAGAATGTCTATGTGCGCTCAGCTCGCTGGGAGGCATTTGGAAAATGTCCAATGAAATATGGAAGGTTGACAGCACAAATGAAGTGAGTTCAAAAGGTGACACATTGGAGGAGACCAGTGCGAAAGATGGTAAAAATGCATATATACAAAGCATTAATGCTGTACAAGGATTAAGTGGACTCACTAACGGTCTAAAAGGTAATGTGACCTTGATTAAAAAGGACGGAAAAAAGGTTTAGAGGGTGTCTGAGGGTGTTGCGGATATGAAGCAACCTACAGCCAAGAATGCAGGTGTAAACAGTACTGCAAAGGCTGTAAACAGGTCAACAAACTCAACAGTAAAGGTAGGATGCACGAACTTGAGTGAGATAAATACCATGCATCCATTTTCAATTCAAAAGGACAGTATGCCACAACGTTTTAGTATCTTTAGGAATACAAATAAAAACAGCGGTGATGAAGGAGTGTCAAGGGGAACACAAATCCTTAAAAAGAGTGAGGTAACTCGAGGAAAGTTGGGGAAGGATAATACACCAAAAAAAGGAAAGTCAAATGGATCCAAAGTCTTCATAAGAAATATGACGACTCTGGCCAAAATTTGCTTGTTTGATAATGTGAATGCTAAAAGGAGGTCAGATTACAGCAATATCCTCAAAAAATCTAATAATTCCGAGCAGACCAAAACAGACTTGACAACCAATGCAAAGAAAAGACCAAGGATGGAGGAGAAGGCGAGTGACACAAGTCGAATGGGCGAAAATGACCTACTTGAAAACCTGTCAATATACTTAGATTAAAACCATGAAGGAGCCATTTCCTTACAGGATTCAATAGAAAGCAAGATGTCCTTGTTGTCAGTAGCAGGTGAACAAAACAAGTCAATGAGAAAGTATGGAAATCAAAGATCGACACAAGAAAAAGATAAGGATCGCGAAATGGCGAAGGCAACCAAACAGCGCTCGCTGTCGTTCTCGCCTGTGAAGCATAGAAGAGAACAAACACATTTTGACGTGGCACGAGAAAGAGTGCCTACTAGAGAAAGGTTGGTTCCAAGTCTGAACCCAAAATGTCCAACCTCACAACAACAAAGAGGGTTCAAAAGTAGAGGTGAACATTCCTCAGATAATTAAACAGGAGAACACACTGGGAAATTACAATTGGAAAACATTCTTTTCTCAAAAAATGAGGTCAATCTAAATCGACGGAAAGTGATGAAACTTCTACATTGTGACCCCTCGCTAAGATCACTACTATTGGATGACAATGGGATAGTAGAATATGTCACAGAAGCGCGCTCAGGCTGGGTTCTGTTACATGTAAACTCGCCTATCATACAAATTACCCTTTTGGATGCAAGAGCGGCGCTGCTTTGACTTGGTCATCGTCTGACCAGACACAATCCAAATGCAGAGGAACCAGGAACAGAGATAAAAGATAATAAGCAAAATAAGGGAACTGAGACATCACAAAATGAGCAAAGGAGAGACATTTTGAAAAAAAGGTTTTCATGTGCAAGATCTGGTCTGGTCTAAATTTAACAAAAATAATGAATCTTCCAATTGACACTAGCTAAAGGCCCTAAGGAGTCCAATTGAGAAGTAACTCATTTCTTGGAATACCCAAGGATTTGTGCATTTATTTAACAAGAAGGGCATTGATAGAGATATGCATCATATCATTTGCTTACACGAAATCTGGCTGCGTGAGCCCCTGATGAGTGATGGATTCACAATATTAATTAATGCGGCTGAGAAGAGTATGAATCCAAATCTATTTGTACAGGGGACGGCTTTGCAAAATGTAAAAAATAAGAACAATAATCATGGCTGCTTACTGATTATCAATATATATTGGAATCCAGCAAAAATAACATTGCAATGTCTAAATGATTCATTGTCCAAGTTGATTGAGGAATGTACCATGGAATATCTCAAAGCTTCTATTATAATCTGTGCTGACTTAAACAAAAAGCGGATAGACAAAAATGGAAAAAGCTTTGAGCATAGGACAAACTTGAATGCCTCAAGTGGGGGCCGAGGTGATCTATGGGCTGAAGAAATGGCAGCATCGAACTGTGTAATGCTAAACATGCAAACATGTGGCGATATCCCTGCAAAACCAACATAGCACCGTAACGGGTGCCATACCACATTAGATTACATCTGGGCATCGAAAAAAATCTCCAAATATAAATATAAGTGATCTCAGAATAACTGCAATGAACAATAGTGACCATGATGCAGTAAACTTTAGATGGGGGATGAAGTGGCACGATACAGTGGAGAGGTTTTGATAATAAACTCAGCGAAGAATCATCTACGTTCAAACCAGAGAGGAATTGAGAACTTGACTGAGATGTTTAACAATCAAAATAAGCAAAGTTTACAAGAAACGAACTACATACCGTTATTGGCAATGTATCAATCAATGAATACAGGACTGAAGTACTATCAACAAAAACCAAATCATTTACACAGTAAAGAAGTGGCAATGGAAAAAAGGATGCTGAAAAGGGTCATTGATAAAGAAAAGAAAACAAAGGTATCGTAATAGGCGTATCTCTTTAAAAACTATTCGATACCAAGAACAAGCTGAAAAAATGTTAAACTCCATTTACCATTGTAATTCAAGAGAAATTTGGGCAATAATAAATGAGGGGACACTAGCACAAAATATGGCATTAAGCAATTGTGTAAATGCGGAAAAGTTGGTCAATCACTTCAAAGGGGTGTTTGCGAGATCAATATTGTACCAGAATGAAGTGATGGAAGATCCTGTAGTAGCATGGGATTTTATCTTTGAGAAAGATGAAATTGAAGAAGTTAAAGCAAAACTGAAAAACTCAGGTGCAGCAGGGCCCGATGGGGTGACAAACATCATGCTAAAGAAAAACAAGGAATCCTGGGCTCAGTTCATTTAAAGGAACATTTTGGCGTCTTGGAAATTGCCCTATCAGACGTAATTGGAAAGCTATTTGCAACACTCATACATAAAAAGCTATCCAATTGGGAAGATAAAGAAAACATCATCGATGCAAGACAGACCGGATTTACTAGGGGTGTTGGGACGGATGTAAATCTCATGATAGTGAACTCTATAAAGCTCAAAACACTGAAAGCAGATCAAACACTGTTTCTAGTATTTATTGATTTGTGCCAAGCTGTTGACAGTGTAAACAGAGCTATACTGTGGAAAAAGCTTAGGGCGTGGAAGTGTCCGGAGGATATTCTACAAGCGATAATGGCTGTATATTCTGATACAAAAATACATATTTGGGTAAATGCAAAAGGAGATCTAACAGATGAGTGAACCACAGAGAACGGTGTGAAACAGTGGTGTCCATTGGTACATTGTGTATCCGGCGGATTTAATCTGCAAATTACCCTTTCAGGTACCATGATTTTTGAAATAATACACATTTCATGTTCCTTTCAACCCTGTAATTGTTTTCACAAAATACCATGACTGATTTTTTCAGGTCTCTGATGGATTTATAAATCTTATGCGTCCCAACTTTGGACTGCGGTCTACAGCCCGAGAACACTCCTGAACCGACTAGCGGTAGGTTTTTTGACAAGTCTCTTCTTTCTGCACTATTTTTGAGAGCACAGCCATTCCTTGGCAGCACATCTATTTCTCTGACACCTCTTTGTTTGCATTGCTTTTAGATTATGTTTTGATCCATTGACCTAATATCCAATCCTCCTCCAAGACTATTAACATGTCAAGTCCTGATGAGAGTTCGGCACTATTCTGTGAACTACGCTACCCACCTCCCACACCCTAGCCCTAAAATATTCTGAACACGAAACACCTAACACAGTGTCGACAAGCCCTGAGATAAGCTATACATTGAATTATAGTTCTTTACACAACACCACAACAGTTTGATGCTTTTTAGCACTGTCTAACAACTGCTAACATTTAATTGTATGCTATGCCTCCAACTCATACTGTTTCTCAGACCCTTGTTAATTAGTTAGGGTGGTCGATTTTTTAATATAACTACAATTGTCTTTAATGTTGTCCAATTTTTTCTTTGAATATATTTTTATGAATAAAAGTGTTTTATTTTCTCTATGTGTGCACTACTGGTGTAATCTAATTATGTTACACTAGGCTTAAGTTTCTTGTCCTCAACCGCTGTATGCGCTCTCAGGGAGAGGTAGCCCTTGACTCTATTTTTGCTTTTCCAATAGGATTAGGATTGCAGCCACTGGCAAGTGAACAGCATTACTTTGGTCAAACAAAGACCACTAGATACAAGAAACCTAACAGATGAAAAGTAGAAGTGGAAAAGGCTTGTCCATCTTGCAGCGCTGACTGGCTAGATGCCACCCAAGACAACTCGCCCTTCCTCATCACAAGAAGCACTGCGCTAACACAGGCCTCACCTGGCTCAGCCACACCAAGTCAACAGTTACTGACTTCCGGGAACCAGTCCACCGTGAGGTATGACCACATACATTAGGCTATGTATTACTGGAAAAAAGAAAAAGGGAACACTGCAACAAAATGCAATAGGATGTAAGATATGGGTGTCTGTATATGCTATTCTGTACTGTATACTACTCCCTATTGCAGCCGTGTAAAGATCTGAAAGGATCCATAAATTACACTATACCTGCTTATGATCGCTATCGTTATCCCACAATTGTTCATGTCATGACTCAAAGGGCTAGCTCATGCTGCACAGTGATCACATATGCCGCAATGAGCTGACACATGGTATGACCATGAGCACGGACCTACAATTGGTGATTTGAAGCAGTGTACACATTTGCTGAATGATGATAGATTTGCCACTCAGTTCTGTTGCTAACATCTAATTCACGACACTCAACCTTAGCCTATCCTACACCACTCATGTACAATAGCAGCCTCCACATGCATCCCACCAGACAGCAAGTATCACACAAAACTCAAACTCCCCAAACTGTATTATTCACCCATGCCACCTCACCATAACCTGGGCTAATCCACATGCAAACAATGGGCTCCACATAGACAGCAGCACCCTAATGCATACGGCGCAGAGCACATGCACACCAAGATGCAGGCTGTGACAAAACACTGCCTGCCTTGCACAGATGATCAAATGGCAACTTCTTCCCAGCTCCCTCTATTCTAAGTAGCACCCATGATCCCATCTTTATACTTGCAGGACAGGACCCAGGTCAGAAAGTGGACATGCAAATGGCAAAAGCAGTGCTACGGCAAGGCCAGTACACAACACACGTTATGATAAATAAAGCCTCACAAACAATACAGTAAACACAGGTATAGCCTTTAGAAGCTTTAGAAGCTTTGTGTAGGTTTACTGCAATCTCCTGTAAGGTGAAGCCTTGCATGCCCTATCAAGTCTCAAATGGCAAAGTTTTGTCTTCACTTGCAAAGTGCAGGTTCATATGCCAATGTAGAGGATCATTGAGAGCAGGCGTGTAGGCCCAGTTGCCCAGATCTGCTTTCTCCACGCCTCTACCCCCTCTTTTGCCTCTCTAGATGCACACTCCCTTCCACTTCTTGGCTTCATCCTTTCCAGTTTTACTTTCCCCCCCACCTCTTCAGTCATGCTCCCATCAACCTCTCCATTTTTTTTGTTCATACTCAAGCTTCTTTCCCAGAAGATACCTTCTTCCCTCCTCCAAACCCCTGACCTTTTTGTTCCCAGTACTGTAATATCCAACCAGAAAGCCGTCTGTGTACTTAAAATCGAATAATCCCCAACATAGAGAAACCAAAATGTCTGCTTGTTACCTAAATTAACATACATTCGAAATCAGAACTGCTTTTGCCAGCACCGAGATGGTAAAAAAAGTTTTGACCAGGCTGCATTTCCATTGGCCTGCCATTCCCTGGCGGCCCACAGCAGCCCCAGACACAAGTTGCTTTCAACTTTGCATGCAAGTCCAACGAATATATTGTTACTTCCTGCAAAGTTGAAAGCAACTTAAATAGAGAGTGAACTTGTGTGCCGTGGGCAGCGTGTGCAGTGGTGGCTCAGCCCAGCCCTGCAGGCTGTAGCCCGGCCCCAGTCCTGCAGCCCAGTTAGCACTTTTAATGTCAATTCAATTGTCTCCTCGCCTCGCACAGGAGAATGGCCTGGGCTGGCTGACTGGTGTCAGCCACGCCATCGCCGGATGCCCAGGCCACACACTCTGGCTGCGGCAACAGACAGAGCGAGCACCGTACGGTCTGCACGGCAGCCCTCTCTCTATGCATGATGATGCATGTAATTTACAAAATCATCAAAGCAAGGTAACAACGTGTGTGTGTTACCTTGCTTTGATGAATGCTGCCCAGGGCCAGCCGCTGCCAGTTCCCGCCGGTGCCGCTGCTTCTGGCGAGCTGCTCAGACCGTGGCCCGCGCAGTGGCAGCCATGCCAGTTACAGTCAACAAAACAAAGAAACAAAGAAACAAACAACATAATTTCATAAAAACTCTTTTAAAAAATGGCCTACGGGTGGCTTGGTGGAAAACCGGCCCCCAGGTCATCAAGGTAGTTCGGTCAGCGGCCGAACGACCAATAGCCCTGTAGAGGAGGAGCCAAGTACCCAACCCCAACCATCTCGCCCACATTACCTATATGTTGGGAGCCAGAGTGTGAGACACGAGCAGTACCAGTGAGAATACCAATACCGAGGAGAATCTTGGAGGCAAGGTTCCCATTGAGGAAGCCATACCTGCATACAAGACAGTATGATGGCCATTTGAACGAAATCACAGAAGAAGCAGGACCAATGAATGAAAGAACAGATTGGTGATGTCACACATGAAGCTGAACTGACGTACATGGCAGAGATGCAGAGACAAGAGAATGCAAATATTCTATAAGGCATCGAGAAAATATTAAAGATAAGTGACATCTTGGGCTCAAGGTGAAGAAACTTATGCTACAGAAACGATGAAGATATCAAGTAATTTTACATGTGAAAATACGCAATGAAATGCTAGCTTTGTAGTGAATAGATTGCGGCAATCACCAACGTATACATATAGGAATAAACAAAGAATGGATGTTTTCCACAACGTGTTATAGCAGAGCTAGACCAAAAGAAGGAAGGCCTCTTTTCCAGTGTGTCGGAGTTGAAAAAGCTACTGTATTACAGAAGCAGATCTCAGAACGGCGAGGTTGGATGAATACCAAGAAGCCGAGGTCTTATCAGACTTGGATGAGCAGAAAGTGGTTACAAATCTTGTGAAAGAACAAAACTCTTGTTCAGAAGGCACAGACAAAACAAGGAAGATGTCAGAGGTCTATTAAAAAATGGTATTTTAAATGAACCAGAGCTCGAATTTATGGTCTTCGTCACATGTAAGGTTGAAGTTGGACAAACATAACAGACCACACCTGCGTATGAAGGCAGAGAGTGCCGTCACTCCCCTGAATTCTCCAGAGCAAAGAATGTTTCCAAGTACAAGTTCAAAGCCTTAATTGACAGCAGACCACTGAGATGATGATAGATGATATGCTAATTGGTGGGAAGCTATGGTTATGACCAGCTCACCAGCACCTGGAAGTCTAACCTGCGTACTGCTAACGTAGGTGAAAAAGTATTGATGAATGCAAGAGTGACAACCAATTGTAGGGGGCCGTATGATTAAGAGCCCTATAGTTGTATAACCAATGGGATATTGTGTATTTAGTGATGGTCATAGTGACTTGTTTGAGGGTAGGGCTTAGTTGCTCCACCTGTTGTTAAGAAGCCTATCATTTTCATAGACTAGTATGGAACGTATACCTAGATGCTCGCCTTAAGCCTATCACATTTGCCACTAGGTTTTATTACTTTGCCACGTAGGATGACGTTAGTAAATACGTAGGTTCACGTCATCCATGACGAGTTTTTGCTATATAATGCTTCTTTTTCTGAAGCAAATTGAGAGAACATTCTATGAGACGTCCGTTGTACTCCATGTTTTGAATAATTGATATTAAAACAGTTAACTTTTTGCCAACTACCTGAGTCGTTTCTATTATTGATGTTTGAAGTAACTTCTGCATCCCCATTCATTTCACTGTATTGCTACCATCTCTTAAAGGGCTGAAGTGGCTCCTTCAGTTCTCTTGGTAGCAGAGTGATGATGGTTAAAACTCAAGCTTTGGGTTCCCGGCAATATCAAGGGTCCTCTGCCATTTAACTGAAAGGACGGGAAGCTCCCTGTAGATAGCAGAATTTGTTTAAAGACACAAGTCTTGCAAGCGCATGTCAGATGGGTCCCTTGTTTTCAGGCAGAAACCCCTCCCAACTTCTACAGGAAGCTGAACAGTCGAAAGGTTGAAGAGGCTGATATTGAGGTGACTATCCCGAGGGTCAGAAGTCGAAAAAGCGAATGGTGAGTAAAACTGGGTGAGGTGGAAAAATTGTGAATGGGCAGTGTGTAAGGATAAAGTGATAAGGGGAAACGAGTAACGGAGGGAAGTGTAGGGTGAAAAACAACTCGAGACGATGAGCGTCGAGTTATTAAGAAATTGACTTGAGGAGAGGAGCCAAGCAATTGAGAAACTGTGAGATGAGGAGCCTCACAGTAGAGTAAGCCCAGTGTCCTGCGTCGTAAAGTCGTAATAGAAGGAACCGTATCTAGAGCTAATTTTTGGGTGACCTAAACTACAGATTTGTTTAAAGACAAATCCCAAGAGAATGTTTCGCATCCCAATCAGGGTATTTTATTAGAGGCAGGATAAGTCTCGAGGATCGCAGACTGAGATATATGTGGCCGGTCGAGTATGTCAGTTTGTCTGTTTTGTTTTATGTGACTGAATAGCTTTATATGTGGTAAAATGAATAATAGAGAAATTAAGAGACGAAAAAAGGAAAACTTGAGCTTTAAGAATTAATTATTTATTTGATGAAATTGAATTTGATAGTGTTTTTAATGAATAAAGTAGTTTGGAGTAGAGGCGTGATATAAAGGGTTTGGAACCTGCGACGGTTGGTGCATGCTCATGTTGTGTTATTTTCTTGAAATGTAAATTTGAAAAAAGTGCAAAGTGTAAAGGTGAGTATTGACAGTCAAGTGTGATGAGTCAAAATGGAGGATATTACTCCACTTCCAAATCTCTGCAAACAATTGCCGAAAAAGACACCCAAGTTAAACAGTATAGTGCGGAATGGGTTAAGGGCACCGCAGACAAGATGTTCATACCATGGCCACAAGGGGTATCACTATCTAAGGCAGTTTTGCAACTTATGACAACATAGTCGCTTGCAGCATACACAGTGAAAAAGTTGGAGAAAATGTAAGGGAGCTTAGAGCTCTGAAAAATGTACCAGGAGGAAAGAGAAGCACCACCTCCTGAAGACTGGATACTTAATATATGCAAAGAGGGGTGTGAGGAGCCTTCTGCTCTCCCCGCCACACCTGAAGTAGACAGCGATAGCAAAAAAGATGACAGACTGTACCCATTAAGAGAGCTTAAGGCAGCAACAGGGTACAGTAATCCGGCATATGAGTCGCCTGCACAAAGCAGCAATGAGACTGTGAAGAAAATTCTTGAGAAAGATATAATCTCCAAAGTCCCGAGGGACAAAGAGAGACGCAATAGGGAAAGATTGAGCGAGCACATCCGTAGATATAGGGCGAGAAATAAAGAGATGGAAAGGAGAAAAGGATAAGGCTGATGAGGTAGCGCTTATACAGAACTAATGGATGGGTGTTCAGTTTTTGCTTAAACTGGATGGTAAAAGCATTGAGGATGTCAGGCAAAGGGAAGATCGAGACAAACAGGACAAAAAGGATAGAGAAAGAGAGGAAGGATTGAAAGAAGATGGGGCAAAAGAAAAGATAGCCAAAGACGAGGACAGTTGTATCAAAATGAACAACTAAGAAAGCAGGAAAGAGCAGAGGAGTAAAGAAAATATGACAACAGACAGAGGGCAATTGAAGAACGAGAGAGACTAGAAAGGAAAAGAGAGGAAGAGGAGGAACAGAAATGGAGGGATAAAAGGATACAATGATGAAGAGATGAAGGGATATGAAGGGCAAATGAAAGAAGAGATAAGAAAAGGAAAGAATAAGACAAGATGAGAGAAGAAGAAAGGAAACGAAGAGAGTTTGATGATGACATAGAACGAAAAAGAAGGCAGAGAGCATGCGATCTTGAACGTATGGTAAAGGAATTAATGGATCCTAATCCAGTAGTGACATGGGAGGACGTAGAGGATTTTTTTCCAGCACAAGAGCCCTTTGCAGGTCCGTCTAGAGCAAATCTAGAGGATGAGTTTGACTCTAGGAGCATTGGGGACGCAATTGATAAAGTCTATCATGATATGAGGACTAAGAAAGAATTGGCAGGAAAGGAAAAGCACGATCATCTTGAACGTACACAGCTATATGACAGAGAGGGAGGTTTGTGTAGTTTGTTTTGAACCTAAGGAGCTGTCTTTAGATAGACTAGCCTTACATAGGGCCTCATTCCGAGTTGGGCGCAAAGGGATACCGGGCACCATTAAGGACATCAGTGCCGGTAATCCCTTTACGCCCTATTCCGAGATCCCTTAGCGGGTCCCGCAATGTGCGCCTGGTTTTACCAGGTGCCCTTAGCGGGAGCCGGTAAGGGACCAGAGGGCTAATGACAGTACTGCAAATTGCCCCCTATGGGGCTCAAATGTGAATGGGGAATGGATTTTTCAATTCCAGGGTCGGAATGGACCAGTAAGTCCCCATTGAACCAGGTCGGACCCAGACCCGGTATGGGAGGTAGTCATGGTGCAAATAGCGCCATGACTACCTCCATACTCAGAATGAGGCCCATATAGATGAAGAAGAGAGAAGTCACATTAGTTGGAGGAAGGATATGTCAGACGAGGACAGAGAAACCTTCCAAGGGGAAGAGGGGGATAATGCATGTGGTTCCAAAGGGTGCTCTCCAAGAGATCGAGAAGATGGTCTGATCTGGATCTGCCCAGATCTTGGCCGTCAGAATCTCTGCTGCGGCTAAATCAACCCAAAGGATAATCCCATGGTGAGAGGGGTGACTCACCACCTTATGTGAGCAGGTTAAGATCATTGCCTGGAAGAAGGCGGAGCGGAACTATTGTCCTGGCTATGAACAGACAGGCAATGGGGGGCGAATGTGAATTTGGAATCTCGCAGTTTCCCTTGTTAGAAAGAGGAGGAGCTAGACCACAGTAATATACCCTGGCCACAGATGGGTAAGGATAATTTAAGGTGTAAATTTCCGAGTTTAACTTCTGGCACTGGGAAATGGATACATGTGTTAGAAAAAATGACAGGAGGAAACACGTTAGCTGTAGGGACATTAAAGGTCTCCTAGCCGCTATCCTTGGGGAAAGAGCTGATGACGTTTGGTAAACAGCAGGGTGTTCAAGTGTTACTGCGTTGAGCACCGCTCATGACGCAGCACTGTTTAACAACTGTAGGGCAGCAGTCTGGAAAGCACTTAGAGTGCTGTATCCAGACACGTCAAATATGGGAGCTATAATGACAAAAAAGATGCAAGAAGGGGATGATCCTCTTGTTTACATTCAGAATGTTCAGGAACAATGGAGCTTGGAGACTCACAAACCTTGGTGGAAATCAATAACTGTATTTCATCATATATTATACCAAGGGCTTCCAGAGCCAGTACAGAAGCAACTCAAGATATTGGTGGGCATGGAAGCGAAGCCATGGTCTGAAATTCAGCTGACCATTGTGTATTATTGGAGACTTTTGCAAGAGAAGAACAGAAAGAAAGACGATACTTGGAAAGGTGAAGAGGTGAAGTTAGTACAAAAGTTATCAAAGTACGCCATTGAAGGGGCGATGTTAACTAGCGGAGAAGGATTGGGACCTCAGAAAACAGCAGGTATGCCACAGGTGAATAACAAAAGGCAGTATGATCAAGTAAGCAGTGGATTCATACCACAGGGTAGGGGAAACCTTCATGGTAGAGGCTTCCAGAATAATCAAAGGAATTTTTGGAATTACCAAGGTGGGTTTCACAACACACAGATTGATAATCAATGCATGCAGGACGGGCAAATTAGGAGACCTCCTGTATGTTGGACATGTGGTATGACAGGACATATTGCACGTATGTGTAGAAGTCAAGGGTTTGTACACAATTGACAATTCCTGAGAGGGGGAATGCATACCTGCCTGCATACACAACAAAATGAGAGTGGGTTTCCTCAAAATCAGACAGTGCAGCAAACACAAGCACAGAGAGTACAGCAAGATTTACACACGAAGCAAATGGCAGTGAATCCGCCGCAAGGGCAATCACAGCATTCACCCATGCAGATGCAGCGAGGCACAAGCACGGGTCGATTGATGACTCCTAACATAGGGGGTGTCACTGTTGAAGGGGGAAATCCTTTCACAGGTACAGAAATGAGAATGTATCCACAATAGGACAGCTCACTGGGAGACTTTATGTGTTCAGTACTATCTGTAACGCCTAATCCTCAAGAGGAACCAAGGGTTGACATTAATATAGGGGGCAAATCATTTTCTTTTCTAGTAGACACGGGTGCAACACGCCCATGTATACGAGAGGGGAAATTTGTGATGTAGGGAAATGCCATGAATACTCAAGGTTTCACAGGAGCTACAAGTAGAGTTAGTTTTACTGAACAATTGCCAGACTCTATAGGAGAATGTGATATGTCTGTACCATTATTATATTCAAGACAGAAACCTGTCAATATATTAGGTTGAGATTTAATGACAAAATTGAATATGACAATTTCATTTACTGATGAAGGCATATTGTGTTCAACACCAGGAATGCATTATTTAAAACGTAAATTAATTTATTATGGCATTTGCAGGATAAATGACCATGCAAGGAGTACCATTGGAGCCAGAAGTGTTCTATTATGGAGTATGCATCCTGTTAACATGGCTACCAGGCTTAGTGGGAAGAACTATGAGAATACCTGATGAATTTTTGTTCAGGCCAAAGATACCTATGGATGAAGAAGAAGGACGAGTCTTTCCTTTGGAATTACAAGCAGCCATAGTGTGAGAAGAAATGGCTTTGCTTGACGGAACCGATTATGAAGGCAGACGATGGTGCACAGGGATTGCTATTGGGGAAGGATATGGATTGACTGACGTCACTGATGAGGATATATTTGGAGACCATCCATCAGATGACAAAGTAGTATTTGAAATTAGCATTACGTATTGGGTACGAGCAATTAGACGCGAGGTTCCTCAAAAAATTATGTTAACATTGAAACGTCCCGAGTATTTTGATGAAGATATGGCAAAGGTGACAGCTTCATTATGGACAACAGGCCCCTATGAGGTAGGCCTATTGAAGGGAGTTGGAGAAGTCAAAATAACATTGAAACAAGAGCAATTTTACCTCGAGCACGACAGTATCCCATGTCTCGAGAGGCAGATGAAGGTATTTTTAAGAGGATATCCTCCATGATGGATCAGGGTATCTTATTGACATCAGAGTCACTGTCTAATATGTCATTGTATCCTGTGAAAAAGTGGGTTGTGGCGTTTAGTGCAAGACCTTCACCTGATTAACCAGATTGTAGAGGCTGAGTTTCCTCTAGTTCCTAATCCTGTGACAATCTTATGCAGTATCCCTGTTGAGGCATGATATTTCACGGTGATTGACTTAATAAATTTGTTTTTCTCAATCCCATTGAATAAAGACTGACAGGATCTGACGTCATTTATTTTCAGACAACAGAGGTTAAAAAGCACAAGATTGTCTCAAGGGTACTGTGAGTCCCCATCTATTTTTAATAGAATCTTACAGATGGACTTAAGCGATATTGATTTGGAAAGTGTTGTGTTGCAATACGTAGATGACATACTAATCTGCAGCACCTCCGAAGATGAGTGCAGACGTGATTCAGTTCAACTGATGATTATTCTTGCAGAGAAAGGATACAAAGTAGACAAAGAAAAATTGCAGTATTGTCAAGTAGTAGTGTTATACATAGGTCAGTTAATATCACATGAAGGAAAAAAGGCTACTCCAGAGAGAGCAAAGACTATTTTGAAAACAATAAAGCCACACACGATAAAGCACATGCAAAGATTTTTGGGACTATGTAATGATGTAAGAGCATGGGTATTTGATTATAGTACATATAAAAGGCCCCTTTTGCAAGCTCTGAAGAAAGCACAGGTAACACGAGAAAACATTGTTTGGACTGAAGAAATGGAGGAAGGGTTTGATGAGTTGAAAAAAGCAATCTGTACAGCTCCAGTCTTAGGGATTCCCAATTATGCTGAGGAATTCTTTTTGTTTTCACATACAAATGGCACTGTTATGACTGCAGTACTTACACAGAGGACCACGTTGGGGTACAAGCCCCTTGCATATTAAAGTGGGATTTTAGAGCCAGTAATGAGGGGTCACTTCCCCTGTGGGCAATCTTTGGCAGCCACCACGTTCGCCATTGACAAGGCTGCAAGCATAGTGATGGGGTGTTCCATTGCATTTGTTGAACATGCATTATTTGCCATTCTGGAGAAACCTAAAGGCATGTTAACTTCTCAAAGGGATTCTGCTTACAAGGTGGCTATATCAAATCCAGTGATTAAAATAGTTTGTTGCAGAACAGTGAATCCTGCCATGTTTGTAGCAGAACCACTGGCAGAAGGTGAGCAGGCACACAATTGCTCGAACTATGAAGAGTTTTATGATGAGATCCCAAGGGTTAAGGAAAGTGCGTTGGCAGCTGGGGGGATTATTTTTATTGATGGTTCATCCAGAATCGATCAAGAGGATGGGCAGAGACATACAAGGCCAATGGGGCATTTGAAGTGTTAAGAAGTGCACGACTACCATCTCACTTGTCAGCACAGGGTGCAGAACTAGTGGCACTGATAGCTGCACTTGAGAATCATGCAGACTAGGAAGTAACCATGTATAGTGACTCCGCCTATGTGATGTTGATAGTGCATGCAGGGCTAGAACGTTGGAAAAGGAGGAGCTACCTCCGAGCAGATGGCACTCCAGTGCAACACACAGCCTTATTGGACGGACTCATTAAAGCACTACAACTCCCAGTAGCCATAGCAGTCGTTAAATGCGCAGCTCACACTAAAAGGGCAGATTTTATCTCACGTGGAAATCAAGCAGCAGACGAGGAAGCAAAACGAGTTGCATATTCAGATAATATTATGATGTTTGACACACTTGATGTGAATGAAAGCATGGTGGTAATGATGACTGTGTCTGATTGTTATAGTAATTTGTCTAGGATACAGCTAGTAGAGATTCAAGGGGAAGCGCCTCAGGTTGAGAAAGGCCTGTGGACTGGGAGGGGATGTTCTTTAACCCCTTCCGAAGCACTGTGGTGACAACGCAGCACTGGTACACCACTGATGCCTGTAGCCTTATTAAGGGTGGCGTTAGAACAGCTATACTACCCTGCGCATGTCACTAGAGAGAGCCTTGCTGCAACAATTGCAGAGGATTGGTTTGTTCCAAATTTAGTAGAACACCTTGCATTTTATGTAGTAAATTACATTGTATGTCAAACGTTTACTGCAGGGCACACACTGTGTACAGTTAGATTAGTTATCCCAAGGCCTAATGGTCCTTTCCAGTATTTACATATCGACTATGTCGACATGCTGCAAATCTGTAATGGATATAGATATATGATTGCAGTGGTATGTCCCTTTTCATGGTGGATTGAGCTGGTCCATGTACACAAGCAGATTTCACCTGTGCAGCGAAATTTCTAGTATGAGAAGTATTTCCTATATGTTGAATATGTGAAGTATTAAGATCAGATAATGGTCCTCATTTTGTTGACGAAGTCTTTGAACAAATAAGCTTGTTGCTTAGTATTAAGCACAAGTTTTCATCGGCTTATCACCCACAAGCAAACGGTCTCTGTGAGAGACTAAACAGCCTGCTTAAAGAAAGAATAGCCAAATTAAAGCTTACCCTGAAAAAAGGATGGTTGCATTGCCTACCACTGGCATTGTATGCGTTGTGAAAACAACCAGGTTCCACGAAATAGTGAAAGGGAGGCAAATGAGGACACCTCGCACTCCCCCATCTAGAACTAGAAGTGATGCCCAGAGGACAGCAGAATTGTTAGGAAAGGAGTTACGTGATTACTTAACTTGTATGGCTTCAAGTATCTCTGTCATTTCAGATCAGCTCAAATGAAAGGGGTGTGGGACACAGAACACAGAAGGAGATGCTACAACAACATGAATTGAAAAGTTACATCCTCCCAAAGTTTTCCCTGGTGATCAAATCTTAATCAGGAACTTTACACGTCAATGGCATGAGCCACGCGTTAACATCCCATTTATCGGTGAGGACATAACGCCATCAGCAGTGAAGGCAATTGGAAGGTGTGCTTGGATATTTTTTGGGAAGGTGAAGATTTATGCTGGAGAGCCTTCTTCACCAGCACCCCTATCGGAAGCAGGCATTGGGAAGAACCTCAACACATGCAGATTAGATCTATGACAAGGAAGAAGGTCGCAGAAACTATTGGATACAACAGATAAAGAGTATATTGGACTGTGGCTTATTTTGGGACACTCTTTTCAAGCTACTAAAAAAGGAGTTAAGGGAAGTTATTTGTTCTTGAGCCACAGGAGTTTGGTGACATTGGACTGAGACATGTTTAAGTGTTGATCGAGAAGGAATGCATGCCACATTTGGAGTTCCTTTTGGATGATTGGAGGAGGGAACAATATCCTGATTCCTTTTTCACTGAGTTTCTTTTTGGGGGTGACTATGGTGGTGCCTAATGACAACGTTCATTGTTTCATCCTTGCTGTTTTTATCTACATTTTTTGTTCATGCCCTGTGTTGGTGGGGAGAACTACTGACAGTCATCATTTCCTGCAAGATCCTAAGTCTGGCCCAATCATGCTCACAGCCATCATAGAACAAATTCTTCAACTTCCTGAGTACAGTGGGAAAAATACAAATGCCCCTTTCTGATGGTAATGCGCATAGACTGGTTGGTCTTGTCTTCTGCTACTTAATCAAAGAATGCCCGCATCTTGATGGAAGACAAACTGTCCGCACCTTTTTGAGAGACCCAAGAAATAATGCAGCACTTAATGAGATGCTGCGAGATATAATAACACAAGTCAACTTGTATTCTCAGAGAACACTGAATGAGACTTTTGAGGGAGGATATCCAAGAATATAATAATTAACGTACTTTGTCTCTTGTTTAAGGAAGAAGTCAAATTTCATATGGTGAAAGGACGATTCCTTTTGTCAACGCTGGGAACTTTGTTGACTGTCCAGCAGCAGTCAACTGATTGAAAAGTTTGTGGAGCAGGATCGGCAGCATTCAGAGTATTGCATGATGTTGCCTGATTGAAAAATAGTTTTTTCCTTCCTTAAAAAAGAGAATGGGCAGCATCAATAGCAGCAACGTGACGGCAGACAATGAGAGACGTCCACATTGTGCAAGAAGTTATTACTGAAAAAAATGGGGTTACCTATATTTCATTTACACATGCATTTTGTTTATGGTAATACTTCTTTCACTTACAGTATGCACTGTTTACTATGTGAATCCAAACAGAGAAAGGATTCCTGTATATCTTCCTATGCAGAACGAGGGTACAGATGTGGCAACTACAAGACAACCAAGACTTTATGTAATCATCCCTAGTCTAGAGGTACAGTCAAAAACGCCAAGTCCTGAAATAGGTATAGCAAGGCTTCCTATTAAAAAGAGGTCACACCTGGAGATTATATGAGACATTTTTATGTCTGTACATTATGTTGATAGGATGAGGCTCTTGGAACTTTCTCCTATACAGTTAGCACACGTAAAAACACCAAGTCCACTGACAAATGTTTCTATGATTGGTCCAGTCAGAAGGAATTATGCTGACCTACTTTATGAGATGATTATAGAAGCTCAAAGGAAAAGGATGAGGCCTAAAGGAAGTGCTAAGGAGGATGACCATGAATTAAATGATTACCTGGACAGTACAGCACATTTGGGAAATAGCATATGGTATCAGGATATGAAGGAGGTAGGAAGAAGGACCTCGAAGGAGGAATGTTTTTTATGTGGACTCCTGCCTTATAGCATGGGGAAGTCTAATATCTTCATAGCTACTGAAATAGACACCCAGAAAGCACATTGTCTCTGCTTGGCAAAAGGCCAGACCATGGGTCGAGATGCCTATCTCAAATGGGCAGCTGAATGCACAGATCCAGATGAAGATGATTATATACAAGATACAAAGACAAGAAACAGGGCACATACCAAGAATCACGTGATCAGATATGAAAAACCTGGAGTAAAAGGAAATGAGATCAGATGGGAGGTAAACCGAAGACGTGAGAGTCCAGGAAAATCTGCAGAAGAAATTCAGAGATGGAAGAACAGAGGCCAGATGCAGATTTGGGGATAAGTGTTATAGCCAGATGGATGGGAAGGAGTGGTCATCTGCAGAGCCTGGGTTGTCATTGGTTCTTATAAGCCAGCCATTGACGTAGTGCAGAATGGATGCAAGCCTCTATGGCCATGACTTGCTAAACTACTGACCTGGGTCGAAGATAAAGGAGGACCTTTGCAGATAGTGCCTCTGGAAAGTGCAAAGCTTTGCTTCCGAAACAATGGCACAAGAAAAGTTGGAGGGTACCAGAACTCTGGTTGAATCTTTGATGTACCAGGAATGGCACTTGGAACTGCAGTAATGATCTATCATTACTGGGCATGTGAATCCAGAGCCTACATGAGACTATCCAAGGATTGGAGAGGAAAGCGTTCATTAGTGAATGTTCATGTTCCACTGTTGGTAATTCCGAAAAGCGATTTAAGCCTTGACAGCTTTCTGAAAGCAGATTTTCACCTGAGGAAGAAGAGATCTGTGGAGCTGATAAATCAAATGAAGAGAGAGAACAATTTGTCCGCCAAGTCAATAGGAGCTTTTGATGCCATCTCTTATGAGCACAGACTGTTCAGTCAGACTTTGTCAGTATTTACGTTAATCTTCATGGCAAGTGTCTAGGATGGAGTAAATACCAAATGGCTGCAGATTACCAGATGGGAATTCCTGAGATGTCTCAGGAGGATAGCTCAGGGGCTTTGCGCTCGCCTTGGAAGCAAGATGACATGGGGCAAAACAGGTTTGATCCCTGGGTCCACGCTTAGAAACCTCTGGGTATTAAGCACATTATAAATAACCTATCATAGCATATCATATCATACTGCGGACAATCAACACTACCATAAAGGGATTCAACACCATCAGAGAAGAGCTGAGAGCCATACGCTTAATGACGCTTCAGAATAGATACGTTGTGGACATGATTACAGCTATGGATGGAGGTGTTTGTGCAGAATCCTGTTGCATGCTCATACCTTCTAATGACGACCAGAGTGGCTCCTTAATGGAGGCCATAGAGATGTTGACAAAGTTCCAAATCCAGATGATAGTTGAAGTAGGAGACATTGCTGATGACAGCTGGTTTGGGACACTCTTTTCCTGGGTTCTACAATGGATGCCAGATATATTCAAGTTAATTGGAGCTCTGATATTGATGGTGTTGCTTGGATTTTGTTGATTAGGATAATAATTGCCCAATGCAAGAAGACGGCAAAGAAAGCCATACAGGTGAAGATGATGATCAATGTTAAATCAGAATGGATGGCTAGAGACCTTGCAGATGAAGAAATCAGAGACTTTGTGAAGGCCAGTATCCATGCAACTGAAGGAACAAAGTTCTTATATCCAAAGAACCATACGAGGTATGTGGGAAAATGGATCTATTGCAGTCCAAGTTGACAATGTATGCTCATGACATGGAACATAGATGAGCATGTGAAATCAGCTGGATGCCTGAAAGGAGTTGTAAAGATATGGGTCCCGAAAAAGCATTTCTTCAGACGGGGATGTTTGGATGTGATGAATGATGGGAGATTGGTTGATGGATCGCCCAGATGGGGGAGTGTAGAGAAGGAGCTAAGTACCCCCACCCCAAACATCTCGCCCACATTACCTATATGTTGGGAGCCAGAGTGTGAAACACAAGCAGTACCAGTGAGAATACCAATACCGAGGAGAATCTTGGAGGCAAGGTTCCCATTGAGGAAGCCAGATCTGCATACAAGACAGGATTTGTATTTATTTGTATTTATTGATTTATTAAGCGCCTTACGCCAAAGCGCTGTATGATGGCCATTTGAACAAAATCACAGAAGAAGCAGGACCAATGAATGAAAGAACAGATTGATGACTTCACACACAAAGCTGAACTGACATACATGGAAGAGATGCAGAGACAAGAGAATGCAAATATTCTATAAGGCATTGAAAAGATATTAATAATAAGTGACATCTTGGGCTCAAAGTGAAGAAACTTATGCTACAGAAACGATGAAGATATCAAGTCATTTTACATGTGTAAATATGCAATGAAACGCAAGCAGACAAAGTATTCTTGAGGCTAGCTTTGTAGTGAATAGATTGTGGCAAGCGCCAACATATACATGTAGGAATAAACAAAGAATGGATGTTTTCCATGACGTGTTATAGCAGAGATAGACCAAAAGAAGGAAGGCCTCTTTTTCAGTGTGTTGCAGTTGAAAAAGCAATTGAATTACAGAAGCAGATCTCAGAAAGGCGAGGTTGGATGAATACCAAGAAGCCGAGGTCTTATCAGACTTGGATGAGCAGAGAGTAGTAACAAATCGTGTGAAAGAACAACACTCTTGTTCAGAAGACAGGGACAAAACAAGGAAGACGTCAGAGGTCTATCCATTTTTTTTTATTTTAAATGCCTCAGAGCTCGAATTTGTGGTCTTCGGTCACATGGAATGAAACATAACAGACCACACCTACGCATGAAGGCAGAGCGTGCCTTCACTCCCCTGATTTCTCCAAAGCAAAGAACATTTTGAAGGACAAGTTCAAAGCCTTAATTGACAGCAGACCACTGAGTTGATGATAGATGATATGCTAATTGGTGGGAAGCTATGGTTATGACCAGCTCACCAGCACCTGGAAATCTAGCCTGCGTGCTGCTAACGTAGGTGGAAAAGTACTGACAAATGCAAAAGTGCCAACCAATTGTAGGCGGCCGCATGATTAAGAGCCCTGTAGTTTGTATAACCAATGAGACGCTGTGTATTTAGTGACATTCATAGTGACTTGTTTGAGAGTAGGGCTTAGTTGCCCCACCTGATGTTAAGAAGCCTATCATTTTCATAGACTAGTAGGGAACGTATACCTAGATGCTCCTCTTAAGGCTACCACATTTTCCACAAGGTTTTAGTAGTTTGCCACGTAGGATGGAGTTAGTAAATACATAGGTTGACATCATCCATTACGCGTTTTTGCTATATAATGCTTGTTTTTTCTGAAGCAAATTGAGAGACCATGCTATGAGACGTCCGTTGATGTCCGTTGTACTCCCTGTTTTAAATAAATGACATTAAAACAGTTAACTTTTTGCCAACTGCCTGAGTCATTTTGATTATTGATGTTTGAAGTAACTTCTGCGTCCCCATTCATCTCACTGTATTGCTACCTTGTCTTAAAGGGCTGAAGTGGCTCCTTCAGTTCAGCCCAATCCGACCCTGGCTGCAAGATTTGAAAATTAAGATCAAGATGTTAACTTCACAAGGAATTATACTACATGACAAATATGGCAAGTTTTCCATGAAACCACTCATAGGCCCTCATTACAAGTCAGGCGGTGGACCATGGTGCTATTAGCACCATGGTCCATGCCGGATTCCGCCATGGTGGATGGCGGAATTACCGCCCCATTCCAAGGTGAGTGGGGCGGTAATTCCCCATTCACCATTTGCCCTTCCCCATTCCCATTTTTGCCCCATAGGGCATAATGGGGATGGGGAAGGCGCTAATTACGGCACTGTAAATTACGGTGCCGTAATTAGCACCAAGGTCGCTTAGCGCCTTGGACTTTAACGCCTGCAAAAAGCAGGCGTTAAAGTGTGAATCAGGCGTTAAGGGTTAACGGCGCCGACGGCGCCGTTAAACCCTTAACGCCTGACTTGTAATGAGGGCCATTGTGTTTTACACCCAGAAGCTAACAGCTGCAATAACTTTTGGAAGTGAATTGGGCCTGAACTTAAGCTGGTCAATGTGGAGCATTTTGGAGGGCTATTTTTGGAGGAAGGTTCTGCGCCTACCGCTATGTACATCTATTGTCGTAATCAGATATGAGCTGGGGCTACAATCACTGCAATCCATAATACTATGGAAAACTCAGTCATTTCTATGAAAAATAGCCATGTTGCCATCTGCTAAGCCATACCACATTCTGGATCTTGAGTCAAATGGATCCTATCCAGGGTTACTAAACAGATGGTACAAGAAATGTCTGGAACAGCTTGAACAACTGAATGTCTCAATGATGTCATGAAAAGAGAATCTGTGTGCAGTTGAACGGAGGGTAATTCAAACTTCTGGATAAAGACCATTGATAAAAGGTTGTATCTCAGTTCCTCGTTGAATTTAAATGGTGAGGCTTGGGCAGTTAAAAGCCTCAAGAAATACCTAGTACGTTTCCCAAGTCGATATCATCGAGACCAATTCCTTTGTCTCAGATTGAACCTACATCCAACAAAAAAGATACTGTACATGAGGCACACAGTGAAAGTGAAGGATAATCGATGTAGAATCTACAAAAAAGAGGGGGAATCAGCACAACATTTGATAACTAGGTGTCTGAGGGTGAATATTATAAGAAGTGTACATTTGGGAAAATGTGCACCAGTAAGCTTGGAGATGGATGAATAGTGGCAGCAAATTCTACAGGAGGAGAACAACATGTGAACATGTGCGACAGTCTATTTCTTGGATGAGATACTAAAACAGGATGTCGAATAGACAAAGAGCTGCTTAGTTGACCCAGTTATAGTGCGAGTGCAAATTAACAAGAGAAAAAGTTAAGAAGAGGCGAGCTAATTGGGCGATGGTCAGAAAGAATTGACGAGAAGATAAACAATAACTACATCAACCGGAAAGTTATGAGGCAAATCTGGGGCTGGAAGATCCACTAGGCAGAGAGTGGAAAGGTGGTAATGATGTGACTCTCCATTTTTTATGTCCTCCTTTTAAATTCAATTTTAACTATAATATATTTTTTTCTTCCCCTCATGCCATTGGGGAGATAGAGGAAAAGCAAGGATATTAAGAACAAATAATAGAAGGTGGTTAATTGATGATAAGAGAATGTTGGAAAAGTAATGTAATGAAAAGGTTTGTAATGAACTAATGTTACAATAAAAAAATTGAAAACTTACTGTAAAACTCATATGTTCTGTGTATGTGTTTTCAGTGCATGTTGTACGCACCCGTGTGGTAGAAGTATGTGTTGTAAAAGTATGAGTTGTAGGACCATGTGTTTTAGGTGCAAATGTTGCATGTGTTGTGCGTGTAATAGGAACATGTGTAGCAGCTGCATGTGTCATAGGAACGTGGTGTAGGTATGTGTGTTGTAGAAGTGTGAGTCATAGGAATGTGTGATGTAAGAGTGTGTGGCAAGTGTGCATTGTAAGAATGTGTGTCTTAAGAACATGTGTGTCGTAGGAGCGTGTATCATTGCAGCACGTGTTGTAGAAGAGTGTTATTAGAGTGTGTGTTATAAGAGTGTGTGGTGTATGTTATATTCTGCTGGTGCCTTTTATGCCTCCATTTGTATCAAAGCTCACCTTAAAGTTAACTTTAACTTTAATGTGCTTTTTTAATATGTATGAGAGGTGTACATACCTTTTCCATTGTGTACTCATGGGAAATTTACAGCTCCTGAAAAACTACATCAAGTAAACCCCGAATTTCCTGCCAGTTTTCAAAAGAGGTAAATTGTGTGATCTGCGAACTGCAAAAATCATACATGCCTTGGTATGATTTTTTGTTTTTACATCCCCTAAAAAGTAACCTTAAAATCAGCCCTGACTAATTTTAGTTTTCAGATATAAACTGCTTAATGTATGTACTGTGAAACTCATACTCGTCTGAGTATAATTTGTGTGAAAAGTGTAGATTTATTCCATCATCTTAAAACTGGCATCAAAGTCAGCTGTGACTTGCCTTGGATGTGAGTTTTTAGGAGTTGTTAATTGTGTAATGTACCATCTGTAAAACTCATATGCTCTCAGTACAGTTTGTATAACTTGCCTTTGATGTGAGTATTCAGGAAATGTTAATTTTGTAATGTACCAACTGCAAAACTGATATGCTCTGTGTATGTGATTGCAGCACATGTTGTAGGTGCCTGTCTGGTAGGACTATGTGTTGTAAGAGTGTGTGTCATAAAAACATGTGTTTTAAGAGCGCATGTCCTAGGAGCATGTGTTGTAGGAGCATGTGTTAGAGGAGTGTGTGTGTGTAGTAGGTGCACATGTCAAAGGAGCACATGTTGTAGGAGCGTGTGTTTTAGGAGTGTGTGTCATTAGGCGAGTGGTAATGTGCATCGTAAGAATGTGTGTGGTAAGAGTGTCTGTTTGGAACACGTGTTGTAAGAACATGGGTCGTATGTGAAGATGTAATGTGTAGCAAGCATATGTGTAGTAGGTAAGTATGTCATAGGTACATGTATTATAGGAGTGCGTGTTGTAGGAGCGCATGTTATAACAGTGCGTGTTGTATAAGCACGTCTTGTCGAGTGTGTGTCATTAGTGTGTATTGTAAGACTGTGCAGTAGGAGTGTGTGTGCTGGGAGCGTTTGTGATAGGAACATGTGTTGAAGGAGTATGCATAATTGGTGTATTTGTTGTAGGAGGACGTGTCAAAAGTGCATGAGTTGAAGGTCCATGTGTCATAGGTGCATGTGACCTATGTGCATGTGAAAACATGTGTTGTATTTCTGCATGTTATGTGTATTAGGCACTTGTGAAATAAGTATGTCTGCCACAGGAACATATATCATAGGAGTCTGCGTATTAGAGAGCTTGTCATAGCATTGCGTGTCAAAGGAGCTTGTGTAGTAGGAGTATGTGTCATAGAAGTGGGTGTCATTAGAGTGTGTGTGGTAAGAGTGTGCATAAGTGTGCATCATAGGAGCCCCCCTCTGGGACAGCCTCCCTGCATCCCTGCCACTCTAAAACTTGAGTAGAACCATCTCGGGTTCCAGAAGCACCTCAAGACCTTCCTCTTTGCTTCTGCCTTTGCTCCCTCTCTACCCTGCTGATCTGTTCTCTCTTGGCACCGTGTACCTGGCCACCCTCTGTCTTCCGGGCCAAGATACCTGCTCACCCTGCCACCCTCCCGCACTGCCTCCGGGCCACCTTTTGCACTGGGGTCTATATCTGTACCCATACAGCCCCCCCTTTTTCTTCCTGCACTTATCAGACCTACCCCGTCTGCTGCCTTAAACCCAACACTTGCCAATTGCTGGCTGCACTACCACTGTTTGTTGCTTTGCATTAATTATTTATTTATTTATTTATTTATTTATTATTTATCTGTTTCTACTTTGCTCCGCACTTTCCACTTCTCCCCCCTTCCATGCACTTTTCCCCTCCCCCTATCCCATGCACTTGCGTGTTCTCAATGTCACTGGGCCTAGTAATATCGTTGTTTTGTTCTCCCCTGTTCCCCTCCCTTGCCTTGTCGCGCTCTGAAACACTTGTGTACGAGCACGATAGCAATAAAATATCAATATCAATAAGAGTGTGTATTGTAAGAGTGTGTGTTTTAAGAGTATGTGTTGGGTTGGAACATGTGTCAAAAGGCCACCTGTCATATATCCACATGTCATGTATAGTAGATGCATGTGTAGTATGTGCACGTGTCATATGAACATGTTTTACAGGATATATGTGTTCGGAGTGCATGTTACAGCAGCGTGTTTCATAGGAGCATGTGTCAAAGGAATGTGTATCATAAGAGTGTGTTATAGGAACATTTAACGTAGGCGTGTGTGTCATAGGAGAGCACGTCGTAGGAGCATGTGTTGTAGGAGTGTGTTATTAGAGTGTGCGTCATAGGAGTGTGTGGTGTGTGTCGTATTCTGCTCATTCATTGTATTCCCCCTATGCCTATGAAAGCTCACATTAAAGTTAGCTTTTACTTTAATGTCTGCTTTTAATACACATGAGAGGCGTATATAACTTTTCTACTTCGTACTCATAAGCAAATTACAGCGCCTAAAAACTTTCATTAAAGTAGTCTCTGAATTTCATGGCAGTTTTCAAAAGATGTAAATTGTTTATTCTACGAAGTATGAAAATCAGATGCCCCTAGATACACTTTGTATGAAAAATGTACATTTATCACATCCCATGTAAAGTAACATTAAAATCAGCCCTGACTGATGTTAGTTTTCAGATATAAACTGCGTAATAAACAAACTGTGAAAGTCATACTCCTCTTGCAACAGTTTGTGTGAAACGTGTGCATTTATTCCATCACCTTAAAAGTGACATCAAAGTCAGCTGTGGCTTGCCTTTGATGTGAGTTTTAGATTTTAATTGTGTAATATACCAATTGTAAAACTCATATGCTCTGTGTACAGTTCGTATGGAAAGTGCACAGTTATCTCATCACCTTAAACCTGACATCAAAGTCAGCTGTGACTTGCCTTTCATATGGGTTTTTATGAAATGTTAATTGTGTAATGTACAATCTGTAATACTCATATGCTCTGTATACAGTTCACAGATTTGCCTGTGATGTGAGCTAAGAGTGTGTGATAAGTGTGCATCCTGAGTTTCTGCCTTCTATGAATATGTGTTTTAAGAGTGTTTTGTGTGGTTGGAACATGTGTCGTAAGAGCTGTGACTTGCCTTTGATGTGAGTTTTAGATGTTAATTGTGTAATGCACAAACTGTAAACCTCATATGCTCTGTGTACAGTCTGATTTATTCCATCAGTCTAAAACTAACATAAAGGTCAGCTGTGACTTGCCTTTGATGTGATTTTTTTAGATGATAGCTGTGTAATGGGCAAACTGAAAAATTCAAATACTCTGTGTACAGTGTGTATGGAAAGTGTACATTTATTCCACCACCTTAATACTGACATCAAAGTCAGCTGTGATTTGCCTTTCAGGTGAGGTGCAATGTACAAACAGTACAACTCATATGCTCTGTGTACAGTTTGTATGACTTGCCTTTGATGTGAGTCCTCAGGAGATGTTAATTTTGTAATGTTCCAACTGCAAAACTCATACAATTTTTGTATGTGACTGCTGCATGTTGTAGGCACCTGTGTGGTATGAGTATTTGTTGTAAGAGTGTGTGTCGTACGACCATGTGTTGTAAAAACTAATGTTGTAGGATCATGTGGCATAGAAGTGTGTGTGTCTGTGTGTGTGTGTATGTAGTAGGAGCACATGTATTAGCTGCACATGTCAAAGGAGCACAAGTTGTAGGAGCGCATGCTGTAGGAGTATGTGCGGTAAGAGTGTGTGGTAAATGTGCATCATACGAGTGTGCATTGTAAGAGTGTGTGTGGTAATAGTATGTAGTTGAACATTTGTCATAAGAGCACATGTGGAATGTCCACACGTTATGTGAAGTAGGCTCATGTGTAGTAGGTAAGCATGTCATAGGAACATTTATTATTGAAGTGTGTTGTAGGAGCGCATGTTATAGCAGCACCTGCTTTAGGAGCCTGTGTCGTAGGAATATATGTCATTAGAGTGTGCGTTGGAAGAGTGTGTGGTAAGTGTGTGTCATAGGAACGTGTGGTAGGAGCGTGTGTCGTAGAGCATGTGTTGTTGGAGCATGTGCCATAGGAACACGTGCCGTAGGTGCATCTGTCATAAGTGCATGTGTCATAGGTTGACCTGTTATGTGTAGCAGGCACGTGTATAGCAGGTGTGTGTGTCAGAGTAACATGTATCATAGGATTGTGTGTTTTAGGAGCGCATGTCACAGCATTGCCTGTGATAGCAGTATGTGTCATAAGAGCACGTGTCATCGAAGTGGGTATCATTAGAGTGTGTGAGATAGTATTATGTATCATAGAAGCATGTGTCATAGGAGTGTGTGCCTTAGGTGTATGTGTCATAGGTGCATGTGAGAGCATGGTTTGTAGGTCTACATGTCATGGGTAGTAGGCGCATGTGTAAAATCAGCCCTAAGTTTGATTTACCTTTTCAGAAATAAACTGCGTAATGAACGAACTGTGAAACACATACTCCTCTTGCTACAGTTTGTGTGAAAAGTGTACATTTATTCCATCACCTTAAAGCTGACTTTAAAGTCAGATGTGGCTTGCCTTTGATGTGAGCTTTTAGATGTTGTTTAATGTATGAAATGCAAAACTTGTACACTCTCTGCACAGTCCTTATGAAAAGTGTACATTCATGCCATTGCCTTAAAATAGCCATCAAAGTCAGCTGTGACTTGCCTTTGATGTGTGTTTTTAGGAGATGTTCATTGTGTAATGTACAAACAGTAATATTCACATGCTCTGTGTACAGTTCGTATTGCTTGCCTTTGATGTAAGTTTTCAGGAGATACTAATTTTGTAATGTACCAATTGCAGCACATGATGTAAGCGCCTGTGTGGTAGCTGCATGTGTTGTAAGAGTGTGTGTCCTAGGACCACGTGTTGTAAGAGAGCATGTCGGAGGAGTGCGTGTTATACAAGCATGTGTCATAGGAGCATGTGTGTGTTTTGTGGGAACACATATATTAGCTGCACATGTAAGAGCGCATGTTGTAGGAGTATGTGTCATAAGACTGCATGGTAAGTGGGCATCATAGGAGTGTGCATCATAAGAGTTTGTGTGTTAAGAGTGTGTGTGGTTGGAACATGAGTCATAAGAGCACATGTCGTACGTCCACATGTTACGTGTAGTAGGCATGTGTGTAGTAGGTGAGCGTGTCATAGGAACATGTATTATAGGTGCATCTTTTGTAGGAGCGCATGCCATGTTTCATAGGAGTTTTTGTCATTAGAGTGTGCATTGTAAGAGTCTGCAGTAAGTGTGTGTCCTAAACGTGTGGGTGGTAGTAGCATGTGTCATAGGAGCATGCCTCATTGGAACATTTTTCGTAGGTGAATGTGTCGTAGGTGCATGTGTCTTAGAAGCATGTGCCCTAGTTGCATGTGCCATAGGTGCATGTGTTGTAGGTGCATGTCAGAGCATGTGTTGCAAGTCCACATGTTACTTGTGGTAGGTGCGTGTGTCCTTTATGTGAGTTTTAAAATGTAAACTGTGAAACTCATACTCTCTTGCTACAGTTTGTGTGAAAAGTGTACATTGTTCCTTCACCTTAAACTGACATCAAAGTCAGCTGTGACTTGCCTTTCATGTGATTTTTTTGGAGATGTTAATTGTATGATGTATAATCTGTAAAACTCATCCACTCTGTGTACAGTTCGTAGATTAGCCTTTCATGTGAGTTAAGAGTGTGTAGGAAGAGTGTCATAAGAGTGTGTACGAGTGGTTGGAACATGTGCTATAAGAGCATGTGCAATACGTCCACATGTTATGTTTAGTAGGCGCAAGTCTAGTATGTTTATATGCTATAGGAACATGTTTTATAAGAGTGTGTGTTGTTGGAGCACATGTTATAGCAGCGTGTGTCATAGGAGCATGTGTCATGCGAGCGTGTATCATTAGAGTGTGTGGTAGGAGCATGTGTCATAGAAGCATGTGTTGTCGGAGCATGTGTCATAGAAGCATGTGTTGTAGGAGCATGTGTCGTAGAAGCAAGTGTTGTAGGTGCATGTGTCATAGGTCCATGTGTCATAGGTGCATGTGTCACCTTTGATGTGAGTTAAGATTGTATGGGGAGTGTGCATCATAAGAACCCATCATAAGTGTGTGTGTGTGTGGTTGGAACATGTGTTGTAAGGGCATGTGTAATACATCCACATGTTATGTGTAATAGGCACATGTCTAGTATGTGCGCATGTCATAGAAACATGTATTATAAGAGTGTGTGTTGTCAGAGCACATGTTGTAGCAGCGTGTGTCATAGGAGCACATGTCATGGGAGCGTACACCATTAGAGTGTGTGTTGTAAGAGTGTGTGCTAAGTGTGTGTTGCAAACTGTGTGGTAGGAGCGTGTCATAGAAGCATGTGTTGTAGGAGCATATGTCGTAGAAGCAAGTGTTGTAGGTGCATGTGTAATAGTTGCATGTGTCACCTTTGATGTGAGTTAAGATTGTTTGGGGAGTGTGCATCATAAGAGCCCATCATAAGAGTGTGTGTGTGGTTGGAACATGTGTTTAAGAGCATGTGTAGTACATCCACATGTTATGTGTAGTAGGCGCATGTGTAATATGTGCACATGTCATAGGAACATGTCTTAAAGGAGTGTGTGTTGTCAGTGCATGTTATAGCAGCGTGTGTCGTAGGAGAACGTGTCATATGAGTGTATGTGATTAGAGTGTGTGTCATACGAGTGTGTGGTAGCTTTGTGTCATAAGAATGTGTGTGGTGGTGTATTATCATGTATTGTAGGTGCATGTGTTCTAGGTGCATGTGAGAGCTTGTGTTGTTTGACTATGTGTAATGTGTAGTGGCTGCATGTGTTTTCGGTGTGCAGGTCATAGGAAAATATATCATAGGAGTTTGTGTTGTAGGAGCGCTAGTCATAGCAGCGCATGCCATAGGAACTCATGTCGTAGGAGCATGTGTCATAAGAGAGTGTGTCATTAGTGTGTGTGTCAAAAGAGTCTATGGTAGTGTGTGTGGTAGTAATGAGTGTGGTAATAGGAACATGTGTTGTAGGAGCATGTTCCGTAGGTGCATGAAGAGCACATGCTGTATGTTCACGTGCCATGTGTAGTAGGTGCATGTGTAAAATCAGCACTGACTTTGATGTGAGTTCTCAGATGTAAACTGCGTAATGTACAAATGGTGAAACTCATAGACCTCTTGGTATAGTTTGTGTGAAAAGTGTACATTTATTCCATCACCTTAAAACTGACATCAAAGTGCCCTGCTTTTGATGTGGGTTTTTAGGCAATGATAATTGTGTAATATACGAACTGTAAAACTCATACACCTGTGTTCATTTCATATGAAAAAGTACATTTATTCCATCAGTTCATATGAAGAGTGAACATTTATTCCAGCAACTAAAAACTGACATCAAAGTCAGCTGTGACTTACCTTTGATGTGAGTTTTTAAGAGATGTTAATTGTGTAATGTACGAAATGTAAAACTCATATGCTGTGTGTAAAGTGCAGATTAAAGATGCACATTCATTCTGCACATGCATCATACATAGATACATTTAAAACAGTAATAATATTTCCAAATCCAGATTAAATCAAGGCGAAAATCGCAGCCCACATTTTTTAGCTATTTGGGCTGGGGAAAAAAAATCCTATTAGAAAACTCATGTCAAAAGCTGTTCAAAATGTGATCAAAGTAAACATTTTTTAAACTATGAAACCGTTAATGTACAATTCTGAAATCAATTTTGCATGTAGATTAGCTGTCTCGAAATATTACTTTTGAATATTTTCTGACTTTTCATGCAGGAGTTCGAAAGTTAATGAGAAAAGGCATTTTTCTGAAACACCATAGATACTTCATCTTAACCCTAACTATCCCTTGCGCAAGCTTAAAAGCATAATATCAAACTGGTGCTACTGACTGAAATTTGAAATGTGTGTCAGTTATTATCAGTGATGTGCTCTGCTTTTGTTTTGACTCTATTCTCTCCCAGAGACGGTAAGTGCTTTGTGAGGTTAGCTGCATCGAACCCACCAAGAAAAAGCGTGCGCAGACAAGAAAAACAAACAGCAAGGATCTGATTTACAAAGCGTTTTTCAATCGGTTTTTCCCATTGAAAAATGTGTTTGTAAATCAGACCCCCAGTGTCTTGTGATTGCGCAGCAGATGACGCAGACACCCAACAAACACATCAGTGCACACAAGACAGCATTAATTCCCTCTATGGAGAAATTACTGTGTAATTGTGTTGCGATATGAGTAGAACACTCACTTTTGTCACATCTTCCCCGGGGTATTCCAGCTCTTTAACGTCACCGTACACACAAATATATTCTTTTGTATAAGATACACAACTAATTTAGCTTTGCAGGTAATGGAAATGTGCTTTTCATTGCTTTAAAAAAAACGGGCCCTCTCACCCTCGCCTTTGAGGAGAAACCCCCGCAACGTGCGTCTGTCTCCATTTTGTTCCGACTGTTCCTTATAAAATGCTGCAATTGAACGGAACGCCCCAAATATTCTCCAAGGCCAGGAAACATCTGCATTATTTTCGAATTTGCATGGTAATTACCTTCCTGCTAAGTTATTTCAAAGTGGGGCCTGCTCGCGCTGACAGGCTGAATGCTGTCACTAATTTGTTTGACACAGTTGAGGGGTAGAACGGCAAAATAGAAAGCGCGCAGCCCCTTTTAAGAAACGTTTAAGCGAGTGCCGGTCCCCGGGAGAGGCGCCTGCCCCACCCACCCTGGCTCTGGTGCTTCTCAGGGCCGGCACAATGGAGGCTGCCAGCACCAGGCAGATTGGGGCATTCAGCGGAGGAGGCCCTTGTGACCTGTCGCCCTCTCCCGGGGGACCCCGGGCCCTGGCTCGCGCTCTAGCGAGAGTCCTCCTGCAGGAATCAATGCAGAAGAGGTCGTTTCCAATTTCCAGACGCCCTTGGACCAGAAGCTGCTGCGTTTTCTAATGTGTTGACACGCTGTATTTAGCTGCACTTCCAGATACTTCCTTATGCTGCCTTATGTGCCTCCCAAAGGATGTTACTTTCTGTTTCACACACTTTTTCTATGCACTCTCTTTTTCAGTTGGATTTCCAAAAGAACACGTAGGTCGTTCTGGTGTACAACACTCCTCAAATAAGAATGCCCAATGGGCTAACAAATTATACACCTAAAAATAGAATACAGCAGAGTTTTAAGCGATTCATGAAAATATGCTGTTTTGCAGAAAGCCATGATTTTCCTGATTATTCTAAAGAACCATGGCACACGTTTGAGCATTCCTCTCCTTCCTCCTTTATCATGCCCCCTGTGGCCCTGATTATGGAATTATTTGCGTGTAAAACGGGGATTTGGGTGCCACTCTGCCCGCACATCCCCATTTGTCAAACAGGGATTTGCGTGCAGAGTGGCACGTAAATTCCCGTTTTACACGCAAATGATTCCATGAATCAGGGCCACAGTGTCTGCACTGGCCCCCGGGCCTGTCACAGCTTCTTGGCACTGAATTGGGCTTCAAGGCACTTGCTGTGAATGTCAGTGTCCATCTTGAACATCAGGCCGGGCGTGTGCCTAAAGCACACCCCTTCATGTGTAACATTCTAATTCTGTTGTGCTCTGTGCAATGTCTTTCCAACATTTCACTTCTAGTTGGCTATGTTTTGCTTAGTGTTGTGTTATGTTTTTATTTCTTTTTATTTATTTATTCATATACTGGAGGAACAATGGCTCTTTTGATCACAAAAAACGTACCACAGATAAGAAATCAGATTTGATGGGAAGCATTAAGCTTCTTACAATGGGGTGTTTGAGGGACATTCTGACCAGGTTGTGGAGGGGAGTAACTGGAACAATCACCAGGGACAATCCATAAGTGGACATACATAGATTAAGGACAACGACATTTTTAAGTGCAGGTGGGCGGTACGGCCAGCTGTGCTCGGGACTTGCCCATGATGGGTGAAGTGCTCGAATGGAGGCAGAGAAAGTGCGAGACAGAGGCAAGTTAGAGGCGAGGAAAACACGTTAGCTAGCAGGCAGATGAGAGGTAGGTTAAGAGGGGAACTCAGAGGCGAGGAAGTAGGCTTTTGTTGTTCATATGCTTTCATACTGCGCCACGTCACCATGTAGTAGCTTAAGAGCACCTTGGCTCCTCCGTGGAGTGGTGTACTGAGCCCTGGCCATGGGTATTCAGACCATAGCCTGATATAGGAAAGAAAGGAGTGAGGGGAATGTAAGAGGATGGGAAAAGGGAAATAGATGCTAAAAACACAGAGAAGAAGGGAATTCAGTGTGGGGGGGGAATTTTATAATGGCATGGGTTCATGTCAGTCCTGTTAGGTGGACCATAGTTCTGCATGAGATAGAAGGAGGCGGTTTACTCAAGTATTGTGGGCCATGAAGTTGCACATTTCTTATTAGATTTTTTAATATGCCCCAGCCATGAACAGCACAGCATCCGAAGCGAAAACGAGAAGGATGTGAGTAGGGTAGGGTGGAGGAAGCAAAGTGCTCTGAACCTTCAAAGCCTTGGAACATTTAGGAACACATAAGTCTGAGGGGTGAGGGTAAGGGGAGAATAGCAGTGTGCAGACCAAGTAAACATAACAGAGCTCATTTTCAAGTTCCAGTATTATTTGTCAGCTGGGACCGGTAGGCTTGCACTTCCGTGTGCACTTGGCCCTGCTGCCAAACTGTGGTCATTTGCACGGCAGAGTGCCAAAATGCAGGGCAAAAGGCAGCATACAAGCGTGTACATCACCTTTTGCCCTGCACATTTGCACTCTGCCATGCAAATGAACTAAACACCTCCTGCAATGTACACATGGCAGACAGCGTTAACAATGGATCTCTATGGAGTCTGTCTGCTCTTTGCTTGTGCAAAAAGCCGGCGAGATCCATGGGGATCCACAGCATTTGCACCCGCATGAAAATACATGCAGGCACAAATGCCGTAGCATTTGTATGGTGGAGAGAAAGGGAGCTGCGGAAAATGCAAGTTGTGTTCTGGCCCCCCTCTCCGCCATATAAATAGACAAAAATAAGGCACACTGGAAATTCACAGGGTGAATGACTTACACAAGGCCTTTACGCATTTTATTTCCAGTATGCAGGGAAGAAAATGAGCCCCAACATGTTTTTCTAAATGCAGTATCAAGAGTGTTCAATCCCTCTTATTGTCTGTCTGGATGTTTCCACTTCTAGTAAGCTTCATCAGGCCTCCACTCTTCATATTAAGAACCTGGCAGTACTGCATACTCTCCTCCCATCACAAAGCGAGCTTGTAGCCATCCATGAATTCTGATAAATCACAGGTGACTTGGGACTCAACCACATTACTGCTGTTAACCTGAATTTGCAATATTCTTACCACAGGGCCACAAATAAGGGGCTATGGCTGAAAGTACTAATATGATCCAGCTGAGCCTGGCACAATGAGCTCATTTAAATGGTGCCCTGAGGAATAAGCTTACAATGCAAACCTCCTCAATGCCTTATGTTATACTATTTGAACCAGGAGAGTCTTCCTCTTTGGTGTCACCTGCAGTTCACATAGTTTGCCCGGCGGCCCCTTTCACTTGTGCAGACATGCAAATTACATGTAGAGAAGATGGAGGCACAGGAGGGGGGCAACCCCGCTCAAGTAGAGCTCTTATGTAAACAGAGGACTTCTTCAAATCAAAAGCCATGCAGCAAAGATGAACTCAGAGGGCAACATTTTGAAATGAGTGTCTATTGCACTTCAGGGATCACCAGCGCGTGTCCTTACGTGTACTTTGATCCTCTTTGTGCAACGTGCATGCTTTTTACTACAAAGAGCAATAAATGAGCCAAAAGACTGGCACTTTTTGCTCTCCATAGTGCAATGCAGTATGAATGTCTCCCACCGCGTATGCTTGCAGGCGGCATTGGCAATGGAGTCCTATGTGCTCCACATGCATTTAGCAGGTGCCAAAAACCGAGGGATTGCACATGAATCCTCTGATAAATAGCGGCATGAAACAGCGATGCTGGCCTTAATGCATGTTTTTTGGCACGCAGAGCGTTTGGGGTAGGCAGGAATATCATTTTGTTCCATGCACTTGTTCGAACTGCCAAAATAATGAAAATGACCGGTATGTTCAGCAACAGCAGGCATACACCTTTTACACCAAATGCGCACCCCTTTTAAACACTCGAGGGACGTAGAATAGAATATTTTTGGGATAACGTTTTTAGTTCCAGACACCACACGAACATACAAGTCAGAAAGGAGAAGAGAGGGCTATTGTTCGCCCCTGAAACTCTGCAGGGTTATGCAGGGTCACTGTTTCTTTTTTAAATGTATTGTATTTGGTTTGAAACATTTAAACCCTTTTCAGTCTATTTACAAAAGATACAAAGGACAAGAAAAAAGAAGAATAAAGAGGACAAAAGACGATGAAACATGATATATACAAACTTTCCTATAACTATATAAACATCCGAAAGAATAAAAAAGAAAAAAGGTCTCCAAAACACACATATAGTCATCCGACAAATTAAAACAGTGAACTCTTAACGTAGCCATTATCAGCAAAGTTTGCAGAATTTTAAATATCTTCCTACAACCAGAATCATAGTTGTAGGGACCCCATTCAACCTCGACAACCATAACATTCCCTCATCTACTCTTTCCAAACACGGTACAAAGCTGCCAAATTCCTTAACTCGTTGAACCCGTAGGCCTGGGCATTGCCCTATAGATGTTCAATGCCTCCTGCCAGTTTGCAGAACCGGCAGCATAATAACTCCCGGGCCACAGCATTCCTGGTAATCAATATTTCATTAGTATATAACACATTGAGTGAAAATCTTATGAAATCTGTTCTATACATAGTATCAGGAAATGTATAAACCAGGGATGTCATTTAGGGGTCGCACCTGCGACCCCTGAGGTCTCCCTTGCTACCCCTAAAAAAACTCTTTGTTTCTGGAGTGGCTGGCTTTTTTGCTCAGGCCTGTTAACAAAAGAAAACAGGGGGTTCCACAATTGTGAGCAGTGTCCCTAAATAAGAAAAAACAGGAAGAACAAATAATTTGTCTTTCTGGAATTCTATACAATAATTGCTAGAATCATTAAAAGTTTATTTCAGGCACACCTCAGGGGGTGAGTCACTGATTCTTAACACATCAAATTCACAATGCAGACAAAAACTTTCAAAATGCATTTAGAGTAGAGTAAGCATCCATTACGGACTATGTATTTTGATTTTCACAAGTTGCAGTTATAGCATGTTTTTGTCTGTTGTTGTCTCTGTTACGATCGGTGCAAGGCATTCCATCTCTGTGTCCTCTACAAAATCCTTGCGCCCAAAAGCTTGTGTATAGTGCAGAAATGTTTGACCATAGCACATAAAGTGACCCTTGACTTCATTGTGCCACAATTAATGTTTTGTTGCAATGCGTCTATCTTTCCTATCTCCATGGCATGCTGTTCAGGATGTTTGTTTGCATGTATGAGGTAATGAGTTCCCAGAGTATAGGATACCGTGTGAGAGCGCTGCTTTCCCTGAGCTACTCTAAATTCTTTAATAAACCCTTCCAATGGTATGTATTTTGCCAACCTCTGAAGCCTAAAAAGTAGATCCATGCAGGCCTGACATGTGGCCAACTTTGCTCCAGACCTGCAGATGAATTGGCATGGTGTTAAATCTCAATTACCAGTTTAATGGTATTTGCTACAGAGTGTAATTTGCTTGATGGCTTTGGGAATATTCAGATATGTAATTGCTCATTTTGCTATTGCCAGTAAGATAGCTCAGTGGGTTGAGTGCTTGCTGCTGCGATGTGTGAGTGATCTGCAGGTTCGAACCCGGCGAGGCCAACTCAGCCTTCCATCTTTCTGAGTTTGATAAATGAGTACCAACATAGGTTAGGTGATATTGTATGGATATTTGTTCTATATAAAGCGCTTAAGCATAAGTGCTATATTATAACACATCATTATCATTTGGCCTTGGATGACTGCTTGCATTCACAGTAATCTGGTAATATGGGCCTATACACACTGATATTAACGATAGATATGGGGATCCATTCTTGTATGAAATGCATATCACATTACAGTGATATCGTAACCATAATTTTCGTAGTGTACTTAGGAACAATGTTATGTGATGCCACTTCAGTTTCGCCAAGGGCTTAAAGGGGTTACATGCGATTTTACAGAATTCAAAAATAACGAAAAATCTTTTAACTGAACATTTTAACCAAAAATGTGGGGGGATCCCACACCAAGCCCCCCGTTTCCCTTTGTTTATAATCCCACCCAACGCCCTCCCGACGGGTTTTAAAACCCTTACCCCATCCCCATAAATATACATGTAAAACATTTTGGTATCTTTTCAGCAAAAATGTTTAGTTGAAAATGTTGTTCGTTGTTTTTAATAAGGTAAAATCGCTGAATACCAGTGAAAGGTCGCGCTTGATCACTTCCTGTGATGCCACTTCAGGGTGGGGTCAAATGACATCACTTCCTGTGATGTCATCAGAGGTCAAGGGTTGTGTGATGTCACTTCCACTATTGCAGGAATTTTGGTGAAATGACGTCCCTGGCACAAACATAGGATACTGCTCTTCTAGCATTTTTAGGGATTGTGGTTACATGCCCGTACAATCCATACTCTTTCAGCTCTTCTCCTGTGTGTATGCAATCACTTAGCCGAATCCTTCTTGGCCCAATCAGGATTCATCAGCACAGTTTCCCACCACACAGAGGTTGAGTACCATGACGAATTGGGTAGCAATAACACCTGGATCATAGCACTTACAAGAAAAATGAGTCGGTCACCAGATACTATATACAACGTGATATTATATTGTTGTTGTTATAAGTATTATTATTATGTGTTACATTTTAAGCAAATCTACAAACCAAGAATAATGTCCCATAAACCCTGTAGATATCGCACATAATAATCAACCCGGCTTATTTCTGCATTAGAAGGATGGCATAAGTGATCGACAGGGTTGTGCCATGTGACGCCTAAAGCCAGATGCTGAAAGATGGATGTATGCAAACCCGGGAGATCATAATATCCTTACGATGCACGTGATGGGGGTACATTTAAGCAATATGTCCCGAGCGGCGGGGGCATTACCGACTAAGGTAATGCCCCAGGCCCCATAGTTAGAAGAAAAAAAAAAGACGTCAAAGAAAATGGCCGCCATGGAAAGGGAAAATGGAGTCAGTTTTCCCTTTCCATGGCAGCCATCGGGAGTGGACACGCTGGAAACAGAAGCGTTTCCAGCGCGTCTGCTCCCGAAAAAAAAAGAAGGTAAGTGCGGTTGGGAGGGCGGAAGGGAGGGGAAGGGGAAAAAATAAATAAAAATAAAACGTACCTGTGTCCCCGCGGCGGACGATAGAAGCCTCCAGCCGTGTGGAGGCTTGGAGCGGGGATGGCCCCGCTCCGAGTCTCCACACGGCAGGAGGCTGCCATCGTCCCCCACCGGGGACAAGGGATAGAAGGTAAGTGGGGTGGGCAAGGGAGGGAGGTGGGAGGAGGGAGGGGGGAGAAAAAAAAAGCCAAAGCCTTACCTGAGTCCCCGGCAGTGGGCAAAGGCAGCCTCTGAGCCGTGGGGAGGCTCAGAGCGGGGATAGCCCCGCTTCGAGCATCCTCATTGGCTGATGGGTTGCCACGCCCCCCGCAGGGGACAAAGGCTGTGGAATCCCGACAGAGGGATTCCCGGCCTGGTAATGACTCGGTGAGGGCCAATCAGAATGGCTCTTTCATTCTGATTGCACCCTCGCCGGGTACTAATATTCCATATAATACCAACATGTTAATGGCTGTGCTCCTTCGATAGCAATCAATGGGTGCCCTGGAGTTCGGAAGGCACCTATAGATTGCTTGAAAAGGAGAACAGGCTTTAACATGTTGCTTAACATTTTGAGGTGCATAGGTCTGCCCCCAGACAGGTGAGCGAGCACTGCATGGTGCTCCTGCGAGTTTCTCGAACTTCGTGTAAGTGTGCATTGAACTACCACTCGGAGCACTAGCAAACCACCCCCAGAGGGTTATCATTGTATGTTACCGGGTGTAGGCCTAAGCAATGCCCCCGTTCAGCCCGGTCAGTTTGTACATGTACACGCAGCCCGGCCCTCAGAGAATTAGAATCCACCGGCGAGAGAAAGGTTAACACAGGCCGCTGGAAGCAAAAATACATGTATATTATTCCACTTGGTTGGCTGCGATTATAAATCCTACACCATGTTTGGAAATTTGTGTTTTAGGCTGCGTACAAAATTAGAAGCGCAAAGCAAGGAATACAATTAGCTTAATTTCAATATAGAAATGACATGGTCGCCAATAAACAGAGCCTGTCTCTGCAATTACTGACCCGGCTGGCATTAGGAGAGTGGGGCGCGCGGCACTTCCGGCGCTCCCGGACTGGGCGAAAGAGGTGGCGCATTAGCCGGTGGCCTAACAGGTTTGCCACTCAATCTAATTGACTTTTAGCTGTACTTACAGTTTTTCGTGATTGCGCCTCCAAATGGAAGCCCTAAAAGATGGCTTTTAATACAATTTGCATACGTTGTATTAATACATTGATCACAATTAAAGATGCATTATTACAATTTGTTTCCGAAACAGATGGGGTGCATTATGCAGAAAGCCAGCACATCTTAATTGAGTAGACGCACTGACTGACGGCTGATGACTGATGGATGGAAAGGGAAAACTTTTTGCAGACAAAAAGCCAAATCCTTTGTGCCTGCTTCTTTTGGCAAAACTTTTCTCACTTGTAAATGCAAACGAAAGCTAATGCCAGATTTATACGGAGAAGCAAAACAACAAATAAACAATCAGAACAGCATGTGTAGCGCACTATGCTATTAAATTAATTCTTAATACTTATTTTCAGTCGAGGCCAACAAAGCGGAAATTGTCCTCACTTGGCCACTAGGTGGCAGTATTTCACAACTTTACTTTCCATTGCACGCGCTTGTTTTGCCTGCCCGTCGATCGTTGTCATCCAAAAACTGGGATTCCAGCTGGTCACTCTCGCCCCTTGATACCGCTGAGTGTACTTTCACCGCCGGGTGCTTTCCTCGGAGATGCCCGGGCCGAGGACGACTCCTCGGATGCATTCAAAGCCGTCTGGCGTGATTAGAAAAGGCTCCCTTCGTGGCCACGCATTTGGTACTCTGGGTGTGGGACCGAGTTGTCCAACATTTTGCAGGCAATGCGCAGTGGAGTACATTTGCTGAAAATGTTGGGGGGACATGACATTTTAAGAAAAGGTGCCCTAGCCAAATGAATGGGGACACAATGTTGTGCCATGAAAGTTTGGGGGGGGGGACAAACACCCCTGTCCCCCCTAAAATTACGCCCATGGCAATGTGCGTGTAACATTTGCCAGTCACATGGAATGGCGGGCAGCATCAAAACTTACTTACGGTGTCAGTGGCGAGGGGTTGGCAAAAAGACTGGTGCAAATTATAGAACTTTATTTTACAAATAGGGCGTTCGTTTCCAGTCATTGCCGCTAGCTCTATACTCTGTGGCGTAGCCACAAAATCATGATGGGGAGGCCCAGCACCAAACAAACCGGGGACAAACGCAGGGCTTCCTGTGTGTCAACATTTCAGACGAATTAAATATCAATTTCAGGGGGGGTCTGTGGGTGTCCCACTTTTTTGGCACTTGAGACCAGCAACATTGCTCAAAGCTTGCTACGAGTTTCCTCACAAAGGCAATCGGATTGAGCCTGCTAGGTTTTCTGGTAACTCCAGAGGCAAAGGGGGCATTTTTAATCACACGAGGCTACTGAATTAGCTCAAAAATCCAAGGTACTACTTAAGAAATTCTGTAGCATTTTTATGAACAAGAGATTACTTTCAGGGGTGAAACAAGACTATTTTGAGGATTTTGGGTGTCCGCTTGAATGAATGGTTGCAGATTGTTTTTTCAAGCACACCTGGCCAGTAACATTGGTCGCAAAGTGGAGCCTTTATTGTCTGATGACCTACCTCTACATGGCTAATGGTTTGGAAGATCTCCCCGCCTGCCGTTCCAGTCTGCTGTTAAGCCAATAGGCCGGTGTGCAAACATGTCATGTTTCAGCCTGTATGCGCGTGCCAGCAAGGTCAGGGAGAGCCATACCCTTACCCGCTCACTAACACGAGGCTGCCACCCCCCACCCCCACCCTTCACCACTTGCACCTCACAATCTAGCAAAGTGCCAGATGAATCATATTTTCACCACTTAAGTGGAATGAGGAGGACATTTTAGAGTAAATTAATGTGCAAGGTGGCAATGTAAAAATCCCCCATCCCAAAGGAAGACAAATGCAATTTATTTGATCGCGAACAGTTAGACTCTTTTAATCTGTACAGTCCTCAGCCATAGAAAATATCAGATGGCATCTTTTATGGCTGGGCTGGCACCTTGCAAACCCTCACCTCTACCAAAAAGGGCCCTTCGCCAAACCAAACTCACAAGAGGTTTCCTTGCTTCTGGCAATAGCCCATCCCTCCACCCATAGGGCACCTGAAGCACGGAGGTCCCAGTCGGTTATAGTGGTTGTCACTCAGGTTTAGCTCACGCTGCCGGAAGTGGCAGCAGCAGGCACTCACTCTGGACGACCTCCACTCTGCAGAGTGTATGTGGGCCAAATAAATGCATGGTTTGTGCTGCTGCAACAAGGCCTTCTTGTGACCTTTGGTACCTGCCCGATTAAGGCTTGAAGCCTCTCATTCCCCACCTCGAAAGCCCGCTGAACACGGGCGTGTGTAAAGGGCAAGCCACATGGGCCTGGCAGTGTGGGTATGCTCTGGTGTTGTGCTTGCTGCAGATTATAGCAGGAGGAGGGTTGCTAGGCCAATCTAGTCTACAGCCTTCAAGCCTCAGCCATTGCACAACTATAACTATGCCCATGTGCACAGATCTGACTTGCCTCACTAGCCCCTGTGCACAGACCAACCCGTTGCCTCACCAGCTCCCTGTGAACAGACCAGTCCGTTGCCTCACTAGCTCCCTGTGCACAGACCAGCCCGTTGCCTCACTAGCTCCTTCTGCACAGACCTGCCCGTTGCCTCACTAGCTCCCTGTGCACAGACCAGCCCATTGCCTCACTAGCTCCTTCTGCACAGACCTGCTCGTTGCCTCACTAGCTCCCTGTGCACAGACCAGCCCATTGCCTCACTAGCTCCTTCTGCACAGACCTGCCCGTTGCCTCACTAGCTCCCTGTGCACAGACCAGCCCGTTGCCTCACTAGCTCCCTGTGCACAGACCAGCCCGTTGCCTCACTAGCTCCCTCTGCACAGACCTGCCCGTTGCCTCACTAGCTTCCTGTGCACAGACCAGCCCGTTGTTTCACTAGCTCCCTGTGCACAGACCTGCCCGTTGCCTCACTAGCTCCCTGTGCACAGACCAGCCCGTTGCCTCACTAGCTCCTTGTGCACAGACCTGCCCGTTGCCTCACTAGCTTCCTGTGCACAGACCAGCCCGTTGCCTCACTAGCTCCCTGTGCACAGACCAGCCCGTTGTCTCACTAGCTCCCTGTGCACGGACCTGCCCGATGTGATAGTAGAGGCTTCATAATAACACACAGTAGTAGTTTCCGGTTGGGAGGGAGAAGGAGTCAATAGGGCCATGGCTTCTGGGAGCAAGTGTTTAGGGAGGTCTTTCACAGGACGGGAGTCCTTATCCCCATGTGGGGAGTCTATGCCTAGGAGGTCCTCCTGCTTTTCACCACCCCTAGGGAGACTATTGGATAGTGGCCTCACCTCCCTAGCCTCATAGGCAAGGGCTCCCCATTGGGGAGAAGTGATGCGATCCAGTGAATCATCATACTTATTAGCTCTGAAGACCTGCCATTGACTCACAAGCTCCCTGTGCAGAGACCTGCCCATTGCCTCACTAGCTGAGTGCACATACCTGCCAGTTGACTCACTGGATCTATGTGATGATTGCAACGGCCGAAATGCGGACTTTTTTACCCCTTTACACCACATGCAAGCCTTGAGGAGCAAAGGGCTGAGGACGTCGCTGTTGGGCTGTGGCGAGTGAGGATTCGCCATTCATTCTGCTGGACTTTCTACTTTTGTTTTGGAAGAGGTAAAGAGGTGCGTGTGCCTCTACTTTTAACTGATGGTCTTGATCACCGGACCACCTGGTGCTGGTACTTAAGGCCGCCTCCAACGCCCTTGTGGCGCTAAGCCCTGAGGAGCAAAGGGCTGAGGACATCGCTGTTGGGCTGTGGCGAGTGAGGATTCACCATTCATTCTGCTGGACTTTCTACTTTTGTTTTGGAAGAGGTGCGTGTGCCTGTACCTTTAACCCTTGGTCTTGATGACCTGACCACCTGGTGCTGGTACTTAAGGCCGCCTCCAACACCCTTGTGGCACTAAGCCCTGAGGAGCAAAGGGCTGAGGACGTCGCTGTTGGGCTGTTTGGCGAGTGGCGCAGTGCCGTAACCCCACCCGACCATGACGACGAATGGGAAAAGACCTAGTCACGTGCCTACCAGCACTTTTATATCTGCATCTACGCTGAAAACACGTGCGCAGACAAAATGTGAGTGTGTCGCTGATAGCAGGGGGCTCATTGCAGTTCAATGTGATAGACAAAAGAAACTAAGTCGCTATTACTCTTGTACGTCCAATAGTGAGATCACTGAGTCACATCAACAAATCTGCAATGACACACCCGTTAACATAAGCATCCTGTCTTTAAATGAGAATGCGGTATACGAAACTGAAGACGCCTTCCCAGAGGTTTTTGTTGTTGACACTTTTTCTCAATACGATGCTAGGCCGGAAAGCCACCCAAAGGATGAAGCAGCGATTCGTCATCTTACAATTGTTGTAACGGACACACAAGAAAAAAACGTTTCACAGAATATAAATGAGAGAGTTACCCACATCGAGGCCCAGGTCTTGGCATCCTTGGCGGCCGGTCCTGTCAGAAGTAGCAGCGCAGCAGTTCCTGAGGAGACGCCACGCGAGATGTTGGAGGTTTTGGGTCTGGCTGTGTGCGCAGATGGACGTCCCGCGAGTTGCGAAACGTCGGCGTGCACAACGCGCCAGACCGAAATTGCACAGTGCAGCACGATTGTTGTACGATCCTGCACCCTGCACCCTTTGCGAGCCAGCTCGCCTGGCGCAAACAGCCCCGAGACGGCTCCACTTCCCGTGGACACAATAGGGGACAAAACGTGAGGCACAGAGCTTTTGTCTAATTTTAAGCCGGCTGATTCTATACTTGGCGGATCGTGTGAAAACCATAACACTGTGTTAAAAACAGGTATGTTGACAAACTCTATAACGTTGGCCACAATAAACAACAGTTTTGCAGCGAGACGAGATTCAATGGAGATAGCAAACAATGTATTGCTAAATTTAGTTGTAATGAATAAATCATGCAAAACGAATCCTGGTGATATATTACCAACAAATGAGATTGCTTGCTTGAAGGCTTCACTGAAACGGCATAACACGGGGACAACTGACCTATGTGAAGAATCCTCACTAAATATTCCCTACAAATGGGCAAAAATGTCTGAAAAAGACAAACATACTGGGACTTCCCTTGATCTATCTGGTTTACCGACACTGTCCCAGAAAAGGCTTAGCTTTGGCAATAAAGGTGTAACCATCTGTAGAGACTCAAAAATGAAACCACAAATTCCACATTTGTCAAGGTCTGACGACCCTGAAACTGACTCTGACGATTCTGTTGATTCATCTCTCATGGAACGTCCTTTCCCTAAAATCAGGAATAACAGAGGCTATAACAGCAGAGTGCCTCACTGTGTTAAAGCCTTAAAAAGTGGTCGAGAGCTCTCTAAGCCTTCGCCGACAAGAGAATTACAAGAATTATTGCTATCTACACTGTCCGTCTCTCTATCACCATTTATAAAATTGATTGAATCCTTACATGAGGCAACAAGAGACTTAACAACAGTTGTGGCCCCATTAAACTCCAAAGTAGCTAACGTGGAACGATTATGCGACGAATCCAACAATGAACAACAAGAGACTTTAAAAAAACTAGAAGGGCTACACAAGTTACTATCCGAACAAAAGAATAATGACGCAATAGACAAAAGATTGTTTGCTGAAGTCGCAAAGGAAGCACTTGTGCTATTTAAACAAGATGGCCCAAACTCAAAAACGGCTGAGCATAAAAGCAGACTTAAGGATTCTAAATGCGCATCCAAGTCAGAAGACGATTCAGCCACTGACAATAATGGTATATGTGGGAAATCTATGGGTTGTAAGCCTTCGGCTACGGACATTGAGCCAATGACCAGCTCGCAATCTACAAGCGTTATGCCACATACGCAAAGCCCGAACCCGCTGCTCACGACCGCGAATTCAAACAACAAGGGGTCTAATATGCAGTCAATCAGGGAATCAAATACATTACAAGGCACAGCCTTACAAAGCCATTCAATCGTACCAATTATTGAAATTGTTGACATGTCTTTTAACACTGCTTTTGAACAAGCAAGAAGCTCAGTAAAACCGGCTCACGGAATTACTTCAGTGGAATCCACTTCAAAGACCCAGGAGGCTGCTAAAAGAGACATGCTCATAACCACCAGTGGAAATCCACCATCTACACATTTTCCTATATTTAACAAGGAGGCAGGAGCGACCTCAAAAACAAACAAAGAAAAACTACTGAAACCATCTCAAATCAGAAAATCTAAAAACTTACCTGCAAGGAAAGGGAACAAATTAAATGGAGCGCGTAAATTCCTTTGGAATAATAAAGTTGTGCATGTGCTAGCAAACAAAACTAATAATCACTCGTCTAACATAGTTAAAAAACAAGTGGTTACAAACATGTCAGCTAAGGAAATGAGAGACATCTCGAACGCTGGTGGAGAAGCAGAAGATGTCCTCTCCCCTGAATTGTTAAACATGTCAACCTATGACGAAATCGATTAGGAAGACGTCGAAGCGTCTTCTGTAACCATTGAAGAAAAACAACAATCCAGCATCAACATACCGAGTGACAAGGAAGTGCCATGCGAAATGCCGGGGGGCAGACTTGCAGTAATTGAAAAGAAACCAACTGTAAGAGACAAGGCGGCTACTGTTATGGAAGGATCACAACCCTCAACAGAATCGTCCGACGTCAGCATCAACGGGAGAGGTGGTACTTCACCGGTAAGTCTCCAGAGGCGGAGCCCAGTTTTTCAGACCATGCTAGAAAAACGTCTAAAAATACATAGAGATGCCCATGTGCAACCTATAAAGGACATAAATAATGGCCAGTGCAGGACCGACCCGAGTGAGAGGCAACGACAAAACTACGACAAACGTGCTGGGCATTATTCTCCTACATCGTCTGACAAACAGGCATGGAGCAAACCACCAAAGGATCACAAAGTTGACCCCTCATTCACGAAGATTCATCAAACAAGAGGGGAAGGGCACCGACATCGGGTCAGACTAATGATGGAGAGGCTACAATCGCACAACAACTTGATCTTAAATCGCAGTAATATCATCAAACTATTACATCTTATACCAAGTCTACGCTCAATTAACACTGAAGATCTGCAGATAGTTGAATTTCCGGACGAGCGGCGAAATGACAAAGCAGTGATCCATATAACTTCGCCCCTAATTGCCACATCGATTCTGGAAGCTAATGTCTCTCTATTTTCTTTGGGCTTTGATGTTTACAAACTACAAGATGTTCAGCCAATAGCTCAATCAACTGTTAGAGAGACGTCACATTATACACCTGAGCGTAAACTTCTCACCCAGTTCTCTTCACTGGGACGGGGCAACCCTGTTCCTAACCAGTTGATAAAATCTTTAATACCAGCTCGCAACAAGGTCAGTGAGGATGGGCCGATGCAAAATATGGTGACTACTAGAAAAAAACAAGTTTTGTTTGCGGAAGATCTAAGTCTTGAAACAGTAGACGAGTTTGAAAAAATAAGTATAACGATACAAGGCCAAACACCAATAGAAGGATGTATGGCTAAACCACCGCTAGACAACAACACACAAGAACCAATTCAAAACTGGCAATGGCTAGCTGCAACGTTAAACAGAAATCAACCACAATAATGCCAGAAGGATCAAACTATTGAACATCTCACATTAGGCTCTTGGAATAGGCTGGGTTTTTGTCACCTGTTTAATAGAGAATGGTTAGACGACCTATCCATTGTTTGCCTACAAGAGACTTGGCTAAACGCCACTCCGACGATAGCTGACTTTAAAATTGCTGTAAACCCTGCCATACTCCCAGAAAAGGGGCGCACTATGGCGGGTTTAATAACTTTGGTTAGAAGCTCAACAGGTCTTGATATCGTCAATTCAATAAACCACTCTCCATATATACAAGAGACAACGATTGGTAAATTGGATGACAGGTCGAAGGTAACAGAACAAATGACTGTAATAAACGTCTATTGGAACCACGGAAGAGCGGAGCAACAAGAGTTTATTGATGCAGTCTCAACCATCATTGATCGCCTACTGCTGGAACAAAAGGGTACCAACATAATACTCTGTGGCGACTTGAACATCGATCACTTTAATTTGAAGACACTTCAAAGTAAAAACTTATCATTAAATTGGATGAAGGAAATGAGTGCAAGAAATGTACAAATGCTAAATGGATGCACATTAGGAGACATACCACTAGCTCTGACATGGATTCGCGTGAATCATGGCTCTACAATTGATTATATCTTTGTATCGGCTGACTTCCACCAACGGGTGAAAACTCTAAAAGTGTGCCAAAAAGAATATAGCGACCATGACGTGTTAATTATGGAATTCTGGAACGTGGTGGGATTCGTGAAAGCAAATTGGTCACAGAAAATTAAGGTGTAAGCAAGTAGAGTCAGACTAAGATTAGCTGCCGACAAGGTTACGTCGATATCTAACCGATATTGTAATGTAGATTCCACGCTCGAAAACGCACACTTATTGGCAGACTTTAAAACAAATAACGGTGGATTTAAACACGCTAATATGAAATGTCTGCACTGCTTTGATTTGGACATATTAGTTCAAAAACGTCTGATGAGACGAACAATTCGCCAAGCTCCGTTTGCTGATAAAGATACAAGCGGACCTAAGAGGAAGGCCGCTAAACAAAGATATAAAAATTGGATTCGATCCCATAAAAGCCTAATGCTAGAAAGAGACTCAGAACGAATGTTAGAAGGTCTCCTAAATAAAAACTCAAGAGCTTTCTGGAATATCATCAATGATACACAAGCCCCCCAAGCAGCACTGCAGATATCAATGGTCCCGGAAACAGCATGGATAGCTCACTTTAATGAGCTCTACAAAGCTAATGAAAATTCCTTCAACTTGCCCTTTTCTACTAGCAAAAAAAGAAAATGGTCCTTAAGCTTTCCTAAGGATGAGATCTTAAGAATAATTACGAAAGCTAATAATTCACGTGCCCTTGGTCCAGACGGCTTAATAAACTTCACGGTTAAGCAACAACCAGAACTATGGGCAAACGTTTGTGAGGCCCTCTTCCTGAGAATAAATGATCAGTGTCAAACACCTAAGTCTTGGAAATCGGCCGTGATCGTGCCAGTGTTTAAAAAGGGAGACAGAAATTGTCCTAAAAACTATCGACCAGTTGCATGTCTTAGGGAAGATCTACGCAACCTTGCTACAAACAAAACTAGTAGAATGGGCAAAAGCTTCGAAGCACATAGACGTCAGACAGTCGGGCTTTGTTAAGAAGGTTGGCTGTGCCCTGAACCTGCTGGTATTGAATTTATTGAAAATGGAGGCGATAAGAGCTGATAAAAAACATATCTCGCCTTCATTGACTTTTCCTATGCGTTTGACACGATTGACAAAGGATTACTATGGAACAAAATGCGCACGTGGGGTTGTCCGGATGACCTCTTGGGGCAATAAAGAACTACACACTGACACTTCGATCAGGATATGTTTGGATCAATCTGGTACCCTGTCATCACCGGTCAAAACATTTAAGGGAGTGAAACAGGGCTGCCCTGTGGCAGCTGGGATATTCAACTTATTCATATCAGACATTGGAATCACCATCGAGGAGACAAAATCTTTTCCGCCAAAAATACATAATTCGCATTTGAGTTGGCTATCATATGCTGATGACCTCATATTGTTGGACTCAACACTAATTGGTTTGCAAAGAAAAATCAACGTAGTTCAACAATATGTAGTTAAAAACAACCTAATGATCAACACAAATAAGTGTGAAATACTTGTACTCACAAACCTCAAAGGGAGAAGGTCATGCCGCTCAACGCGTCTATCTTGGGCTATGAGGCACGAAAATCTGCGTAAAATACCTGGGCATGACTATCAGTTTGTGTATTAATGACGAACCTTGGGTGACAGAGACAAAACGTAAATGTAAACAACTGGCGATCCAGGCCTTAGTAGTAAACAAGAGATTCGGCAAATTCTCACTGAAACCTGTGATACGATTTTACAATTAAAAGGTAATACCAATACTGACGTACAGGGCCGAAAACGCCCTGGGATGCTCGTGGGTGCTATGGTCCACGCTTGAGCAGATCTATTGGACCAAAGTTTTAAGTTTGCCGAAAGGAACATCGACAGTCCACATTCGATATGAACTATCGTTAATATCTATTCATGCGCGAGTTTGTTTGAATTTGTTGTCACTATATCGAAAAACAAAAGCATGCGAACAAATTCCGCAATTCGAAATCTTTCACAACGCCAACTCAACGGCCCAGGAGTAATAGGTCTGTGGTTGAAGCGATGCGAGAATCTGATGGCAGAATACGACATCACTCCAGAGCTGCTTCATGGTAATCCCGACGCAGCAAAAATGAAAATCTGGCGGACGGATTGGGATCAGACATGTACCCAAAGGGGTGCATCTAAATCATTGAGTGAAGCACCAACTGAAGCACGTGCTTTCAATAACTTGCAAAAATACATTGACTTATTCCCAGACCCAAATGCGAGACGTTTATTCATGTGTTTCCGACTTAACATGTTCAAAACAAAGGAACGCTTACGAGCATGGTCGGTAAACACAGACCTGGATCCGAAGTGCCGTTGGTGCACACAAGAAATCGAAACTCTAAAACATTTAGTATTATTCTGCACTACTTTGCGAACAGAAAGAACTCGATACTTGGGTGTATGGAATGAATCTCATCCATCTTTTATTGCAGAAGACTGGTGGCAACAGATGTTCAATGGTACAGACTTGAAACTAATATTGCCACTGACATATTTTCTGGCGACAATTGAAAAGCGGCTACTGTCTTCTGGACTGTCATAGTCACGCAGACTTGTATCTCTGACTAATGTGTTTATGATAAGAAGATAAGCTATGCACTGAGAAATGAAGCGTATAAACAGTGTAAAGGTTGATAATAAGGAATGGCTTTATGTTAAAGGTTTGTAAGTAAACCAATAAAATAAAAAAAAATAAAAAAAACATATAATATACAGTAGGAGACACCCCGCAAACCCCCTATAATAATATTATATTCTATATGCCCCACATATATATGTGGAGTAAGTGGGGGTCCAAAAAAAAAAGAAAGTCTGCATTTTAGGCCGTCGTAATTGTGAGGGCGACATTTTGGTACGATTCTGACTCACTAACTCTCTATGCTGACTTGCCCACTGTCAGCTAGTCTTGTCCTATGGATGGATGTATTTTGCATCTGATTGAAGAATCGGAAACATGTTATTCAGGGACTCACCTAATTCGCTGTGTCGAGGCTCCCCTCAGCTACCGCACGCACATACCATACTCACTGCTCAGCACAACATTCATTAGAATGCAGCTACCCCCCACGACATATTCGGCTTAGCTGAACGCATAACTGTCTCACATACTCTGCAGATCCGGCCTAGCTGCACACATACCTAGTGCACACATGCACCATTTATTTCTCTGACCATTTACACTCACCAGGACTGCGGTCCCCGAGGGTGTTAAACCTACAGTGCTTTGAGACCATAACAATAGTGAAAGGTGCTATACAAATGCCTATTAACATAACATAACATATGTAATATCATTGCATCAAGCCCATCATGGGATTAGTATGTACCAAATTCAACATACAATCAGGGCTTTAAGTGGGCCATGGCTCGACAGGGCAGAACCCCAGCAGTCTCCAAAAATATCTCTGAGACAGGGTGCTGTTGGGGCTCTCTAAATTACCCAGTAGTCCTAGCTGATGAGCCCAGGCCAAGGCTTTTTTCTAAAGCCTGAAGCTCTTGCTCATGCTTGAGAGATTCAGGATTTAGAAACAAATGGCTTTCCTTCCATAATTGAGGTGCAGGTTACCCCGTGCTTGGCGGAGCCTGTGCCACAATTATGAAAGAAAAGACAAGGCTGCTAAAAGCCAAGGACTTTTTCATCTACAGCCTGAAGCTTTCGCTCATGTGTGTGAGAGCCAGGCTATAGAAAAAAACACCTTTCCCTCGCCTTTTATTCCAGAACGGTGCCGCTGGCCTCCGCCAGGTGTCCCTTTAACTAAGAGTTACAGCAATCACACAAGGGTGACTGCTGCATCTTTTAGTTAAATGGATGCCTGGTGAGGGTCAGTGCCACCAATAAGGAAGAAAAGGGGTTGGGGGAACCGCGCCAGGCATTTCTTTAACTAAGAGCATGCTCACCCCCAGGGTATGAGAGTCATGAACCCTGCATCTCTTAGTTAACGGGATGCATGGTGTTGGTCAACACTACAATTAAGGGTGAAAAGGTGTGGTGCACACCCTGCCAGACATCCTTTTAGCTAAGAGATGCAGGGATGACCACCATTGCAGCCCGGGTGAGGGTGTTATGATTGCTGCAAAGGGCTGCCTTTTGGGCCATTAGGCTATGCCCCCTTGTAGGCCATGCCCATTTAATGAGCCGTGGCTCAATTTCCCACACCACTTAAACCGCTGCATACAACAAACACTTGGCACACATAATTAATAAATGAGCATTCTTGAACCACCAAATAAACATACAACGTTCTTGACCTCTATTAATAATCTCACATCGCTTCAAACTCTTATTTCTAAGGTACACCCTCAATTTTATTGAACCTGTGTACAGAGGCGATGTGCTACATTAACAATCACCAAATATTTTGAAACACTGTGTTTAGGCCATAGTTTTTTGTAGTAGAACAATACTGCCAAGCGATCAATTTTTTAACAATGGCCTTCATCAGGACCTACAGAATACAGTGCAACAATTGTATTCCCACTGTGGCTCAGTTGATCAATCGGACTGATCTCCTCCACTTGCTTTTAAATTTGATTTTCTTTCTGTCTACAATACATTTGCCATCCCGGGTATCAAGTTTAATTTTCCTAGATACCTATTTCATCTTCATGGGTTCCTCTGCACTGATCCTGTACCTTTCTAGTGTACAGTGTGGAGAGGAAGGTCCTTTGTCCATTCACCGGCATTTAGGATGCAATTACCACCCTTCCTAGGACGACATATTGGTTGATTGTAAATATAGCTTGTAGCCTCTGCGCAGGGCTGCCGCCATCCATAGGAGACATCAGCGACTGTCAGGCCTATTTTAACATTCCCTCAGACACTTTAGTGCAGTGAGCTTTCATCCCATTGCATGGACTGAACTACTTTGCAGGTTCTACCTGCAATATGTAGCAGCAAAGGATGTCTCATCAACAGGCACTGAGAAAGATTGCGTATACTGGTGCCGAGATATAACCAGAATTCAAATTAGTGGCACCTGATCCTTGCTTGCGTGTATCCGCTGCTGCGCCAATGTTGTGAGTGCTCGACCTATCTCTGGAGATGCATTGCAAAGAATGACAACCTGCAAAATATGACCGACTCAAGATTCACACTACAAAAATGGTATGATGAGAACAGCATCAGGACACCCATGTGACAATTACTTAAATAAGATGGTGTTTAATGCCTCAATACTTTTTGTGCAAGTGTTGGTGTCCAGGAAAGATGTGTGATTACAAGATGCTGAGATTTATAAAAAGTATCCAATAGTCTGAAAGCACCAAAAGCTCTTTCACATGGAACATTTAGGTTTGCATTGGTGTCTGGGTACACTTTTGTTGTTTGTAAACCTCTCTTAGATCATGCACAACATCCCTGTTGACTACTTAGCTGCAGACTGACCCTCGTGCTTGAAGCACTCCACCTGCTAGTGTTACTCAATAATTGCTTACAACACAGGCACACCAAATATTCTCACACACAATTTAATAAAAACAACTTTGTTTAATGTTATATTTACTCAGATTCTCCACGTTGAACACATCTGTACAGTCAAACAAAACCCTCTCAAAGGAAAAACAAATGTTTCATTGATAACAGTCCTAATCAAACTTTAATTCCAAACATAGTATAACCTTACAGTCCTTATATATTTAGAAACGTCACATGATCTCAAATGGTGTTTATTTCATTCTTAAATTCATAAACTAACACATCCCCTCACCTAACTCTGTCAAACACATTATGAACTAACCTGACTCCGCCTACACGTGTTTCCCTATACGAGTAGCTGTAGGTTCAGTAAACTACCCACAGTGTGCTTCTTCAGGGCTGAGTTCTACCGCATGAATAAGAAACAAATAAAAGAAAAACACATATTCAATATTGTTAATTACGGAAAGATTCCATTGTCATACTGACTTCATGCAATTTAACAATCCAATTATATAATAAAAAGTGTACTTGTATTTCCTATTGCTTTATAAAGGCACTCTAGAAAACACTGCCATCTGTTCATATCTTGTATTACATTTACAGGCCGATTCATGTAATTCCTCTCAAAAGTGTCGCACGCGGCTGGCGCACAGCGTGCCCGTGCGAATGTCTGCGCCAGCCGCGTGCGATAAAATCAATTTCCGCGCACAGCGCATTCATGGATTCTCACCTCCAAAAGCAGACGTGGCGCAGAGTGGCGCAGCGACCCTGCAGCAGCGCCAGTTACGCCCCCAAGAACGCCCTCGCGCAAGGAAAAGCCATCAAGATCGCAAAACCATCGCAAAGGGCTGTGCCAACCCTGTACCAGTTTACCGGACTGGCAAACAGCAAACGCAAAGCGGGGAACGCGTATTACGGGTGTCGGGAACACGCGTGCACGAGAAGTTTCACACACGATCTGGCCTGGGGGAGCGTGTGCGTGTATTTCAGGGGTGCGCGAGAAGTTCCACACGCGAATGGCCTAGGCGCGTGTATTTCAGAGGTGCGCGAGAAGTTCCACACGCGATCGGGCCTGGGGGAGCGTGTGCGTGTATTTCAGGGGTGCGCAAGAAGTTCCACACGCGAATGGCCTGGGCGCGTGTATTTTAGGTGTGCGCGAGAAGTTCCACACGTGATTGGCCTCGGTGCGTGTATTTCAGGGGTGCGCGAGAAGTTCCACACGCGATTGGCCTAGGCGCGTGTATTTCAGAGGTGCGCGAGAAGTTCCACACGTGATCGGGCCTGGGGGAGCGTGTGCATGTATTTCAGGGGTGCGCGAGAAGTTTCACACGCGATTGGCCTGGGCGCGTGTATTTCAGAGGTGCGCGAGAAGTTCCACACGCGATTGGCCTGGGCGCGTGTATTTCAGAGGTGCGCGAGAAGTTCCACACGCGATTTCAGCAGGGTACGTGTATTTCAGGGGTGCGTGAGAATTTTCACACACGATTTCAGCAGGGTACGTGTATTTCAGGGGTGCGTGAGAATTTTCACACACGATTTCAGCAGGGTACGTGTATTTCAGGGGTGCCGGGGAGTCCTACATGTGATTTGGCAGTGTGGGTCCTCCCAGGTGTCCCCTGTACACCCTCCATGGCCCCTGCAGGCAGCCCACACCACAGGGGACTACCCTGCATCCCTGGTCATGTCCCGCAGGCAGCCCACCCAACATGGGCATGCCCCCAGCAAAGGCACATGTCTCCTTGCACTACTGATCACCAACTCATGTCCCCTTGCACCCCCACCCCCAGCATTGCGGGGCACCTGCCAGCAGGCCCCCACACATGTCCCACTCATGTCCCCCTGCACCCCCACCCCCCAGCATTGCGGGGCACCTGCCAGCAGGCCCCCACTCATGTCCCACTCATGTCCCCCTGCACCCCCACCCCCCAGCATTGCGGGGCACCTGCCAGCAGGCCCCCACTCATGTCCCACTCATGTCCCCCTGCACCCCCACCCCCAGCATTGCGGGGCACCTGCCAGCAGGCCCCCACTCATGTCCCACTCATGTCCCCCTGCACCCCCACCCCCCAGCATTGCGGGGCACCTGCCAACAGGCCCCCACTCATGTCCCACTCATGTCCCCCTGCACCCCCACCCCCCAGCATTGCGGGGCACCTGCCAGCAGGCCCCCACTCATGTCCCACTCATGTCCACCTGCAACCCCACCCCCCAGCATTGCGGGGCGCCTGCCAGCAGGCGCCCACACATGTCCCCAGCCAACATGTCATCACAATCTAGATCCCTGGCCCTTATGCTCAGCCTCCAAATGCAAAACACCCACTTGAGTACTGCATCCACCCACTTAGAAATGGCAATGACATGATAGAACCCCAATAGCAAGTTTGCAAATGAACACATGGCCCTCACATACACCCAATGGGTGTCAGTGAATCTCAAAACCCATATCAGGATATGCATGATACCAATGAGATGATACTACACATTGAAGTTTGATGAAAAAAATGTATTAAAAACAGCATGAATGGAATAAAAAATAAACAAATGACAATGGGAATCAAAAACCAAAAGCAGCATGTCCGTAAAATAATGAAAAACGACAAATCATAATCCAAAGGAAAGGTGTCCAAAGTCACAGTTCAAGAAAGTAAATCCAAGGTAAAAACAAAACCGAAAACCATTGCTCCATGGGTAAATCAAAAATAAATAAATAAAATCCAACAGTCAACTATATACAGATAAACAAACCAGGGTCCATGATCCCAACTGAAGAAATGAAACCTACATAAAAATACTACCTAATAAAATAAACTATATACAAAAATGTGGCCAATGTCCAAAAGGTCCAAAATAAATTTAAAAAAAGGAAACCTAACACTACCTACATAACTATGTACAAGGGCAGCGGGCTAGTCTGACGGCTCACTTTTGGATGTCCCGGGCCAGGGCATCATCGAACTCCTGCTCAATGTCCCGGAGGCGGTCCTCCTCCATGGCCCCGAGGGTCCGCAGGGCCGTTGACGTGTCCACCTCCAACCCCCTGTGGATTGCCTCGAGGCACTCGGCCCGCCTCAGGGCCCTCCGCATGGAGTTCTCCGCCCTGACCATTGTGAGCAGTTCCTCCTCTGCCCGCTGCCACTTCGCTTATCTGCTGGCCCAACCGCTCCCACACGGAAGCCACTCCCATTCCAGGGTTCTCCTGCCCTCCGGCCGATGCCTGCACCCCTGATGTTGATGGCCACGAGCCATGATGCCTCCCACGTCGAGCCTGCTGCTGCCTCCGACGCAACTGCCTGTGCCAGCACGACGGCATCCAGGCTGATGGAAACCACCGACGCCGTCGTGCACGTGCCCTGCCCGATGATGCTGTCACATCCTCCATCTGCTGGGGTCCAGTTGCTGGTGTGTCCACCCCTGCTGGACCTCCGACTCCCGACTGTGGCAGGGATGGGATCCCCACCGAGGTGGCTGCATTGGTCGGGGCAGGTCCACAGGGGGCCCTGGTGGCATCTGGGCCGGAAGACGGCATGGAGTACGACTGGCGCATAGCCTCCACAGAGGAGGAGAGGGTCGCCAGAGTGCCCGACACATGTACGAGACCCCCGACCATGACCGCTCCCAACTGGGCCACGTTGGCACGGTGCTCTTCGTGATGACGTGCGTGCTCCCCCCGGGAAGCACGCACCTCATCACGAATGACAGCCGTGCGCAACGCGACACCAATCAGGACCTTCTCCATACGGCCAGGGGTCCCCTCGTCCGCAGGTGGAGGGGAGTCAGATGACATGGACATCCCCCCTACCTGCGGACGGGCCTGGGATGGGGCATCCCTGCTGGTGCATGGTGGTGCAGTCACAGTGTCAGGGACAGTGACATGCACAGGCACCTCCACGGCAACCTGTGCTGCCCCCTGCCCCTGTCCCTGGACTGCACCACTTGCACCAGCAGGGATGCCCCCACCAGGCCCCATGTGCGGCTCAGTAGCGGCCTCCTCCTCCTCTGTGGAAACCACCAACCTGGATGGCTTCACAGCGTCTTCCGCCGTTGCAAGCCCCTGTGGGGGCTCACCCACCCCATCCGCTGCAGCCGTGGGGGCATCCCCGCCGCTTAGCTCCACAGCGCCGTCTCCGCCCTCTTCTTCACTTTGCGCTGTGTAGAGGGAGACATAGAACACAAGCATCAGGGTACTGTACAATGGTCCCCTAGACAGGAAGCAATAGCAGATGAGTGGCACTGTCAAAGATCACTTCCATCATGTCCCTCCACATCACATGGGTCAGTGCAGGCAAAACACATGCAGTAACAGGCATGGCGCATGCTATGGACATAAGCAAACATGTCCAAGGGACTCTTGAAGCATACAATGTTGTTTTTGGACTCACATGCATCATGGGTCATGCCTATCACATGCACACACTTCAACGTTCTTTCATCCATCTGGACTCGTACACCCCAGACACAGTGGATGCAAGGATAACTAGGCTGCATCAGTGAATCTGAACATTGTCACAGACATGTGTCAGGCATCAGAAACACAGACATGGACACCATACATGTACATGGCATCAGCACCCATCTCTCACCCACACCCATGTCCAGGAACAGAGACTGGCATGCTCTCATGTGTCCATTCCGCATAGGGCTCCCCATGTTACATTTCAACACATACACCAACCGTGTGCTTCACACATTACTGGTCTCACATGCATGACCATGATGTCCCTGCACACACACACGCGTACATGGCCTATGTCACACATGCAGGCAAGTATCAGACAACCAGCACGCTGCAACATGCCCTGTCTCACACAGCAATGCTTGGCCACTTACCGCTCGACTCCAGACGGGTCTGCCTCTCAAGGATCTGGGCATGGAGCGCTGGGCGTATGCGTTCCAGGACCCTCAGCTGAATGGTACTCATGCTGCCCCGGCCCCCCTCCACGAGGTGCCGGGCCTTTATGAGGGTCCTGGAACTGAAGTCCTCCCAGCGCTTCTTGACTTGCTTGATGTTGCGGGTTGCCACCCCCTCCGCGTTGATGGCAACCACAAAGTCGTCCCAGATCCTGTCCCGTCCTTCCTTGTCGGCGCGTGGTGATCCGAAGAGGGCATCATAATGCCCCAGTACAAGCTCCACCAGGACACCAACTTCCTTCTGACTGAAGCTGGTGGCCCTCTGCCCCTCTGGCTGGGGGTCGCCAGTGGTCTCGGATGGTGTTTGCCCTGACATGGCGACCCCCAAGGCAGGCGTGGGTGGGCAACTGGGTCCTGGGGCTGGGCTGTGGAGCGATGGTATCCCAGTCGGGAGTGTTCTGTTCCAGCAGGGGTGGACACAGCAACTGGACCCCTGCAGATGGCTGATGTGCAGGCACCAAATGGCAGGGCACGGTGGCAGCAGGCAGGCAGGCAGCAGCAGATGGCTCATGGGAGGCTGCTCGTGGCTCTGGGGGGCAGTAATTCGGCCTTTTGGGCAGGAGCGTGGTCTTCCGTGTGCTTACGCGTGGCCAGCTTGATACGGAGTGATTTGGCACGTGAAAATTCTGCACGTCAGCGTGTGAATCGAGGAAAGGCCCTTAGCGCGTAAGCGCGTCAGCACGCATACGCGATTCCATTGGACCAAAGGCCCTTAGCGCGTATGCGTGTCTGTGACGTATCGCGCACGGGCGTTGCTTTTCGTGGGGTACGGTGCGTGTGTCTTGCAGGCGTTGGGGTTCACACGCTATTACTTCACAGCGGGTGGGTGTTGGCTACGCGTTCTTCTACACGCAAGGCAGACGGTGAGTGGTACCCTACTCCCCCAGGCCAGATCGCGTGTAAAACCACCCACGAGCCCCTGAAATACACGTACCCCGCTCCACCAGGCCCGATCGCGTGTAAAACCACCCGCGAGCCCCTGGAATACAAGCACACGCTCCCCCAGGCCCGATCGCATGTAAAACTTCGTGCGAACCCCTGGAATACCCGCACGCAGCCCAATCGCGTGTGAAACTTCCCGCGCACCCCGGAAATACCCGCACGCAGCCCAATCGCGTGTGAAACTTCCCGCGCACCTCTGATATACACGCACACGCTCCCACAGGCCAGATCGCGTGTGGAACTTCTCGCACACCTCTGAAATACACGCGCCCAGGCCAATCGCGTGTGAAACTTTCCGCGCACCCCTGAAATACCCGCACACAGCCCAATCGCGTGTGAAACTTCCCGCGCACCTCTGATATACACGCACACGCTCCCACAGGCCAGATCGCGTGTGGAACTTCTCGCGCACCTCTGAAATACACGCACCCAGGCCAATCGCGTGTGAAACTTCCCGTGCACCCCTGAAATACCCGCTCGCAGCCCAATCGCGTGTGAAACTTCCCGCGCACCTCTGATATACACGCACACGCTCCCACAGGCTAGATCGCGTGTGGAACTTCTCGCGCACCTCTGAAATAGACGCGCCCAGGCCAATCGCGTGTGGAACTTCTCGCGCACCTCTGAAATACACGCGCCCAGGCCAATCGCGTGTGGAACTTCTCGCGCACCCCTGAAATACACGCGCACAGGACAATCGCATGTGAAACTTCTCGCGCACCTCTGGAAAACACGCGCCCAGGCCAATCATGTGTGAAACTTCTCGCGCACCTCTGGAATACACGCACACGCTCCCACAGGCCAGATCGCGTGTGGAACTTCTCGCGCACCTCTGAAATACACACGCCCAGGCCAATCGCGTGTGGAACTTCTCGCGCACCTCTGAAATACAGGCACCCAGGCCAATCGCGTGTGGAACTTCTCGCACACCCCTGAAATACACACGCACAGGACAATCGCGTGTGAAACTTCTCGCGCACCTCTGGAATACACGCGCCCAGGCCAATCGCGTGTGGAACTTCTCGCGCACATCTGGAATACACGCCCACGCTCCCACAGGCCCGATCGCGTGTGAAACTTCTCGCGCACCTCTGAAATACACGCACACGCTCCCCCAGGCCCGATCGCGTGTGGGCCTTCTCGCGCGTGTAGGACATTGGCGCACATTTTTTTCCTGCGCAGGGACTCTACTGCCTGCTTTCGTGTGGCGGACATGTATGGACCTGTGCGCGTCTTTGGCCATGCGCTGTTTTTCCCTATTCGATTCCATGAATACGTGTTGTAGGCGAGCGTGTGGGCGTTCTGCGCACTTGCCTCCTGTACTTCCCCCGTGACGCCCACATTTTCACGAGTTGTTCCCCATTCTGCGTGTGACGCCCCGTGTTACGCCTACTTTTGTTATGTGCGGCGCTCTATGTGCGAATTCGCTGTGGCCTTATCGCACGGCGTTCGATGACCTGTGCACCAGCGTGCACCAGCGTGCGCCAGCGTGCGCCGCACACTTTTTCAGCGCACATCCCACATTTTGCGCGTGCACGAACTTCCATGAATAGATGTGCGATGTTTTCTGTGTGATAATCGCACTTGCACTGCAATAATCGCACTTGCACTGCGATTTTCGCTATTTCACTGCGAATCGCACGTTTTCGCATGCGTGCGCCGTTTTTTCGGCGCACGTTGATTCCATGAATCGGCCTGTTAATCTCTTCATTGAAACTAATCTCATTCCAATTTATTTTTCATAAATCATCTCTACCTGTATAAAATGTTCTTCTTTTCAATTAATGTTTGTGGCTTTTCTTTATCTGCAAGCAATCTATGTCCAAGCTTTTGTATTCTGTCTAAAAATATGATACATGTTTACATCTGAGTATACTTCTAGACTGAAAGGGGATACTGTTTCCCAATCAATTTTTACTTTCGCACCTTTATGTCTTCAATGCACCGAATTATTCGATAAATATTATTGCCTTCCCAAGATTGTATCTGTAAATTCAAGCTTTCAATTTCTTGCCTTATATTTCTTACGATGCCTTACATTTTAATCACTTCACTTCTTCATTTCTACAAAAAGCACAAAAAATCACAACAAACTCTAATGAATTTGATCAAATTTTAACATGTATTTTCCTCTTCGATATCCATGTCTCTATCTTTTTTAATTTCCTCAGTTAAACCTTGTCCATGCATTAGTAATTATTATTATTATTATTATTATTATTATTATTATTATTATTATTATTATTATTATTATTAAAAAATAAATATTTTTATTGCACAAGGTACTTTTACATAATATTCTAATGCACAACGTAAAAAGCATACTATCAGAAATACATTTAATTATTATTATAATTTTAAAAAATAGAAATACACACAGATCAACATCCCATACATCGCACACACAATCCAGTCTTTTTATTGCTGGTTAGTACTATTCTCACTAGCCTTTGGGCGGGCACACTTCAACCCTCCCCTTCAACAATCCCACACGGGAACCAAGGCCATAACACTCTTTATGCGCAGGGACCTACCCCGTACCCAAGAGTGTCTCTGCCTCTAAGAGGGCACCTTCCATCACCTCCTCCAAAGTGAGGGACAGGTGGGCGGTGGTCTTAAATCTGTGCCATAGGTCAGATGCTATGAGACCTGTCGGGGAGTTAATGGAGGGGGTGAAAGTAGCAATCCTCTCCTTCAGTACCCTGGGGCGGTACATCACCAGATGTTGAGCTACTCAAATTCCCTACCATACAGCCTACAGAGTCTTAGCTCCACTAGGATCCCCAATTTAGGCCATACCACATCTAGGGTCGGCAGACAATCCAATCTAAATTTGAGATACCAGTCTCTGACCTTGGATCAGGGGAATTTATTAATGTAAAGTCTGAGCTCTCTCTGGGAAAAATACCAGGCTTCCTTCCCAGTATATCTTTTTATGCAGCCCATGTCTTGAAGGTCTGTTATCATATCCCATTTCTTTACCCAAGATTTTAATAGGTTGTCAGATACTGGGCCCTTCGACTCAAGCTGTTCCATAAATGCCTCACACCTCTTCTTAAATTGATGCAGAAATGTGTTAAATCCCTTCTCCATAATGGTGTTCTGATAATGGTCGATATGTGGACGTTCAATTTTCACCAATTTATAAAACAGGGAGAGACTGCGCTTCATCACTTGTGCCCACCATGATGACAACAGCCCCAGTTCTAGTCTGATTAAGCTCACTGGAAGAGAGTTTGGGAGCCCCAAGACTCTCTTTAAGATCCACCCTTCCTGTCTATCGAGGAACTTCCTACTCATGCCCTGAATCAGCTCGGCTCCATACAAGATGATCGCCGAGTTTTTGACCCTGTAGAACTCCATTAGGGGAAGGCAGGAGAATTCAGATAGTCTTCTTTTTACTGCTTCTATGAGGGACAGACTTTCCCCCACCTTCTCTTCCATTTTTGCTTCTGCCACTATACGTCAGCGTTTATATGAGACCGGGAAGCCGAGGTATTGGAAAATCTCCACTTTCTTGATTCACATGTCATTGATTTTCCACCTGTACCTGATTTGTTTCTTCCTCTTGCTACACATCATCACCACAGATTTTGCTGGATTGACGGTGAGATGGTTGTTAGAAAGATAAGTCATGAGGCCTGTCAAGCAGCGCTGTAGACCTACCGGCATGCAGTCAATCAGGACTACATCTTCCGCGTAGGCAATACATCCCACCGATAAATTCCCCCACTTTGGGGCACATCCTCCCCAGGGCTTGGCTTCCTCCCACAAGTCTGCTGGTGCAGATTAAAGAGTGTAGGTGCAACCACACACCCTTGTCAAACTCCCTTTGCAACAGAGATGGCACTTGGGAGGTCTCCTCTGCTGTTTACCCTCACTTTGCACATGTTATGTGAGTGTAGCATCTGTATCATGGCCAGAAGGCCCTGGTCAATGCCCCGATTTACCAACTTCTTCCATAAGCGTGGAAGATCCATGTTATCGAAAGCTGGCGAGAGGTCTATGGATGCGACATACAAATTAGTCAGCCCCCTACAGTTGACCTCGGAGAGACAGACATGAAGGACCAGCCCACTCTGAAGGCCACCCACGCTGCTCCTAAACCCAGTTTGGAGTGGGTGTAGGCAGTTAGTGTCCGCAACTCCTGCAGAACCATAGTGGTGAATACCTTGGAGGATGTATCAATCAGTGAAATTGGGCGGTAGCTCCCAGGGGATGTCCTGTCTCCTTTTTTAAAGATCAGGATCAAAATCGAGCTGTGCCAAGAGTCAGGACAGTTTCCATACCTAGCTATTTGCTCAAATAGGTGGCCCAGGATGTCAGCCCAGAGATTAGGATTATTCTTCAGGACCCTGTTAGTCACCCAGTCCGGGCCTCTTGCCTGTGTGTTGGAAATCATTTGTTCCAAGTGCTCTCTTTCAGGTTTGATGTTCCAGACGCGGTTTGGGGATGCTACCTGTGTCTCCCTCCCAAACTCTTCTCCACCCCCGCTAAAGTTGCATTTGAGAATGCTTACCCAGTCTTCCTCTGCCGTGCCCATAGTCAGAAGTGGAGATTGCATCCTGTGCTTATTATTCAATGTCCACCACATACCTTTGTGTGTCTTTCCTTACCAGCTTTGCCAGTAGACCCTGGTTGTTATGTATGTATTTCTGCATTTTTCCTATGTCGATACCAGAGTCTATGTTTATGCTTTAGCGTGTTGATTTCCTTGGTGCAGACTGACATATTATTCATAAGGAATTTTTTGACGGACCTAATTTATTTTTGTAGGAGGTGTTTTCTTTCCACAACTTCCCTATCAAATGGCCAGTGCTTAGTATATAGAGTTGGAAAGAGTGGTCTCCCGGGGTCCAAGGGCACCGTACTTCCCAATTTGCTATGTAGTTTGTGAAACGAGTCAGACGCAGCTGCCCCCCTTCTGTCTTCAATACTGAGATTGTACCACCAACGGGCGAACCTGTTGTTCATGTTCTCCTCGTTGGAACTACACTGGATAAGTCTTCCCACTTCCCCCATAATTAGTAGTGGTCAGTTACCCATGGTTTCCATCTTATCCAGAGGGGTTGCTACTAGTACCGACAGCAGGAGGAGGAAGTGGTTGCTCCTCATGGTTTTTAGGATCTGTAGATCTCTCAACCTAGCCATGTCAGTGTTATTCGTGAATATGTAATCTATTATTGATGAGGTGAAGGAGTTAGCCCAGATTGAGGTATCTTTCAGCGCCTTGTCCCCAACCAAATTAGATTCGGTGAAGCCCCATTTTAACAGGAAGTGGGACAACTCCCTCCCCATGTTAGCCCTTCTAGAGGTCCCTAGGATTAGCCCACTGGTATCCCTCTCTTTAAGCTCCACAAACTCCTCAGATGCCACTGTATAGTTACAATTGAAGTCCCCTCCTAAAATGATTGGACCACAACCCACCCCCTCTTTTTGCCATTCATACAGGGCACTTTCAATCTCATTCAACATAGTGTCCTGATTTCCCGTCAATGGATTGAAGTAGATGTTTATTAAGAGGGTCTGGGCTGCTTTACCAGTATTAGCGTACATGACTTTAGAAATCAGGAGGCCCTCCCCCGATGTTTTCAGAAGGAGGAGGTGCCCCCACTAGCGATTTTAACCGCCACTAAAAGCCCCCCCACTGGCCGCCCTTTAAAGCCCTTCTTGGCGTGATTGTAAATCGAGGTGTTTCCATCAAACGAGGGTGTGTCCCTTAACCAGGTCTCTTCTAAGAAAATGATGTCCTCCCCCTTGAATAAAACATTAACATCCGCATTTAAGAAGGAGTTATGGCCTCTCGAGTTCCAGGAGCAGATAAGAAATGCTGAATCCTTAGAATCCTGGACATGGCTTTGTGCGAACAGGGAGCAAACTGGAGAGCCAACCACAACCTGTGGCTGGTCCTTCCTGATCAACCAGCTTCCGCTGATCGGGGTCGAAGAAACACTGGACAGTCAAGTTTGCCCTCCCATGGTTGCAGCCCGCCACCCCAGATGTCATTGGATAGTAAGTCTCAAACCCTTTCAGGAGTAGATCTTCTTGACAATCGCTGAGCAGTGTTTCCACAAGTTTGGAATGGAAGAATACCATTCCCCGTGCACATTTCCCCGGTCAAATAGGTGCACGAATTGAATGTCAGCCATGCAGCTGTCCTTTAAGAGAGGGATGGAGAAGATACCCCATCTATTTAGTGGGACATTCCTGTCTTCTTCAAAGACTGTTTAAGAAATGATGGGCCGTATACCCTGGTTATGCTGCGGCATTATGATATAATATGATATGGCATTTATAACGCGCCTATACACAAGTGTTTCAAGGCGCGACAAGGCAAGGGGGGGACAAAGGGAGGACAGACAACGATCCTACTAGGCCAGGTGGCATTCAGATCGCGCAAGTGCATGGGAAGGGGGAGAAAGGAAAAGTGCATGGGAAGGGGGGGAAAGGAAAAGTGCGCAGGGGGAGGGGGAAGGGAAAGTGCAGTACATGGGAGGTGGAATAATGAGACACATAAAACAGCCAGCTAGTGGCCAGTGCAAGGAAGTGTAGACGTAAGTGCTGGTAGGGGGACTGAAGGTATACAGAAAAACAGTCCCCAAGTGCAGGGGTTGCCAGGGAGGCAGTGCCGGTGGGTAATTGACAGGGCCTGGGCCAGAGATCAGAAGGGGCCAGGTAACCAGTGCAATTTCAGTCAGAAATTCAGCAAGGGAGGGGAGGAGAGAAAGCAGAAGCAAAGAGGAAGGTTTTGAGGTGTTTCCGGAACCAGAGATGGTTCTCCTCGAGTTTCAGGGAGGCAGGAAGGCTGTTCCAGAGAGAGGCCCCTGCCGAAGAGAGTGATCTGCCACCAACTCGTTGCTTGGAGAAGCGACTGACCCTAAGGGAGTTGGAGGCAGATGAGCGACGAGCTCGAGAGGGAAGATATTTAGGAAGCGAGAGTTGAAGGTAGTGCGGCCCCAGACCCCAGAAGGCCTTGTGTACAATGCAGAGGGTTTTGAACTTAATCCTCGCAGCCACTGGGAGCCAGTGCAGAGATTTCAGTCCTGGAGAGATAAGATCCCTGGGCTTGAGGCCAAGGACAAGTCTCGCAGTCCTGTTCTGCATAAGTTGCAGAGGGAGGAGAGTGAAGGCAGGCAGATTTAGATAGAGGCTGTTACAGTAGTCCAGCTTGGAGAGGACCAGGGCTCTGGAGACAGTGAGCTTCTGGGGGAAGGAGAGGAAAGGAAGAATACCTCTAAGGAGGTGCAGCTGGTAGTGTGACTTCTTAGAGACGTCAGAGATGTGAGGGGAGAAGGAGAGTGCAGAGTCGAAGATGACCCCGAGGTTTTTAGCCTTGCAGGTGGGAGTGGGAGGGGGGCCAAGAGAGGCCAGCCAGAGAGCTGCAGGGAAGGAGGGAGTGGGTGTGCCGATGAGTAGAATCTCAGTCTTACTGGCATTAAGGAAGAGATCGTTGGCGGCACACCATTCCTGGATGGCAGACAGACAGTCAGAGATGAGGGAAGGAGAGGAGGAGGCCGAGGGTAGCCTGAAAATGAGCTGGGTATCATCCGCATAGCACTGAATTACGTGGGAGGTGCCATCAGTTGCCTTCTTAGGCCCGGAGTCCCGCATTGAAGTTGGTTTAGGTGGATAATTTAGGTTGCCTCTGCTGCTCCTTGGCTGGCTCTGTGTATAGGGCTCCACTAGTGGCTCAAGAAGTATTCTCTTGTCTGGGATTCCTGCATGGAAATCTGATGCTTTTGCAGGGGCTTAGCCTGAATTGCCTGGCCCGGGTGTGACAGGCATCTCTGAACCAATAGTGGTGACAATCAGGCTCTTGGGTGCTCTCATTTTGGGGTATGTGGGCGCTGGCACCTTTTGATCCCCAGTCCAGCTGCTTGGATCATTCCCTCTTTATTGGTCTTCCTGACTTTCTTCGCTGGGGTTTCCGCGGGTCTAGATGTACTCCTGTCATTACTGGAATCGTCCAGAACCTCGATGGGCTCACTCTGCACCATATATGTGACAGATTCACTGTTGCTCTAGTGTCTCTTCGTGGCCAGAGCCGCATGTGCCGGAGAAATTTACGTGAGTCCCTGTTGTGACCCTTTGGCCCATTTCTGATATTTTTAGATTTCTTGGCCATTGTTGGTTTCCTCCTGGACTGAGGGCCATAGTTGTTGTTGGGTTCATAAAGCTTCCTCTGAGGTTTCAACGGTTGTGAAAGTTGCTTGTTGGGTGGGTGTCCACCTCGAAATGGGATTGGTTGTTTCTCCGTAGCCTCCCCCCCCAAAGGTGCCCTGGCCAACGGCGGGCCTCCGTTATGCCAGTTACTTATTGATATGGGATAGGGTGAGGGTATTTGCTTTCACTTTGAAGGCAATTGCGTCATATAATCTGATGAAAGCTTGCAGAACAATGTTTAAGGCTTCAAGAGAGCTGGGGGAGGATTGCGGCTGGTGGTCTCCCCACCCCGCATTGATCGAGGATCTTGATTGTTCGCTACAAAGGAAATCTCTTCCTTGCAATAAGAGGGGGAATGAGTGTCCAAATTAGCATTGCCATCTCCTTTTGCATTTTAACGAGCGCAGGAGAAAGGCTTAGTCACTCTTAGGTGCTCTCAGCAGCTCTAATTTCATTTTCCAGGATGAGACAGACATCAATCAGGGGAATGCTTACCTCTGCTTTTATTTGTGTCAGCCCATGCTCGAGATATCTAGGTCCTGGTGCATGCCTGCCACCACCTCCGTCGATAACGGATCCTGGACTGGAGCTTCAGACAGGAGGATTTGACTGTAGAGTTTTTTTTCCCCTTCAAAGGGGAGAATTTCGTGATTCTTCCTTGGGCGGTTATGCCGCCTGTGTGTCCCCCTGCCTCCGGGCCTGAGTCCAGAGGTTTGTTCCCAGGCAATTGTACTGTGCGTCTTAGGTGCTAACACTTTGGATTTGATCTAGATTTGCCTTTCATGCCGAGGTCATCGAGAACAGGCAGACCAGGTGATCCGCGGGTCAATGGGAAGCCGCCCTGCAGTACCCGCTCTATGTCACTTGTACAGTAGGGCTTAGCCTCAGTGATGAGTGACATAGAGCGAGCATAATAACTCTGAGGATTATGTAAAAGTGCTCACTGGAGCTTCTCACCGTGTTCAAGTTGAGTGGTGCCGGTCCGGAGCTGCGTGCCTCATCCCACAGTGCCACGGAACACAGAACACTCGACTGCACTCTGCTTTACTCAGCTGGGGGTGAAACCTTTATCCATGATGCTTCACAGGCAGCAAAGAAACACTCCCTGTGAGAGGAGAAAAGGGCAGCAGCCACACGAGTCACCCCAGCACACTCGACTGCACTCCACTTTGCTCAGCTGGGGGTGAAACCTTTATCCATGATGCTTCACAGGCAGCAAAGAAACACTCCCTGTGAGAGGAGAAAAGGACAGCAGCCACACGAGTCACCACAGCACACTCGACTGCACTCTGCTTTACTCCATTGGGGATGGAGTCTTTATCCAGCTGGTGTGCTGATACTTGACAGGCAGCAAAGAAACACTCGGCGGAAGAGGAGAAGAGGGCAGCAGCCACACGAGTCATGTTATGTTATGTTATGTTACTTTGCATTTATATAGCGCCTTATATACCATTGGTATGGTCTGAAGGCGCTGGTAGGTTGAACGCCCTTGGGAACCGAAGTTCAAGTCAGTAGAGAGAGTAGAGGGAGACAAAGGTGCGTGTGAGCACCGGATATGTGTGCAGCTGGAGTGGCATTCGTGTAATAGCTGCTTCTTAGCGGTAGGTGTGGTGGTTGAGAGGTCAATAGTATGTGTTCGTTCTGGCAGAAATTATCCAGACCGATCGTGGCTGCGTTAGGCCTGAGGAGAACGCCTGGCTGGGGGGGTGAGTAACCAGCAGTGTTTAGTTAGAGTGATGGGGAGTATGAGGCAGATGTTGGTATGAGAACAGCTATACCGAATGGTGTCATAGTATCGCTGTGTTCTATTTGAGTGGTGGTGTAAAGAAGAGAGTAAGCGTGGAGATGTGAATATGGTGGTTTACTGTAGGTGCTTGAGATCGCGCCCACTCCAGTAGTTTCATGAACTTCATCCGTTCCATGTACTCCGACTGTTCCGTGCATTACGACCGTTTCAAGCACTCAGACCGTTCCTTTCAATGCTCATTCAGGCATTCCATGCGCTCCAAACCATTTCATGTACGTCCCGCCATTCTGTGCACTCCAATCCGCTCGGTGCACTCCAACCCGTTCCAGGCACTCCCATCTGTTCCATGCACTCCCATCCGTTCCATGCACTTCAACCGTTTTATGAACTACTCCTTTCATTCGTTCTATCCACGTTATCATTTGTCCATGCATCATCCATACGGATAAGTCATCTTCACACTGCTCCTTTCATTTGTTCTACCCAAGTTATCCTTACTCCATGCATCAGCCATCCACATATGTCATCTTTGCACGTTCGATTCTTGCACCAACTTCACTCGTTACACCTACTTCACTAGTTCCCCCCACTTCGCCGGTTCCAAGTACATCACCCGTTCATTTGCCTACTTCATCCGTTCTACCGTTTCACCCTTTCCACGTCACTTCACTCGTCCCATCCACACACTTCACCCGTCCCATCCATGCCCTTCACCCGTCCCATCCACGCCCTTCACCCGTCCCATCCACGCCCTTCACCCGTCCCATCCACGCCCTTCACCCGTCCCATCCACGCCGTTCACTTGTTCCATCCACATACTTCACCCGATATAGGGCATCCACTTCACCCGCTCACCCTATATAGGGTAGATTTTCAAGACTTTGGCACAGTGACGTTATTAGGGACACTGTCAAATCTCGCTATGCCAGAGGGGTGGTGTTATATACACTTCTAGAATCAACTTTGTGCCGAGAGGATATTAGGCACACATCAAAATTCAACCAAGGCACGCTCAAACGTGCCCTTTCAGACAATCTCTACACTTCTAAATTCAACTTCTAAATGTACTTCTAAATTCAACTTTAACAGGGAGGTTCTTGAGCGTACTTCTTAATTCACAGAGAGGCTGTTGGGCATACTTCTAAATTCACAGAGCAGCTACTGGGCACCCTTCTAGATTCAGCGAGGCTGTTGGGCATACTTCTATAATCACAGAGAGGCTATTGGGTACACTTTAAAATTCCACTTTTCACAAGGAGGCTTTTGGGGACATTTCAAAATGCAACTTTTCACAGAGAGGCTATTGGGCACACTTCTAGATTCACAGCGAGGCTATTGGGCACACTTCTAGAATCTCAGCGAGGCTATTGGGCACACTTCTAGATTCTCAGTGAGGCTATTGGGCACACTTCAAGATTCTCAGCAAAACTATTGGGTACTTTCTAGTATTCACATCGAGGCTATTGGGTACACTTTAAATTCAGCTTTTCACAAAGAGGCTAGGCTATTGGGCACATTTCTAAATTCAACTTCTAAATGTGCTTCTAAATTCCACTTTTCACAAAGAGGCTATTGGGACATTTCTAAATTCAGCATTTCACAGAGAGGCTATTGGGGCCACTTCTAAATTCAACTTTTCACAAAGAGGCTATTTGGCACACTTCTCGATTCACAGCGGGGCTATTGGGTACCCTTTTAAATTCAGCTTTTAACAAAGAGGCTAGGCTATTGGGCACACTTCTAAATTCAACTTCTAAATGTGCTTCTAAATTCCACTTTTCACAGAGAGGCTATTGGGGCCACTTCTAAATCCAACTTTTCACAAAGAGGCTATTGGGACACTTCTAAATTCAGCATTTCACAGAGAGGCTTTTGGGGCCACTTCTAAATTCAACTTTTCATAAAGAGGCTATTTCGCACACTTCTAGATTCACAGCGGGGCTATTGGGTACACTTTTAGATTCAGCTTTTCACAAAGAGGCTAGGCTATTGGGTAAACTTCTAAATTCATCTTCTAAATTCAACTTTTCACAGAGAGGCTATTGGGCACACTTCCAAATTCATCTTCTACATTCATTTCTAAATTCAACTTTCACAGAGCGGCTATTGGGCACACTTTTAAATTCAGCATTATAGAGAGGCTATTGGGCACACTTCTAGATTCATCTTCTAAATGCAGTTCTAAATTCAGCATTTCACAGAGAGGCTATTGGGCCACGTCTAAATTCAACTTTTCACAGAGAGTGTATTGGGCATACTTCTAAATTCATCTTCTAAATGCACATCTAAATTCAACTTTTCACAGAGAGGCTATTGGGACACTTCTACATTCAGCATTTCACAGAGAGGCTAATGGGCCACTTCTACATTCAACTTTCACAAAGAGGCTATTGGGGACACTTCTACATTCAGCATTTCACAGAGAGGCTATTGGGCCACTTCTAAATTCAACTTTTCACAGAGAGGCTATTGGGTACACTTCTAAATTCATCTTCTAAATGCACTTCTAAACTAAACTTTTCACAGAGAGGGTATTGGGCATACTTCTAAATTCATCTTCTAAATGCACATCTAAATTCAACTTTTCACAGAGAGGCTATTGGGACACTTCTACATTCAGCATTTCACAGAGAGGCTATTTGGCCACTTCTACATTCAACTTTCACAGAGAGGCTATTGGGTACACTTCTAAATTCATCTTCAAATGCACTTCTAAATTCAAATTTTCATAGAGAGGCTATTGGGGCCACTTCTAAATTCAACTTTTCACAGAGAGGGTATTGGGCATACTTCTAAATTCATCTTCTAAATGCACATCTAAATTCAACTTTTCACAGAGAGGCTATTGGGACACTTCTACATTCAGCATTTCACAGAGAGGCTAATGGGCCACTTCTACATTCAACTTTCACAAAGAGGCTATTGGGGACACTTCTACATTCAGCATTTCACAGAGAGGCTATTGGGCCACTTCTAAATTCAACTTTTCACAGAGAGGCTATTGGGTACACTTCGAAATTCAACTTCTAAATGCACTTCTAAACTAAACTTTTCACAGAGAGGGTATTGGGACACTTCTACATTCAGCATTTCACAGAGAGGCTATTGGGTACACTTCTAAATTCATCTTCAAATGCACTTCTAAATTCAACTTTCACGAAGAGGCTATTGGGGACACTTCTAAATTCAAATTTTCATAGAGAGGCTATTGGGGCCACTTCTAAATTCAACTTTTCACAAAGAGGCTATTGGGACACTTCTAAATACAACTTTCACAGAGAGGCTATTGGGTACACTTCTAAATTCATCTTCTAAATGCACTTCTAAATTCAACTTTCACGAAGAGGCTATTGGGGACACTTCTAAATTCAAATTTTAATAAAGAGGCTATTGGGGCCACTTCTAAATTCAACTTTTCACAAAGAGGCTATTGGGACACTTCTAAATTCAACTTTCACAGAGAGGCTATTGGGTACACTTCTAAATTCATCTTCTAAATGCACTTCTAAATTCAACTTACACGAAGAGGCTATTGGGTACACTTTTAAATTCAGCATTTCACAGAGAGGGTAATGGGGCACTTCTAAATGCACTTCTAAAGTTCAGAACTCCATACTAGGGTGGCAAATGCTAACAGTCACATTTCTATCTAGATGTAACGCGAGCTAAACTTTGTGGTTCTCTCGGGGTATGGTACTAGTTAAATTATACTGCACGCAGTGTTTGCTGTCCAGCCATGAATAGGTCTAGGCTGAAGGTCACATATCTCTCTAATAATGCATGGTGTAGGTCTGTAGCCGTCTAGGCCATTGAAAGGTAAGTTAGAGTGGCAGGAGCTTTCTGGAGTAGAGTTATTGCTCTACCCGCCACCCATGCCAGCACTTACAGTTTTGTCGGTGTCTGGTGGCTTCCCCTGCTGACACCTGCGGACACATCTTGGGGCCGTCCTTTGCCTCTGGGTCCTTCGCCGCAGGGCTGCCGGGCAGAGGGCTGCCCTGGGGTGTCCTTGATGTGGGATTTGGGAACCAAACCGGATGGAGTGGGCGTGTTGGGAGGCGGGCAGAGGGGAACCAGGAAGCGGGTGGGCTGGGGAGAGGGACCACGGTCTCCAGGCCTGTGTGGTGGAGGGGAAGGCTTGTCCAATTAGGGCCATTGGGAGGCGGGGATAAGGGAATCCAGGAACTGAGAAGCCCGGGGAGAGAACGCACTGCCGCCATGCACCGCGTGATTTTAAGGCACTGGCGCTGTTTTGGGGGGTTGTATGGGGCCATGGGGTAGAGAGGCAACTCACCTTGCCTGGGGTTTTCCAGCGAATGGCGCTGGTGCCGCGCTGTTCGCAGCTCTCCAGGCCTGTGTGGTGGAGGGGAAGGCTTGTCCAATCAGGGACATTGGGAGGCGGGGATAAGGGAATCCAGGAACTGAGAAGCCCGGGGAGAGAACGCACTGCCGCCATGCACCGCGTGCTTTTTAAGGCACTGGCGCTGTTTTGGGGGGTTGTATGGGGCCATGGGGCAGAGAGGCAACTCACCTTGCCTGGGGTTTTCCAGCGAATGGCGCTGGTGCCGCGCTGTTCACAGCTCTCCAGGCCTGTGTGGTGGAGGGGAAGGCTTGTCCAATCAGGGCCATTGGGAGGCGGGGATAAGGGAATCCAGGAACTGAGAAGCCCGGGGAGAGAACGCACTGCCGCCATGCACCGCGTGCTTTTTAAGGCACTGGCGCTGTTTTGGGGGGTTGTATGGGGCCATGGGGCAGAGAGGCAACTCACCTTGCCTGGGGTTTTCCAGGGAATGGCGCTGGTGCCGCGCTGTTCGCAGCTCTCCAGGCCTGTGTGGTGGAGGGGAAGGCTTGTCCAATCAGGGCCATTGGGAGGCGGGGATAAGGGAATCCAGGAACTGAGAAGCCCGGGGAGAGAACGCACTGCCGCCATGCACCGCGTGCTTTTTAAGGCACTGGCGCTGTTTTGGGGGGTTGTATGGGGCCATGGGGCAGAGAGGCAACTCACCTTGCCTGGGGTTTTCCAGCGAATGGCGCTGGTGCCGCGCTGTTCGCAGCTCTCCAGGCCTGTGTGGTGGAGGGGAAGGCTTGTCCAATCAGGGCCATTGGGAGGCGGGGATAAGGGAATCCAGGAACTGAGAAGCCCGGGGAGAGAACGCACTGCCGCCATGCACCGCGTGCTTTTTAAGGCACTGGCGCTGTTTTGGGGGGTTGTATGGGGCCATGGGGCAGAGAGGCAACTCACCTTGCCTGGGGTTTTCCAGCGAATGGCGCTGGTGCCGCGCTGTTCGCAGCTCTCCAGGCCTGAGTGGTGGAGGGGAAGGCTTGTCCAATCAGGGCCATTGGGAGGCGGGGATAAGGGAATCCAGGAACTGAGAAGCCCGGGGAGAGAACGCACTGCCGCCATGCACCGCGTGCTTTTTAAGGCACTGGCGCTGTTTTGGGGGGTTGTATGGGGCCATGGGGCAGAGAGGCAACTCACCTTGCCTGGGGTTTTCCAGCGAATGGCGCTGGTGCCGCGCTGTTCGCAGCTCTCCAGGCCTGTGTGGTGGAGGGGAAGGCTTGTCCAATCAGGGCCATTGGGAGGCGGGGATAAGGGAATCCAGGAACTGAGAAGCCCGGGGAGAGAACGCACTGCCGCCATGCACCGCGTGCTTTTTAAGGCACTGGCGCTGTTTAGGGGGGTTGTATGGGGCCATGGGGCAGAGAGGCAACTCACCTTGCCTGGGGTTTTCCAGCGAATGGCGCTGGTGCCGCGCTGTTCGCAGCTCTCCAGGCCTGTGTGGTGGAGGGGAAGGCTTGTCCAATAAGGGCCATTGGGAGGCGGGGATAAGGGAATCCAGGAACTGAGAAGCCCGGGGAGAGAACGCACTGCCGCCATGCACCGCGTGATTTTAAGGCACTGGCGCTGTTTTGGGGGGTTGTATGGGGCCATGGGGCAGAGAGGCAACTCACCTTGCCTGGGGTTTTCCAGCGAATGGCGCTGGTGCCGCGCTGTTCGCAGCTCTCCAGGCCTGTGTGGTGGAGGGGAAGGCTTGTCCAATCAGGGACATTGGGAGGCGGGGATAAGGGAATCCAGGAACTGAGAAGCCCGGGGAGAGAACGCACTGCCGCCATGCACCGCGTGCTTTTTAAGGCACTGGCGCTGTTTTGGGGGGTTGTATGGGGCCATGGGGCAGAGAGGCAACTCACCTTGCCTGGGGTTTTCCAGCGAATGGCGCTGGTGCCGCGCTGTTCGCAGCTCTCCAGGCCTGTGTGGTGGAGGGGAAGGCTTGTCCAATCAGGGCCATTGGGAGGCGGGGATAAGGGAATCCAGGAACTGAGAAGCCCGGGGAGAGAACGCACTGCCGCCATGCACCGCGTGCTTTTTAAGGCACTGGCGCTGTTTTGGGGGGTTGTATGGGGCCATGGGGCAGAGAGGCAACTCACCTTGCCTGGGGTTTTCCAGCGAATGGCGCTGGTGCCGCGCTGTTCGCAGCTCTCCAGGCCTGTGTGGTGGAGGGGAAGGCTTGTCCAATCAGGGCCATTGGGAGGCGGGGATAAGGGAATCCAGGAACTGAGAAGCCCGGGGAGAGAACGCACTGCCGCCATGCACCGCGTGCTTTTTAAGGCACTGGCGCTGTTTTGGGGGGTTGTATGGGGCCATGGGGCAGAGAGGCAACTCACCTTGCCTGGGGTTTTCCAGCGAATGGCGCTGGTGCCGCGCTGTTCGCAGCTCTTCAGGCCTGTGTGGTGGAGGGGAAGGCTTGTCCAATCAGGGCCATTGGGAGGCGGGGATAAGGGAATCCAGGAACTGAGAAGCCCGGGGAGAGAACGCACTGCCGCCATGCACCGCGTGCTTTTTAAGGCACTGGCGCTGTTTTGGGGGGTTGTATGGGGCCATGGGGCAGAGAGGCAACTCACCTTGCCTGGGGTTTTCCAGCGAATGGCGCTGGTGCCGCGCTGTTCGCAGCTCTCCAGGCCTGAGTGGTGGAGGGGAAGGCTTGTCCAATCAGGGCCATTGGGAGGCGGGGATAAGGGAATCCAGGAACTGAGAAGCCCGGGGAGAGAACGCACTGCCGCCATGCACCGCGTGCTTTTTAAGGCACTGGCGCTGTTTTGGGGGGTTGTATGGGGCCATGGGGCAGAGAGGCAACTCACCTTGCCTGGGGTTTTCCAGCGAATGGCGCTGGTGCCGCGCTGTTCGCAGCTCTCCAGGCCTGTGTGGTGGAGGGGAAGGCTTGTCCAATCAGGGCCATTGGGAGGCGGGGATAAGGGAATCCAGGAACTGAGAAGCCCGGGGAGAGAACGCACTGCCGCCATGCACCGCATGCTTTTTAAGGCACTGGCGCTGTTTTGGGGGGTTGTATGGGGCCATGGGGCAGAGAGGCAACTCACCTTGCCTGGGGTTTTCCAGCGAATGGCGCTGGTGCCGCGCTGTTCGCAGCTCTCCAGGCCTGTGTGGTGGAGGGGAAGGCTTGTCCAATCAGGGCCATTGGGAGGCGGGGATAAGGGAATCCAGGAACTGAGAAGCCCGGGGAGAGAACGCACTGCCGCCATGCACCGCGTGCTTTTTAAGGCACTGGCGCTGTTTTGGGGGGTTGTATGGGGCCATGGGGCAGAGAGGCAACTCACCTTGCCTGGGGTTTTCCAGCGAATGGCGCTGGTGCCGCGCTGTTCGCAGCTCTCCAGGCCTGTGTGGTGGAGGGGAAGGCTTGTCCGATCAGGGCCATTGGGAGGCGGGGATAAGGGAATCCAGGAACTGAGAAGCCCGGGGAGAGAACGCACTGCCGCCATGCACCGCGTGCTTTTTAAGGCACTGGCGCTGTTTTGGGGGGTTGTATGGGGCCATGGGGCAGAGAGGCAACTCACCTTGCCTGGGGTTTTCCAGCGAATGGCGCTGGTGCCGCGCTGTTCGCAGCTCTCCAGGCCTGTGTGGTGGAGGGGAAGGCTTGTCCAATCAGGGCCATTGGGAGGCGGGGATAAGGGAATCCAGGAACTGAGAAGCCCGGGGAGAGAACGCACTGCCGCCATGCACCGCGTGCTTTTTAAGGCACTGGCGCTGTTTTGGGGGGTTGTATGGGGCCATGGGGCAGAGAGGCAACTCACCTTGCCTGGGGTTTTCCAGCGAATGGCGCTGGTGCCGCGCTGTTCGCAGCTCTCCAGGCCTGAGTGGTGGAGGGGAAGGCTTGTCCAATCAGGGCCATTGGGAGGCGGGGATAAGGGAATCCAGGAACTGAGAAGCCCGGGGAGAGAACGCACTGCCGCCATGCACCGCGTGCTTTTTAAGGCACTGGCGCTGTTTTGGGGGGTTGTATGGGGCCATGGGGCAGAGAGGCAACTCACCTTGCCTGGGGTTTTCCAGCGAATGGCGCTGGTGCCGCGCTGTTCGCAGCTCTCCAGGCCTGTGTGGTGGAGGGGAAGGCTTGTCCAATCAGGGCCATTGGGAGGCGGGGATAAGGGAATCCAGGAACTGAGAAGCCCGGGGAGAGAACGCACTGCCGCCATGCACCGCGTGCTCTTTAAGGCACTGGCGCTGTTTTGGGGGGTTGTATGGGGCCATGGGGCAGAGAGGCAACTCACCTTGCCTGGGGTTTTCCAGCGAATGGCGCTGGTGCTGCGCTGTTCGCAGCTCTCCAGGCCTGTGTGGTGGAGGGGAAGGCTTGTCCAATCAGGGCCATTGGGAGGCGGGGATAAGGGAATCCAGGAACTGAGAAGCCCGGGGAGAGAACGCACTGCCGCCATGCACCGCGTGCTTTTTAAGGCACTGGCGCTGTTTTGGGGGGTTGTATGGGGCCATGGGGCAGAGAGGCAACTCACCTTGCCTGGGGTTTTCCAGCGAATGGCGCTGGTGCCGCGCTGTTCGCAGCTCTCCAGGCCTGTGTGGTGGAGGGGAAGGCTTGTCCGATCAGGGCCATTGGGAGGCGGGGATAAGGGAATCCAGGAACTGAGAAGCCCGGGGAGAGAACGCACTGCCGCCATGCACCGCGTGCTTTTTAAGGCACTGGCGCTGTTTTGGGGGGTTGTATGGGGCCATGGGGCAGAGAGGCAACTCACCTTGCCTGGGGTTTTCCAGCGAATGGCGCTGGTGCCGCGCTGTTCGCAGCTCTCCAGGCCTGTGTGGTGGAGGGGAAGGCTTGTCCAATCAGGGCCATTGGGAGGCGGGGATAAGGGAATCCAGGAACTGAGAAGCCCGGGGAGAGAACGCACTGCCGCCATGCACCGCGTGCTTTTTAAGGCACTGGCGCTGTTTTGGGGGGTTGTATGGGGCCATGGGGCAGAGAGGCAACTCACCTTGCCTGGGGTTTTCCAGCGAATGGCGCTGGTGCCGCGCTGTTCGCAGCTCCACAGAACACTCGACTGCAATGATTGTGATATAAAACACATCTTAAGCTTGCTGTAACATTTCTATTGCACTCTGTATCCTTTTCTTCTGGCTTCTCAACCACTCATTTTATTTCGTTTTTCCATTAAACCATTTTATTATGTTTTATTACAGTACTGAACCGGCAAAATAATTGTGTGGTTTTTGGTGTTTTATCTATTTAACACACCATTTTGGATTTGAATTTACACTCCTTGAAAATGACTGCGATCAACAAAGGACCAGTCAGTCACTAGAGAAAGCCTCTACTTTCTCGCAGCCATCTTGCTATGTTCTCACCTTCTCATTCCGTTGTTTATTCACAGTAATCCTAGTCCATGGATTTTTAAAAACCTTTTTTCTAAACGTCCTGTCACATTAACTGAGTCACCATTGCTCTAAGCGTTGTCTTTGTTACTTACTATAGCTTACTGGCATTTTCCTTTTACCGCTTCCACTTATGCTCAACCATATGAGACCCTCTAACATTATTCATTATGGCATTGTTTTCCATTCACCAATGTACTATTGTTCTATGGCGACAAAGGGCCTCATCACGAGTTTGGCGGTAAACCTTAAATCCGGCGATCGCGCTATTACCGCCGGATTTAAGGGTCCGCCAAATCAGGGCTTCGCTGGATTTCTCCCCAGCTCTGAGCTGGGGGGAAATCTGCCGAAAATTCACGCTATTTCCGCCAGCGGGAAATCCGCCGGCGTTACCGCCCAACTCGTGATGAGGCCCATAGTATAATCTTAGTCATTAAACGTCATTAAATGCCATTTTCTCCTCATCTTCTTATTATTTCTGATAGCAACCATACATCATTTTATTATCTCCCAAAACATACCATTGCTTTTGTTTACAGCATTTTCTTTTCTCACACTTTTTTGTATCATGGTAGCAACTAATGTAATTCATGATCTTTGCTCAGTCCGTCTTTAGTGCTTTGTTACTAAAATATTCTTCCTGCTTCCTGTTGCTATAGTTTTTGTTCTCTGCGTCCCCCCCTGGCGTCACCTTTAATCTTTTCTAGACCACAGAATCTGATTTTGTCAATCATATGTTCTAATCTTCAATGGTTCGCTAATGGTTGCTTGTCTTCCAAAGTTGTGGTAGATCTCAAATGCTCATGAAGTCTGTTCTTTAATGGCCTTATCCTACTGCCTACGTATGATTTTTTTTTTAACAAATACATGCAATAGCATAAACCAAGTATTTATTGTCAAGTTTATAAAATTCCTAATCATAATGTTCTTTTTTCCCTGTATTCTGAACGATTGTGTATCTTTCTCCAAATAGTCACACATCCTACAGTTTCCACATTTGTGAAAACCCTTTGTTTGCCAGTCTAACCAAGTTTGCTTCTTTGGTAATTCTGAGTCTTGTCTCAAAAAACGTGGTGTTAGCGGGAATTCTAAAGTTTGTGCCTTTTTATAAACAATGGTTGTTTGGTATCTATGGCAATAACAACAGGGTTAGTTGAGGCTTGCATAAGCCAGGGTAGCAACTATCATCCCGAACTGTAGGGATATACTGGTACACAATGGACGGTTGAACAGGGAAAGGATTTCTATTAGCAGTGTAGAGCTGCAGTAAATAAATGGTTGGAAAAAAGGGGGGAAGTCCTGAGTGGACGCTAGATGATGAACTACTCTGGCCCTCTGGTCAGATACCCAATGCCCTACCTGTGGTGGGAAGGAGGGTGATTGTATCTTGGGTAGCCTGGGTGTGGACAGGCCACCGTGTGGTGCCTTGTCTAGAAGGGAGGGAGTTGCTGGGTGAAACTCTTTACGTGTGGTGGTTGATGTCCCACACATGGTGCTGACACCAAGAGCCTGTAAGGAAAATAAAAGGGGAGATGGGAGGACAGCTGCCAAGATGGTGGGTTGCTGTGAGAGAGGAATTATATCTCGTGGTGATGAACTAAGCGTTTTTGGCTAGCATGAAAAGTTTGAAGGCATTGGGATTTCCATAGTTAATGCTTTATTCACCCTAATGCCTCAAGATCCGTTGCATGCGGGCGGTTGTCCAAATCAAAAGAGAAAGAAAGTCTAAAAAAACCTTTGTAAAGAAAGGCGGAAAAGTTTTTGTTTTATCAATAAGCCGTTTGGCGTTTGTCTTAAAACCGCACAGTCCCACTGGTTCTGGGGGTGTGCTAAAAGCCCATGCCTCTCTGGGTTGTGATGTTCAGTATGATGGTAACCCCCTCTTTCTCTTGGGGATATCGTGGGGTATTGTGGAGGAGCCACAACAGGTCTGGTGGACCGGTTTCGATGGTTATAGGTGGTGTAGACCATCTTCTTCAGGACACAAGAATTCTTCATGTAAAGATAAAATCACAAACTGACCTCGTGGTAGGACAGCATGAACAGCATGGACAGGCTGCACAGAATCCTGTATTGGGAGACATAATGGAACATTGCAAGGAGAGCATACGTAACCTCTAATTGCAATGTTGCATAGCAATGTTTTCCAGAAAGTTCAAGATCATATCAAAATAACTTTTTATGCTTTGAAAAGGTGCATGTGCTCTTTTTTTGAATTTGAGCATGGCCACGAGGTAGTGGCTGGAGAGAGCTCTAGACCCATTGGCCCAAAACACAGGGGTGAAGGGAGGGAGGTGCAGGCGAAGAAAAAGGAAAAGGGTGTGGGAGAGATGGGTGTTGCCCTGTGACTGGCCCTTGCTGGTACGGCTGCGTGTGCCGTGTAGGTCACCAGTGACACGGGGGCTCATGCGGGGTGCAGGAGAGGCTTGGAGATCCTACCTCGGTGCAGTCAAGGAGTCCGGTGATCTCCAGCATTCTGCAGCACCGCGCCTGTGAGGAAAGGGGGTAGAGAACGACTGGGTGTGAGGTTCAATTTGGCAGCTGGGAGGGTGGGGCTGCACGGAATGGTGGGAGGTGCTCTTACCGGATGAGGTTACGGCACCAGCAGTCGCTGTGATCGGAGCGATCAGGATGTGAGCGCGGGCGTGTGCAGAATGAGGGGTTGACTGTTTCCGCATATGACGCGCTACTTGGGGCGTGGCCTAGGGGGCGGCTTGGGCCAATGCTAGAGGGAGGGCTGGAGGGTGTGAGCCCTGGGCTCATCCAATGTCTACGCATCAAAGAGGGGGGTGTGTGGGTCTGCTACGGGGAGTGGACCGGCGCAAATGCTACGGGCACCTGAAGGTATTGGTACCACTGGGGGCGGTGAATACATGTGGGTGGCCACGGGGGCAGTCCATGGATGGAGGCGTGGCCAGCTGTGGCACTTGCAGGATCGGCCGTGCGCCTGTTAATATGGGGGCTGTGGAATAGGGCAAGTCGCAAAAACAGCAACGCATTCATGGTGATGCAGGGGCAGGGAGGTCAGTGTGGCTGGACCGGGGCGAGCCCCCGGGCAAGGGGGAGGAGGAAAGCCAAAAGGGTGTGGAAAGGCAGTGATCCTAGGGAGAATTTACGATACATTGGGATGACGGCTCGAGAAGTCAAAAAACGAATGATTGAACACAGATCATGTATCAGAACTAAGAAACTGACAGTTCCGATGATCCCCCATTTTATGGCAGAAGGCCACACAGCCAAAGCATTTAAATGGACAATCCTTGAAAAGATCAAACGGCCAAAATGGGGAGGAAATTACCACGCTATGCTCTTCACACAAGAACAAAAGTGGATTTTTCATCTGGACACATGTAATCGAGGCTTGAATGAAGCAATGCAGTTGCAGAAACTCGCAGTGCTACAGCATCAATTTAAGTGTTTGGGCATCATCCACCTTCCGTGCAGACAGTAACATGCTCGGACATGTCTTACTCCACCTCTGGAGCCTCACACTCGTGCTAGAACCAAGCAACTTTGCATGCCTCTTTACATATGCTGCTTGACTGTGCATTCTCACTTACGCACCCTGCCGAATCACACCTGGCATGTTATCCGATACAATTGGTTTCTCTGTGTTTCACTTCACAGTCCCTCGTCTGCACCCCACCTTTCTCCCTAGGATCACTGCCTTTCCACACCCTTGTGGCTTTCCTCCTCCCACTTGCCTGGGGGCTCACCCCGATCCAGCCACACTGATCTCCCCGCCCCTGCATCACCATGGATGCGTTGCTGTTTTTGCGACTTGCCTTTTTCGACAGCCCCCATATTTACAGGCACACTGCTGCACCCGCGAGTGCCGCGGCCGGCCACGCCTCCATCCATGGACCACCCCCATGGCCACCCACATGTATTCACTGCCCCCAGTGGTACCAATACCTTCAGGCGCCTGTAGCATCCGCGCTGGTCCACTGCGGCCCCACCTCCCCCCAAGGCCTCCGCCTGTAGCAGACCCACACACCCTCCTCTTTGGCGCGTAGGCATTGGATGAGCCCAGGGCTCACAGCTTCCAGCCCTCCCTCTACCATTGGCCCAAGCCACCCGCTAGGCCACGCCCCAAGTACGCATCATATGAGGAAACAGTCAACCCCTCATTCCGCACACGCTCACATCCTGATCGCTGCGATCACAGCGACTGCTGGTGCCGTAACCTCACCCGGTAAGAGCGCCCCCCACCATTCCGTGCAGCCCCACCCTCCCAGCTGCCAAATTGAACCTCACACCCAGTCGTTCTCTGCCCCCTTTCCTCACAGGCGCTGTGCCGCAGAACGAGCGTGCGTGATTCCCACACGCTGGAGATCACCCGACTCCTTGACTGCACCGAGGCAGGATCTCCAAGCCTCTCCTGCACCTCGCATGAGCCCCTGTGTCACTGGTGACCTACACGGCATACGCAGCCGTACCAGCAAGGGCCAGTCCCAGGGCAACACCCATCTTTCCCACACCCTTTTCCTTTTTCCTCTCCTGCACCTCCCTCCCTTCACCCCTGTGGTTTGGGCCAATGGGCCTAGAGCTCTCTCCAGCCACTACTCCATGGCCATGCTCAAATTTAAAAAAAGAGCACATGCACCTTTTCAAAGCATAAAAAGCTATTGTGATATGATCTTGAACTTTCTAGAAAACATTGCTATGCAAGATTGCAATTAGAGGTTACTTATGCCCTCCTTGCAATGTTCCATTATGTCTCCCAATACAGGATTCTGTGCAGCCTGTCCATGCTGTTCATGCTGTCCTACCACGAGGTCATTTTGTGATTTGATCTTTACATGAAGAATTCTTGTGTCCTGAAGAAGATGGTCTACACCACCTATAACCATCGAAACCGGTCCACCAGACCTGTTGTGGCTCCTCCACAATACCCCCCGATATCCCCAAGAGAAAGAGGGGGTTACCATCATACTGAACATCACAACCCAGAGAGGCATGGGCTTTTAGCACACCCCCAGAACCAGTGGGACTGTGCGGTTTTAAGACAAAAGCCAAACGGCTTATTGATAAAACAAAAACTTTTCCGCCTTTCTTTACAAAGGTTTTTTTAGACTTTCTTTCTCTTTTGATTTGGACAACCGCCAGCATGCAACGGATCTTGAGGCATTAGGGTGAATAAAGCATTAACTATGGAAATCCCAATTCTTTCAAACTTTTCATGCTAGCCAAAAATGCTTGGTTCATCACCACGAGATATAATTCCTCTCTCACAGCAACCCACCATCTTGGCGGCTGTCCTCCCATCTCCCTTTTTCTTTTCCTTACAGGCTCTTGGTGTCAGCACCACGTGTAGAACATCAACCACCACACGTAAAGACTTTCACCCAGCAACTCCCTCCCTCCTAGACAAGGCACCACACGGTGGCCTGTCCACACCCAGGCTACCCAAGATACAGTCACCCTCCTTCCCATCACAGGTAGGGCATTGGGTATCTGACCAGAGGGCCAGAGTAGATCATCATCTAGTGTCCACTCAGGACTTCCCCCCTTTTTTCCAACCTTTTATTTACTGCAGCTCTGTTTGGTATCTAAAACAGCATTCATACCCTTGACTTTCAACACAATCTTCCAGTGTTTTGTTTGTAAGCATGTAGGCTACATGTTTGTAATTCTTTATAAACACTTTTCATTGAAAATATTTTTTTAATTAATTCTTGGTATTATTACATCTTTCCGTGCCCTCTTCTTATCTGATTCTTTTTGTGCTTTACCTTTGATATATTTCTTATACCCTCTTTCCAAGGACCTCTTTTCTAATGCCATACACTGTTCTTCAAAGAATTCACTGTTGCTAGAATTTGTTTTTGCTCTTATGTATTCCCCTGTGTGTGTTATGTATGATAATACTTTTGTTGTTCTTGTTTCCATTCTTCATTTGCTTAATGTTCAATTGAATTTCCATATCATCGAGATGATTTTGACTTCCTTCTTTCACAATCTGTCCTGTGGCCTGGAGAAAGCTTTGCTTGATTCAGAAATCTGTAAGTCTCCTCAGTGTTATTTGAAGGACTTTCCACCATATGACTGATCTTCACAATCCTGTCAAACGCTTCTCAAGCCCCTTGTGATCACTGGGAAGTCCTTTGCAACCTAGAACTGTGCACTGACTGGGAAGGTCCATTAGCTGTCAAATACCATGTCTCTTTGGAGGTCATGTATAATATCACCTCAAGGGCTAGTTCCCTTACATTTAATTGGCACTGATCCATGGGGTGTTGGCTTTTATTCAGAAAGTCAGTTTGGACATGTTCTCTAGAAAAGGGCTTGGTTAAAATGGGTTATTTAACATGTTGTGTCCCACCTTCTCAATTCTTGTCTGTTAAAACCTTCCCATTTAATGTTCTGTGCCTACTTGGAATAGCAGCGGCTTGTTTCTGATGAAGGAGAATTGGCACTGATTAGTTGCACTACTTTAGTGAATCAGCAGCAATCAGTTCTGTGTGCTTGGCTTCCACCTACGGGTGTTAAGCTCTTTTCACTCACCTATCATTGCCCATGGCTTTGCCGCACATATTTTACATATGTAAACTGAGTATTTAATGGTTATTCCCAACTTGTGGAGCTTATTCATACTGTGCACACCCAAGTCACACATTCCTATCCGTGTGGAACAATAGAGGTTGTCTAGGTGCAATGCAGTTTAATAAGAATTCATAGTGGGCTTATTACCACTGTAATAGTCTACCCGCACTGAGGCCTGTCAGAGTGGCTGTTAGTAGGTGTAAGGGCAAAAGGGAGCCAAACATTTGTCATGGTCAGACCGTCGATATCTACTAAGCTTTGGCACAAGGAGGCTACAGCAGGTTTTTACTGTCTGCAAATTGCATGTCAATACATGTATTATGGAAAGGTGGGGTTCTCTGAAGGAGCACAGGTTGCATTATGCCCTGTGCTGAACACATCACCAGGCTGGCCCTGGCACAGTTCAATGGGCTACTGTGACGCTATGTGCTCTAGAATTTAAAAGGTGAAGGTCATACCACCCCTGACTGGGTTAGCCGGGCCAACATGCAATGCACCCCTTTTCTCGATACAGGACAATTTGTTTCGGTCTATAGCCAATTTCTTTCTTTGATTGGTGCTAGATTGAAGCAGCACTTTACATGAGCATTTATTTGCCAAGCAGATCTTGATGTACCATGCCGTGCCTGGCTGTCTTGAAACCTATGTACACCTCTACAGGCTTCATGTTACAGCATTGGTTGTGAAGTGGTTTGGATACTGGCCACTGAAAATGAAGCAGCCATGGGAGCTGGGTTTGAATCTCGCTTTCTCCGTTGCCTTTCCATATACATAGACCAGGGTTCTGCAATCTTGGGCTCTCCAGATGGTATGGACTACAACTCCCGTGATCCCTCACCATTGGCAATGTGGCTAAGGGTAATGGGAGCTGTAGTCCAAAACATCAGGTGCGCCAAAGGTGTGAGACCCCTGACATAAACAATACAGTGTTGAAGATTTGGCTTGCCTGTGGCAATAATTAGCTCCAGGGGCTGGTTGCCAAGAGCTTCTGCCATAGTGTTTGCACTCACTTGAGAGCTGGAGGTATTTCTTTCCATGAACTAGAATGCACAGTTCAGAAACCCTTTGACAACTAATGACACATTTGTTTACCTGTCTCCACTGTATCGCTCTCTTTCATTGTTTTCCTATCGCGAAACAGTACAAAAAAGCTAAACTAAGTGTGATGGACAAGGTGGGGCTGATTCTTATGTATTCTTGGGACAGAAATTAGCCTTATAGCTTGGCATTTGAGGGGATCTATCACAGCCTGTGGAATGACGATGGAAAATATAAAATAATCAATCCAATGATCAACCCCTTTGACAAAAAATTAATCCTGTTTTGTTGCTTCCTTTCAATTAACAGCCACAACATTTGGACTGTGTGCTGCTGTTTAGACTGGCTTTTTTTACTTTCTTTCATTTACGTTTTGGATTGATGTGTGTTGAGGGCATCCCACTGATATTGCGATGAGCTGATATGCATTGTTTATTTACAGTACAGTGCAGTGATGTTGTGCTTTGGGGAATGATATGGCCCTGGTACACTGGTGGGAGTGGGACTGTAATGGGGCTGTGACCTGAGGGGGTATTGTTTGTGTGTGAATTGTAAGGAGTCAGAAGCAAGACTGGGACACAAAGTTGGCATGATTTTGGGTAAAGTATTTTATCAATTAATAAAAGGGGTGAAAAAGGCCTCTCTGTCCCTATGTCTAGGAGGGATTTCCCTACGTCAAAAGAAACTAGTGAAATTGTCAGGTAGTCCGAAACTACCGCTGCTACCGGCTGGTTGCCACCAACCTCGTAACACTGATTCCACCGCCTGATTTCCCGGTGCCAAAAGAACATTACAAGTCCCGGCGGAGCAGGAAGTCAGGCGGGGGATTCGGTAAGTCCCCATTCCTGTGAAGTCCCATAGTACTCCACGGGAATGGGGACTCGGAAGCACCGGCACCGTTGCTAATGATGCCAGTGCTTACATGAAAAGTCTGCTTGGAGATGCTGTTGTGCTCGGCCCCTGCAGGCAGACTCATAGTATGGTGGTCCGGAAACAAGGGTGCCAGTGAGCTACAGTTCGTTTGGTGTCTGCTCCTTCCCGGCTGGGTGTCCTTTCCTCAGAATCAACCGCCAGTGCAATGGAAGTCTGCAGGTCTCTCCCGGCAATAACGTGAGGAGTTCTGGTGTTGGGGACCTCTCTCCAGTTATTTCCCTTCATGCTTGGCTTCCCTGGGGCTAGCCCTCGTCTCGCTCTCCGCTTGTGGCCGCGGCTGAGCCTAAACACCTTTGAAACCCCCACAAAGGATAATTATACTGGTTCGGGCCAATCCCTGGTCTCAGGAGTCTAGACCACTCATTCTGTTTCTTGGACATAATTCCTTGTAACTGCGGTCCTCCTCCTCGTCCCAGTACTAGCCTTAAAGCTATATGTCTGATATCTGGAAGTCTTTGGATTCTCATATTTGTCTGCTAAGCCAGATGGAGGACATTGGCAAAAAACATGTCAGTTCTATCTGAACAGGTATAAAAAGGATTTATAGAGGAAGAAGGTGTCGAATGTATTACATCGGATAGACACTGTGTTTTCTGATATTGTTTGTCTCTAACCCCACAGGGCAACCTCTTCTCCACATAACCTTCTCCCTGTTTGTAACCGGCAGTGGACTATGTGTTTTTACTGTCCTGGTGTTCTTTGAGATGCCTCCACCTAGGGAGAACGGGATGACATCCTCAGATTCGACACAGTATGCTGAGCAGTAATGGTGTGTTTATGTTATGTTTTGGACTTTCACCTATTGCCTGCACCATGAGAAAGAAGAAGCAGGTGCTGCATTCAATGCAGTGGCTTGAGACAGGTGAGGAGTTTGCGAACATGTTGTTCACATTCATTGTGCATGAGCGGTTTAACAGGATGATGTTTCAGAAGAGAGAGCATGTCTCTACTAGCACCCACTGAAAGTCCATGGCCTGGGGGAGATGTCCGACATCACCAAAGCAGCCACCGGCTTTTTTTCGCTCTTCTGGATGGCCCCATTTCCTGGAGGGCCACCCAGGTCACTACTGTGCCCAGTGGTACCATCTTATCTTCAGGAAGCGTCTGTTTCCATGGGGATGCCACCATTGTCAACCGATGCACATGCGGTGCACGGGCGGGACCACCGCCTCTCTTCGCAGTGCCTGGGAGAACTGCTGATCTTCCCCCGGGCTACTCCACTGTGACAGTCTGGGGCTTGAATTCACCTGAGCTGCCATGAAGAGGTAGCCTGGGCTTTACCAGCCTCTTGCATTTCTCCTGGGCAGACTGGGATTTCCCTTCACTGCACTGCCCTCCAGTGCAGAGTGGGATTCCTGCTCCGCTGTTAAGAGCTCCGGGGCAGAGTGGTCTTTCCCCTGTTCCTTCATGTACCGGGCTGCCTAGCATATCTGGCCTTGGAGGACTTTACTGCAGGGTCCGCCTTGCAGGCCACAAGGGGCATGGCAGGTTGCTTGGTTTGGGCCACCCCCACCCGACATGCAGCGTGAATTGTGCGACCTTTGACTCTCTTCACCCCAGGCAGCAATGCATATGCCACTCAGGGCCTTTTGCATGACGGGCCTGTCTGGTCTTGCTCCCGGAAGGACCAACAGCGGCCACAGCCCAGTGGGTGCCTGGACTGCTTTGTGCACACATCTCAGGCTCACGGCACATACGCCAGGTCTCCCATTACATTCAGCACAGGTATAAAATGTTCCTAGTCAATCGGGGTGCCACTTGAGGCTGAGGCACCCCTAGGGAGTCATTTTATTTTCTCTTGTTTCCTTTGTCCTGTCTTTCTCTCTCTCTCTTTTCCTTTCTCCAACCGTTCTCTAATGGTTCTTCTTTTTTTTAAACTGTAGAAACCTCCATGGCCTGCCCATCCCATTCTTGCACAGGGGAGTTCTGTCCCTTTGTTTTGCGAGACTGGATGAGTTTGCACGTGCGGCTCCCTGCGTGCCGGCATTCCGAGCTCTGGGCCATGCAATGATCACCTCGACCCTGGCGCTTCTCTTAATAAGAGCAGACAAGCATCCAGGAATGAGAGTCTTCTCCCAACCATTGTGCCCCTGGACAATTGTGCATATGTATACGTCTTTGCATGCTCGGGCACAGTGAAGTAACTGTGTGCTGCCCAGCAGTGGCATGATAGGTCAATAAAGTTCTCAGACCACAACACTTCCTTTTTGCTCACTGTTTCTGGAGGTCAGAAATTGCCACCTCCATGTCACTGAATCCTTTCACAAGCTCATTACCCTGTGGTTGGGCTTGTTTAGTCCCCATACATTATTTTTCTTTCTGGACTTGAAGGCATGGCAAAAAAGTAGTCCTTCGTGTTTACTCTTCCAATCTGCCTTCATAGAATCTGCAATGATAGTGTCTGGCACTGTCTTCTCTTCTCCTCTCCAGTCCACTGCTATCAACTTAGCAATGGCAGAAGTAGTCACTCACCACCCACAGTCTGGTCGCAGGTCAATGTAGATTTTGGGATCCTTTCTTGATTCGAGGCCTGGCTATGTACCAGTTCCGATTAACTGGCACCCCTACTTCGCAGTGAATTCAAGAAAAGCTGTGCTTCAGAACTGGGGCCGTTGCTTCCTTCTGTGCACTGAGGCCATTCCCACTGCACCCCTGTGTTTTGCCTGTAATGCCTCTCTCGTCTCTGTCAGTCTGGCCTCAAATAATGCTGTGCTATTGTGGATGTGAGAGAGAGAGGGAGAGACACACACACAGACAGATACACACAGACACACACACACACACATCCTACAGAACATCATTTACCAGAAAGGGAGCCAAGGGTGTATTTTTTATTATCTGCCCATTGATTTAATAAAACCCATTGAGGTAAATGAGGGTGGGGCGCAGAGGAGATTGTCCCACTTGTTGCAGGAATCAAGTTCCCCCTACAATTGGTCTCTGTGAAAGAACATAGACAAAGGAATAGTCTCAGATAAAAGGAACATATTGTTGTTACCCATGAGGCAAAAGGAGGCTTCTGGCTTCAAAGGCCGTTGAAAAACAGCCTGATCATGGGCTGAGCCGGCAGTGAAAAGTATCCTTGATGGATGGCTTGAATACTGGACTGGCTCCTGGAAAAAGTGTGGTGTGAGTGAGGTGGGAGTAAGGTGATTACGGTGTGCTCCCAGTTCTGGGGGAAGGTGTGCTCTGACAACTGCAGCCTCTTAAGGCAAGTCAAGCTACTGAACAGGGTATTCTGGACACCAGAACGGATGTGTAAACAAGGCCTCAGTAAATCCAATGCCTGCCGGGGCTGTTAACAGAATGAAAACGGTCCATTAGGACACATGTAGTGGGACTGTCATAAGGTGAAGACCTTTTGGAGTAAGATCTCAGGACTTCTGAACTTGGTTCTTGGTGTGCATGTGGAATATACCTTTCTGGAAGACCTGTCCTAGCTGCAGACAGCCTGGCTCTTTAGTGCTTCTATGGTGACCTAGAGATTTATTTTACAGAATTGGAAATCTGCCACTTTCCCCACAAAATCCATGCAGCTTCAGGAGATGTGTTTGATGTTGAATATTGAGAGAGTTGTCCTGCGATGCCAGAAGAGAACCAATGCATTTTAGTATATATGGGGCCGATTCCTCGAGATGGGCTTGGCGTGACTTTTGTATCTTTCTCCCTCTTGCTTTCAAGTAATTTGTTGTGGTAATTGATGTTACTGTGTTAGATCACACATTTTAAATAAAGGAAATTCATTTAAAAAAACAACAGCCTCTAAGGAATAGGGAAGGACACAGGTCACCATTCATCCTTGATTCTCAAGGGCTGTACCCAAATTCACTTTTACAATGACACTGGCATAGAGTATATGGCTTTACAATAGATGCTGAAGTCACTCATTTTTTATCACTTCATATATTTGTGTCCTATTCATGTATACCAGCATGATGGGAATGACGGGAATTATAATGTTTATGAGCTTGAAAGTGCTTCTACATCACATGCTGCAACCGCTCAAATGTTAAATGTACTGTTAACTGATTGCCTGCCTTCACTGGAGTCCTGTGCTTTCAACCAATTAGACTGCAGGGTTAAGTGCACCAAATAATACATACGATTTAGATTAAAATACCCACAGCGAAATACCATTTGACATTGTTACATTGACATGAGAACAATAGTGAATAAATAAAAAAACTATATAAAATAAAATAATAAATTCGGAATGCATTTGCTGGCATCCATACCTACATACTACTAGGCTGCACCTATTAAGTTCACACAAACTTGCTAGATATGGTAAAGTACTGTTTGACATGACTTTATATATGTGGGATCAGTAGATTGACCTGAAATGCAGACATTATTTAATTGGGTGATCCTAATTCTGAGCAATTTAACAACCTATGCCAAAAAAGATGTGGACACTTATTTATTTTGGGTCCTTTGAGAGATGTGAGTAACCCAGTTTAATGGTTTCAACATATGTCAATCCCACCAATATTCTGGAACAAGAAGCAAACTGATTTTGTAAAGTGTATTTCATATTATTCAAAATAAAAACTTGTTTTCCATCCAAATGATTCACAGCTCATAACACAAGGGAATTCACCTGAAATACTGCAGTTGAATTACAAAACAGAAATAAAATGCAATCCATTATGCCTGTTTTAATCTCTATGATCAAATGTATAGATCATTTAGAATAGCAATGACACCACATATTCAAAACACACACCCGCATTTCAATCAACATGTGACTGATTATTCTGAGTAATTCAAACTATGTTCACATTTAAAAAACTTAAAATGCAATGACAAGTTAGTCTTGGTAAGTCACTCAAATCATGCATTGGAAAAGCCGCAATGCACAGTATATACAAATTACAAAGTTAATTAATGACTTATGATGCAAACCCCTTAGTTGCTTTTTTACTTTGAGATTCTGTACAGTTTTAAAGTTGTCCTTAAAATGGCATGAAGTTTGTCATGGATAAGTGAAAGGAGACAGATAGCTTGGATCCCATTCTTCCTAAACAACTTCATCCAAGCCCTCTGTGCCCTCATTGGACCAACGTTTTACAGCCGAAAATATCTTGTAATTCCACTATCAATCTGCCTCTGCAAGAGCTTGCGGCAATACATTATTAATTATGACTCTACATATGTAAATAGCCCCTGCAGTATAGTAAATTATAGATGGTATGTACTATTTAAATATACTAGTCAGTTTTATTTACTGTTTGAAAGACTTTTGTAGAAAAGGGATAGGGGCATGGCACAAGCTGGGGGTCAAACATTACCTAGAATCGAGGAATCAAATACACTCCCTTTCTAATTAAATGACCATAGGCATTAGGTTCCCCATTGCCCTGTTCCAATCTTACTCAGGGTCTTGATTAAAGGGTGCTGTTTCTACACATCCAGATTTGGTTTACTTCGTCTCAAATCCCCAAATGTCTGGATGTTGCCATGAAATAAGTTGCCTGAATTTTCTGGATACTTATTTCCTACAAGGTGTTGCCTTAAATAGCCTGATATCCCTCCTACACTCGCGAGAGTGTGAGGGGTCACTCATGTGAGGCGGACAACTGCTTGATGATTGATTAACATGTGCCATTTTATTAAAAAAAAAAAAAAAATTGCCTCACTGTCCCTATTGTGCCGGGGATTTCCCTGCCTAACCAACACTAAAGGGAAACACTCTAACACAGAATACCTGGCCCTCACACTAAACAACAAATACACAAAGAAAATATATGGCAATTCAAATAACATCAACAACATTCACAGTTTCTTGATAACCTCTCAATAACATGGGTGAATTCCCTCCCCCATGGTCCAAAGTGAATTCTGCGCCAATGTACAAATAAGGAACTCCTTGTATGTACGATAGTCTCAAATTAGTTGTTGATGTTTCAATGTCAAAATAAAGTTTTGTTAACCAAAGTTCCAACAATAGCAAATCTTTTCTCCTTGGTGAAATATGGACTTTCCACTTCCTCAGAACAGCACCAATGGTATTCCTAGACATGATGCTTTGCCACCACTTTCAACAATCCAAGAAGACTTGCCACAGCTCAAAAGAAATACACCTTCCACGACTGTCAGTGCAACACAGTTCTTGGTTAAAAGTGAATACATCCTTAGTTACAAGATTAGTATTCACAGTAGGTATATTTTTCAGGATGACTTCACAGTGCTCCTGCTTCTACTTCAACAACTTCACTTCTACTCAAGTTTACCATGAGAACAATCTCCTTTGCCTCATAGTACTTCACTTTGTTTAAGCCACTGACTACTACCACAGCCTCATTATTTTGAACTTCAAGACAGTTTTCGACAAGATTCACTTTCAAGTACTTCCAACACCTTCAAGTAGGCAAGGCACTCTTCCTCTGAATATCTCTCTTCAAAAGGAGCAGCCGCTTTGCCTCTCTTATCGGTCTGCCACAAATTCAAATAATGTTCATCAACAGAAAGTTTTCCTTCCCTAACTTTGCCTTCACCTCTTTGCCAATTGCCTTGGTAACACTCTCTTGGCTTTAGGTAATGCTTGAACATTTGTACCTTAGGCAATGTTGAACTGTTTTTGGGTTCACAGTAATAATTAGAATGCTTTTGGCTCTGAGACAGGCTACTTTCAATCTTAATATGGGGAGACTCTTGGCTTTGGCAATACTTGCTCTTTCCTTCAATTGTAGATACACTGTTTATCCATTTCATTCCTTGTATAGGAAATGTATGCCTGCGTGAAAGTAAAGAGTAGAATGCAGTCTTCTTTTCGAAATCACAATTAGGCACACACAACCACTCCTTCATATAGTTTTCAAAGGTTAAATATTTGTCTAGAAAAGGTGTTCCCGTGAAAAAGTAAAAGATAGAGTTCAGCCTTCCTTTCAAAAGCACAACTGGGCACACACGACCACTTCTTCATGTAGTTTCCAAAGATTAAAGATTGTAACAATGGTCTTGTCAATGTTAGATATTCAGCAATGGCCTTCGAAACATTTACCCTCCATAATGAGAGTCACACAACCACTTCTTTATAAGGTTTATAGTGTATAAGGGTTTAACAATGGTCTTTTGCAGCGTTTGCTCTTCACACGAGTAAAAGGAATTAGCCAATGCATGCAAGTGCTACTTTTTCATTGTTCCCTTACTAAAGCTTTAATGAATGACTTCAGCTCGCTTCTCACTATATGCAAGTAAACATGAAACTGGATAATGTTGCTGGCAATGGTTGCGCAAGGTATGAGAATGCCAGGCTTCACTCATTGGCTTCTGGTCTGGCCACTTGTTTAAAGAGCCCCTCTTGCTCCTGAGACCCGCGGCTTGACAACAGCTCCTCGCCTCGGTCATTGACACGTTCTCTGCACTGCAACCACAGCAATCAGGCTCACATTGGGAAAGACAGCCTTGCTGCACCTCTTTGGCTGCACAATCCCTCCACTTCAGAGTTTGAGGGAACAGAAACCTCATAGAACAAGCAGGTGGGATCTACTGCATCCACGTTCCAGCGTCCCTCTGGTTCTCCCACTTCTGCTTGGTTTGTCAGCTTTGTGCCTTCTTATTTCTGTTTCTACTGCTAGAGCACGCACTCCAGTCACAGTTCCAGCTCCTTCTAATTGTGTGCACCTGAGGGGGGCTTTTATAACTCACAGTTTCCTTCAGGTGCAGGCTTTTAGGCTTAATTGCCTGACTACTACCACAGCATACCTCTTCAGTCCTCTTCCTTGTCCTAGTTCTTATCGGATTGTGGGACTCGTAGTCCCCAACAACAAAGTTAGTTGTACTAACTTCTGCTAATTGGCAAACAGCAATCAAAAGTGTGGTATTATGGGGAAAGTTAAACAGGGGGGTTTCCCAGTCCTCCGGTCTGTCTCCCCCATGTGATCCTCCCGCAGTACACCACCCCCCTGGTCGTGATCAGCAAGCTTTTTGCCTTTCCATGGCCACATGAGAAGGGTCCCAGACCAGGTTTCTGGGAGTAAGCATGACTGACTTATCATATACCCTTGCCCTAATGTTGCTGTTTTTTTTTAACCTCTAGGGGAAATCGAGATAGGAAATCAGTATTTCCTTGTTCCTTGCCTTTCTGATCTTCCACTGAGAAGCAATGAGGCTGTAAATCGAAAAACCAGTGCATGACTGTAGCGTTTAGTATCTTTCCTTAAGCTTAACCATTTAAGAGGAGTATGATCAGTGATCAATCTACATTTTCTTCCTGTTAAATAGTATTTCAAGTATGTTATTGCCCATTTGATGGTAAGGGCTTCCGACTCTAAAGTGCCATAGTTCTTTTCCCGATCAAACAACGTATAACTTATATAGAGGATTGGATGTTCTATACTGTCATGGAGCTGAGACAACACTGCTCCTAAACCAATATGGGAAGCATCTGTTTGCAAAATAAAGGGTCAATTGAAATCTGCCACTTTCAAAACAAGGTCGCTGCATAATATTTGTTTCAACCTCTCAAAACATTTTACCCACTTCAATTTCTGTGGGTCTACAATCTTAAGTGTGTCAGTTAGAGGACTACAGATGGAGGAAACGTGGAATAAACCTTTGATAGTAACCCACGAGACCCGAAAAAGGCTTATAACTCTTTCTTCATTTTGGCAGGTAAGGTTTTCATTACAGTGTTGACTTTATCTGGTCGGGATGCACTAAACCATTCCCTACAAAGAATCCCAGGTATTTTACTGCAGATCTTGTTAAGCAACATTTCTTTGTGTTAGCCATTAGTCCAGATTTCCTCAATGCTCTCATAACCTGGTATAGATGGAACATATGCTCAGGCAAGGTTTTATTGTAGGTAATGATGTCATCACTATTGGTGCCACAAAAGGATATAAAAGCTCTTAAAACTTGATCCATCAATCTTTGGAAGGTAGCAGGGGGGGCCATGTAATCCAAAGGATAGTACTTTAAATTGAAATAACCCAACAGGAGTAGAGAAAGCAGTTTGGGGTTTATCAGCTGGATTAACAGTTACTTGCCAATAGCCTTTAGTGAGATCAATGGTAGACAGGTATTTGGCATCTCCCAACTTATCAATCAGATCGTCTATCCTCGGCATGGGATAACTATCAAACTGAGATACCTCATTCACTTTTCTAAAATCTATACAGAATCTCCAGGAGTTATCTGGTTTGGCAACAAAACAATCGGGGAGGAACAAGGACTTTGTATTGTTTCAATAATGTCGGCCTTCAACATAGTTTCTACTTCTTCCTGAATGATTTGCTTTCTTTTTTCCAGAATGCTATAAGGCTTTTTATGTACTACCTATCCTGGAGGAGTACTTTTATAATGGTATACTCCTTTCACTCTCCCTAGCTCTGGTTTAAAAACATCAGGGAACGGTTGTAACAAGTGCACAAATCCTGTTTTTGATTTTGAGATAGCTCAGGGGAAATACACCGTTTATCATTGTTCTTTTCGGATAACAGACTGGTTAGCATGACAGATGTATCTTTATCCACAGGTTCTTTCCACTCTTTAAGTAAATTGATATGATAGATGTGAGTTTTGATTTTCTGATCAGATTGTGATATTTTGTATTTATACGGCCCTGTCTGTTCAAGTATTACATATGGACCATGCCATCTAGATCGCATCTTGTTACCAGATGAAGGAAGAAGGACCAATACTTTCTATCCTGCGGAGAAAGATCTCATCAATGCCTTCTTGTCATTACATTTGTTCTGTTGTTCCTGAGCTTTGAACACATTTAAATAAACTATTTTCCTTATGGCTGCCATTTGTTCTTTAAGCTTTTGGGTTGTTTGGGAAAAGGGAATAGTGTCTCTATCCGTCTCTTCTGAGGTTTCCTGCGCCCTGATGCCAGAGGGCTTGTGCGGGGTTTACAAGTGAAATAAATAAATAAATAAATAATGTCTAACACATCTCAGGGGTCTCTCCGACATAACACCTCAAAGGGGGATACTATAGTAAATGATCTGGGATTTTTTTTCAAATGGCAAACAGAGCCCATGGTATCATTACGGTGTGCAGTCAAAATATCGAATTTTTTATTTTTTTATTTATATTTATTTTTTGGCTCTCGCGTGTAAAAAAAAAGGTAAAAAAAAGAGGTTTGGGGGGAACCCCCCATTTGGAATAAAAAACGTTAAAAAAAAGAAATTAGAGACTTTTTTGTTTCAAATTTTTTTTCTGGATATTTTGCCTTTCAACTATTTTGTTTTCGATATTTTGACTATAAACCAATTAACCCATCAGTCTGAGGATGATAAACAGAGGTTCTTAGGGTTTTAATTTGAAGAATATGTGTTACCTCAGCCATGAGTTTGCTCATAAAAGTAGCACCTTGGTCAGTTAGAATTTCTTTTAGAACTCCAGTTCAAGTAAAAATATAGTAATATATGCTTCAAAATGTGTTGGCAAGTATTATTCCTCAAAGGGATGGCTTCAGGATATCTGGTTGCATAATCTAAAATAACCAGGATGTATTTATTGCTTAATTTTGACATTTCTAATGGTCCTACTATGTCCATCCCAATTCGGGAAAAAGGAACATCAATAATGGGCAACGGTTGTAATGGATCAGGAGGAGGCATTTTTGTACTAGTCTTTTGGCAAAGCTCGCAAGTACTTATGTACCTTTTGATATTGGCATATATACTAGGCCAATACAATCTATTCACAATTCGGGGCTGGGTTTTTAGTTATTCCCAAATTTCCTCCAGTTAAATGAGCATGAGCCCTCTACATTAAATGTCTTAATGACCCCTAGGTATCACAATCTGAGTCCTGAGTTTGCCATAGGGAGATCTCATCTATACAGCAATCCATTATTTTGAGAGACAAAAATGGACCACCTTTCTTCCTACCTTCTACTTCACTTGTTACTTGATTAAAAGGTTCTGCTAGCAAAGGATCATTATATTAGGCAAAAGCTAAATTAGGAATGATTTCTTCTTCCTTATCTTTAAGTACTGGTACTTTTGGTTCAAAATCTGCCTCTCCAAACCCTTGAGTTCCCGTTTGTTCACAACTCTTAAGTTCTTTAATCTTTGGGAACATAGCATGTTCTAATATGCCTTGTGCTATCCTTTCCCCAGCTTTGATTTGGTATGCCTTCTTTCCATTGTTTTGCATTAACACTTTAACTTCTCCTTTATAGTGCGGATCACCCCTGCCAGTACATCTAGGCCATAGCACCAGGCCAGGCCTGACTTGGAGTCAAGGCGGACCCAAGTACCCTTATGGGGAATAAGGATCAAGTCTGTGGGGATCAAAGCTCTTTTCCCTGTTTGAATCAACTCTCCCCTACTGCTATAAACATCAAACCCAATAGAATGTGTGATAGCTATAGTGGGGGTAGAAGCTCTTTTATTCAGCTTTTCAAATTTTAGGGTTCCCCAATTGATATTAATTGACTCTGATTCCAATTCTGACACCCTATACAAGGGGTCAGTAATGCAAGGCAGACAACTGCTTGATGATTGATCAACATGTGCCATTTTATTAAAGAACAAATAAAGAAAATATGCCTCACTCTCCCTACTCTGCTGGGGATTTCTCTGCCTAACCAAAGCTTAAGGGAAACACTCTAACACAACATATCTGGCAACACACTAAACAACAAATACACAAAGAAATTATATGGCAATTCAAATAACATCAACAACATTCCGTTTCTTGACACCCTCTCAATAACCTGGGTGAATTCCCTTCCCCATGGTCCACAGTGAATTCTGCTCCAATGTTCAAATAAGAAACTCCTTGTATGTAAGATAGTCTGAAGTCAGTTCTTGATGTCTCATTGTCAAAATAAGTTTTGTTAACCAAAATTTCAACAATAGCACATCTTTTCTCCTTGGGAAATATGGACTTTCCACTTACTCAGAACAGCACCAATGGTATTCCCAGCTACGATGCTTTGCCACCACTTTCAACAATGCAAGAAGACTTGCCAGAGTTCAAAAGAAATACACCTTCCATGACTGTCAGGTCAACACAATTCTTGGATTACTGTTAATATGTAATTAGTTTCAAGATTAAGATTCACAGTAGGTATATTTGTCAGGATGACTTAACAGTGGTGCTGCTTCTACTTTACCAACTTCACTTTTACTCAAGTTTACCATGAGAACAGTCTCCTTTTTCCTCATAGTACTTCACTGTGTTTAAGACACTGACTACTACCACAGCTTCAGTACTTTGAACTTCAAGACAGTTTTTGATGAAATTCACTTTAAAGTACTTCAACACCCTCAAGTAGGCAAGGCACTCTTCCTCGGAATATCTCTCTTCAAAAGGGGAAGCCTCTTTGCCTCTCTTGTCGGTCTGCCACAACAACACCTTCAAATAATGTTCATCAACAGCAAGTTCCCCTTCACCAACTTTGCCTTCACATCTCTGCCAACCGTTAGCCCAGGTAATTACACAGAAGCCTTGGTGCCACACTCTTGGCTTTAGGTAATGCTTCCACACTTGTATCTTAGGCAATGTGTAACTGTTTTTGGGTTCACCGTAATAAATAGATTGCTTTTGGCTCTGAGACAAGCTATGTTCAATCTTAATATGTGGAGACTCTTGGCTTGGGCAATGGTTGCTCGTCTCTTCAATTGTAGATACACTGTTTATCTCTTTTACTTCTTGTATAGGAAATATATGCCCGTGTGAAAGTAAAGAGTAGAATTCAGTGTTCTTTTCGAAATCACAATTAGGCACACGCGACCACTCCTTCCTATAGTTTTCAAAGGTTCAAGATTTGTATAGAGAATGTATGCCCACATGAAAGTAGAGGATAGAGTTCAGTCTTCCTTTCAAAAGCACAATTGAGCACATGCAACTACTTCGTCATGTAGTTTCCAATGGTTATAGATTGTCACTATGGTCTTGTCAACATTAGTTATTCAGCAATGGCCTTCACAACATTTACTCTCCTTAACGAGAGACACACAATCACTTCTTTATAAGGATTACAGTCTTTAAGGGTTTAACAATAGTGTTTCACAGTGTTTGCTCTTCATATGAGTAAAAGGAATTACCGAATACACGCAAGTGCTACTTTACCATTGTTCACTTAATAAAACTCCAACAAACACCTTCAGGTCGCTTCGGACTATACGCGGGTGAATAGGAAATTGGATACTTTTGGCGGCAATGCCTGCGCAAGGTATCAGAATGCCATGCTTTACGGCTTCTGTGAACCTTGTTCTGTGGGATGCACAACTTCCATGACTTTTGTCACACTTTCTACTGCCTCTGGCTCACCTTGCTGTAGATGTCTCCGCTCTGGGCACTTGTTCAAGGAGCCCCTCTCGCTCCTGAGATCCAAGGCTTGATAACAGCTCCTCGCCTCGGTCTCCGACATGTTCTCTGCACGGCAACCAAAGCAATCACGACCACATTTGGAAAGACAGCCTTCCTGCATGTCTTCTGCTCTGCCGCCTTTGCACTTGAGAGTTTGGGGGAACAGGACCCTCAAAGAACAAGCAGGGGAAATCTGCATCCACGTTCCAGCGTCCCTCTGGTTCTCCCACTTCTGATTGTTTTGCCAGCTTTGTGCCTTCTTCTTTCTGCTACAACTGCTACACCACACACTCCAGTCACAGTTCCAGCTCCTTCTAATTGCACCTAAGGGGGCTTTTTATGCCTCACAGGTTCCTTCAAGTGTAGGCTTTTAGTCCTAATTGCCTGACTACTACCTCTTCAGTCCTCTTCCTCATCCCTGTTCTTATTGGATTGTGGGACTCGCAGTCCCCAACAACAAAGTTATTTCTTTCAACTTCTGCTATTTAGGAAACAGACATCAAAAGTGTGGAATTATGGGGAAAGTTAAACAGGAGGGTTTCCCAGTCTTCCTGGTCTGATCCCCCCTCATGTGATCCTCCCACAGTACACCACACCCACGGTCGGAATCAGGAAGCGTTTGTCTTTCCCTGGCCACACGAGAAGGGCCCCAGTCCAGGTTTCTGGGAGGAATCATGACTGATTCATCACAGTAGCCTGAGATAAGTTAACTCTAATTGGTTCAAGGCTCTGATTTCTCAATCCACTTGAGGGAATAGTAATATGTCCACCTCCCATAACCCTGATTTGGTAATGTTGTGAGAAATAATACAACAGTTATGTCTTAGCTCAGCTTGTGAACCACACTTCTACCACTGGGAATGTCACATGAAGCCATCTACTCTTACCTTTAAAATAATGTTGAATGCCATCACGTTTGGATAGTTTCATTAGAATGCTTGTATTCCTTAATAGCTGGATTTCAAAACCTCATTCATTCTGCCAAATAGCAAGATTTTGATCTGTGAGAACAACATGAGTAAAGATATCGAAATACATTTTAAATGTCTAAACGTTATTCATGTCATATGAAATGAAGATATTCATAGACTGCAGCTATTTCCCATTATAGATATGAACACTTGATATTTCTCACATGAATTTTAAAACATTTACAAGTATGTTTTGAATGCTGTTGTGTTGTTTAAAATATGTCAGGTTCCATTTCCATAGTTGTTGGTCACATTGAAAACCCATCTGCATTTTTCTATTTGATGTTTGCTGAGTTGATAAGCAAAGCCCCCATCAAAGCTTATTTCCCACAACATACTCTGATAGGAATAAAAACACACATCAAAGAGGACATTTAACCTTACGACAATCATTTTACAAAAGTAAAAACCAAATTATGCCTGGGAGCTATACCCATTCAATTTACCTTATTCAGCCTTACTCAAATTCACGTATGCCCTAAATTCCAGCGAGGCTTACCTTTGAAGTGCAAATAGAAGAGGGTGTCATGACTGGGTCTAATTGTTGAGTGGACATTACATCCAGTAATGGTTTGGCCACGTTTTGTTAATACTTATGTATGTATGTATGTATTTATGCATGTATGTACGTATATATTTGTTCATTTATTTATGTTCTGTGTTTTGCACAATGCCAATCACAGCAACTTACAGCTACTTTGGAATGCCTTCTTATTTTAATGCACTATATTAGTTCTTCCACAGAGGTCAGGGCGATAATGTCCTAAGTGGAACTAGTAGCCCGTGTGATATGGGGTAGCTGTTTAAGGAGATTACACAATTCTTAGACACTGGGTTCCAATTTCATATTGATGATCGAGGGCAGGTGGAGTCCATCCAGGACCATGATGTGGGGCCATTGTCTGGCATTACTCACTCACTGTATGCCATAATGGCCATTGTCAGTCGAAGGATTGGGGGAGCAGTTTGCTTGTCAGGAGTATTCTTTAGAGCAGGTTCATCCTCAGCTTGAATTGTTAGTGGAAAGTCTGCACATTGTCAGATCGAAGGCTCTTATTTGGTATGTTGAGGGGCCAGACATGTCTTCTACTGGTGGCCGTGACTATTTTCTAATACAGTTCCTGCGTGATTCAGAGTACTTTGAATTTGATTCCAACTCTGCCTTCTAGTGTTGGCTAGTGGAATGTATTGTATGGAGTGTTTCAATGTGCGCACCTGCTAAGGGAAAATCCAACTACCCAATTCTGCCCTTTTTCCTGACGATCAATGTGATTTTTGGAGAAGAAAGTGCAGAGTTAAAGGCCCAGTCACAGAATGAATAGAGTTCCTGTACAATGCACTCAAAGGTTAATGTTTTTCAATCATATAACTTTTGGGGACTTTGACAAGTTTGTTTATTTGAGGGGAAAAGGTTAAGTCTAAGTCGTAATATAAACCACATCATTTCCATTGTAATAATATGGCATATCTTATATAGCATGCCATGCCATACGCCTTCAACCTCTAACCATTGTAACAATATCAGTTATTATTATCCAACCTTTTGGCACTCAATGTATGCACCTTGCTTGGAAAAGAAAATGTGTCCTGAAGGCTGAACACGTGTTACAGGCTAGGCTAGTGTGTCATTTACTGATCTCTTTGTGATGCATACGGTTATGACCAGAATAGAGTTTAAGGGCCTTATTACAAGGTTGGCAGTATTCTGGTGGTAAATCTGCCAGAATACCACCAAACAGAATTACTGTTACCACCACTTGGTCCAGCGGAATTTCCGCCAGATTACAAATGGTGGTATGGCAGTGTTTGTCCCCATTTATGGAGTCACTAGGCCCCATGGGGATTTTGGCAGAATTACCACTGATGGAAATTCCACTGATTTTGCCGATTGTTGGCAGTAAAGCGGCGAAAGTTTTTTCTCCACCTCACCACCAAAGTTGTAGTACGGCGGTGGGGTAATGTAGCAGTAATGCAGTGGTAACATTGTTACCACTGCATTATAGTCCTTTTTCCCCCAACCACTGTACTTGTAATAAGGCCAACTCAATGGGAGTATGAGGCTTAACCAAGGCTAGTAGGACCTGAAAATATTGCTCAACTCCTTTACTGTGACCTCAGTAAAGAAATATTGTATTAATTTAATTTAATTCGGATTGTATATGCAGTACTACAAGTGATGGCGTTTACTTCAGAGTTCTAGATAGGGAATGGGGGTTAGGGCATGGGTAAAACAAAATGAAGATGGGGAGTAGGTTTCAAAGGCAAGTGCTGAAAAGGAGAGTGGGGGTGGGCAACATTTGCTGCATTCTGGTATGCGTTCAAGAAGTCATTGCGCAAGGGTAGAGTTAAATTGTTATAGTGGACAAGTTCTTAAGCTACTCTAAGGTAATTAGGTACGTAAGAGTTAAATGGACCTTATGGGCAAGGTCTTTTTTATTATAGGGTGTTTTATTACAAAGCCTCTGTGGATTGCAGCGTTTTCAGGGCTTTTTGAAATTTGAAGACATTTTGCTTTGCCCTCAAAGGATGATGGAGTTTTATTTTCAGATGTCTGGTCCCATCTTTGAGAGCAGTCTTCAACTCAGGCGATGCTTCTTTGTTGTTTTTGTAATATTAGGTTTGATTAAGACAATCAAAGGTATATTGCTGGCGTGTATGGAATCAAGCCGTGTATTGGATAGGTAGGCTACCTTTCCCAGTAGGCTGTATGTGTGTTACAAAGAAAGTGATTCTTTGTTGGACAGGGTTTCAGTGATGTTGTTTTTAGTAATCCTGTAATGTGGTCTTGCTTTTCAAGGTGAATATCATGTGCGATAGGTTCTGTATGAGTTGAAGGTCATGCGTTGAACCTTTTTGGTAGGCTGCCATAGAGACCATTGCAATTATTGATTCTGTGTAACAGGAAGGGGTGCATCGCTTCAATCCTATGTGGGGTATCTAGGAGAAGGGATATTTGCCTTACACATGGTGACAGAAGTGGCAAGTTATATTTAGTTCAATGATTTGGGGAATGAAAGTTTGGGTTGGACAGGGGCTTTTTCTAGTGAGGGTGGACAGGTAAAGAGCAGGTGTATTGAGAGGGAGATTAGTATCTTAGTTTTATCTCCTAAAACAAGGTTTCCTGCCTATCCCTGAAGATATCTCCTGGGGGGTCGAAGTGGGTTGGGTGCCACCCAAGCTAGCGGATGATGGACACTGGGCAGAATGACGAGGATTCTCTGGCCACCCATACTTAGTCCCCATTCCAAGGCAGCTCTCACCCTTGGGTACTTGAATGAGAATGGATGTAAGCATACATTGCCTCTCCTGTCTCCGAACACGAGCTCTCTATATATTCACAGAGAGGGTACTGCTTTAGATACCCGGCCTCTAAGGACGCAAATCTCTAAAACCAAAGGAAAACATGTGGCAAGTGATTTGAATCCCTTCGACTTCTGTAGCAGACTCCCACTCAGATGACATTCACATTTGCCTAATGCACTCTCACAGCAAGCCCACACAGACATCAGAGGGACACCCCATTTTTTTACATTCCACAAGACCGTCAGAGATAGACCAGACTTTTCTACGGCACCCGCACAGTGATGCCGCTTCACAAACTGATGCCACATGCATTTCCTGGCAGAGTAAAGATAAGGCATACTGGGTGGAAATTGAACCATATTCAAAAATGCTTTTACTTTGCTCACCTTCATGTAATATGCCAATGGAGTACGTACAAGCACCCGTTCCCTTGTGCTTGTGTACAAGAAGCTCACCATGAAGAGCCCGGGGCTAAACAATTACGTGAATTCCAAGATGGAGGATCAGATTTTTGAAGGCTTGGTCAGATCCACAACACCAAAACAAAACCAAGTGATTCAATTAACAAGATCCAATCACAACCCCTCAGCCATTCACATGTGCAGACCATCACAGGAAGCATAACCGCAGGGGAAGTCTCACAGGGATATATAGGCACAGGACACCAGTCAAGTAGAGTGGTTTTTTGGAAGTGTGGGTTTTTCACTGACTTGCTGCTCAGTTTAGTAGAATTGGAATAGATTGTGGTGGCGGTAGGGCAAAGACACTGCAAGCAAAGCTAGCAATCACACCACATTTATATCGGGTGGTGCGGCCGGAGGTATTGATGGAAGGAAGTGTCCTTCCAACAACCTTTAAATTTGCCTACTCTATGGCATTAAAGTGAACCATAATGGCCTATTAAAGAGGCTCAATCAGGCGTGTGTGTGTTTGTGTGTGTGTGTGTGTGTGCGTGTGCGTGTGCGTGTGCGTGTGCGTGTGTGTGTGTGAGCAGTGTGGGGGTGGGGATGACTAATAGTCATTATTTCTAATTACACCTGATATCATATTGCTCTTAATTCTGCTACATATTTTAATTTCTAAACCTGCCCGATCTGGACATTGTTTCTAATCCTGTCTGTGTGCTATAGACTGTGTGTGTGAGGGACAGTGATTTGATTTTACCTTGAAAAGGTTTGAACCATGATGGTTTAAAAGGCATCTTGTGAATGTGGTGGGAAAGATATGAATGTGAAGAAGTAAAGACATTTGTGATGTCGGGACGCTATAATCAGGACAGGGAGTTGGTTGTGTGGGGGCTAGCGAAATTATCTTTTACCTGGGATGGCACATTCTTGCACCAGTCCTTACATCCGCAAACAACTTCTTTCTGATATCTGACCCAACCTCCACATTATGTCTCAAACTAATCTCATCTCAATGACTCAAACCATCCTCCTTTTGATGTCTCCAGCCATCCTCCTCTTGAGGTTTCCCAATAACCCCCTCAATATGATCAATTTAACCTTCTCCTTACATCACAAACAATCCACCCATCAGCCTCCTACAGATGACTCAATCCAAACACCTTATTTCACAAACTAACTTCTTACTCCCAATGACTCACCTCCCTCTCTTGTCTACAACTGCCTCATCTTGTCAGTCTCCCTTTCATAATTCTTTCCTCGCTCTCTAACTTCCCCCTGTCTCTAGTTTCCCTCTAAACTCATTCCGCAATCTCCAACTCACTTCAAACTCTATGTGACATCTTTTTGTGCCCTCACTCTAAGTTATTTAAGATGCTCTGTTCATTTTGTATGGCTGCTGCCCCTTCAGTGTGGCAACTGGTAGTAGCTATATTCGTGCTTTGCCTAGTGAGTTTGTTCAGATGTTTACAACTCCATATAGATTTTGTTTATTTTATGATGACACCATATGCGTATTCTATATTGTGTCTTTGTTAGTTGATTAATATGTTTAGTGTTTCAGTTAGTTCATTGGCATTTACTTTTTTATAATGGGATGTCATATTATTTTTAAGAACTGTGTTCTTTTTTGTGGACATTTCTTTGCTGTACCTCTTTTGTTCGTGTTGATTTTATCATGCACTCTGGGTGAATCTTTTTCTACGTTTTTGGTTGGGAATGGGATACTGTCTAGAGATGTTAGACTGGTGTCATAATGAGTGTAGTACATTTTAGATCATGTTATCTTCTTTGAACTGTTTATTAATTAAAACTGTGGACAGTTTCTATTATTTAGTAGATTTTCTTTTAAATTTGTATTACATCAGATGCAATATTCTCACTCTCTGCTGGACCCAGAAAATTCTATTGGTAGCCACTCATTCACCCAGCCAATGCTGAACCACAGTGATCCTGGAACACTTCTTGGACATAGAAAGGCTGAGCAAGTTCCACAGTTGTAAGGTTCTTGTGACTTCCTTCTTCCAGTTTCATTGGAGAGAGCCTCAAGCACAAAATCAGAAAGGTGGAGACTGGTGCAAGCCACAGGTCAGCTCATTCATTCAATATATACCTATAAGAAAAAGTACTACAAACAACAAAATTAATTATATGTGCCTTGTGAAACCCAACCATAATGATCTATTAAACAATGTAGAGTCCTCCTCTTTCTCTCTTGTGGGGCATTACTATATATGTCCCCCTCCCTGACAGGGGAAAGGCTACCTCTGAAAAAATACTATTGTGCTGCATTGAGTAAGGACTGAACTAGGAAGAGGGATCAAAGAATGAAAGTGAGTCAAAATTAAGTGGATGCTCGATAACCCCCGTACCAGCACTATGATCTATTATTAACTAAAAGATCAATTTAAATGCACACGTTTTTCATGTTGCTAACCTTAATCAATGTCTACATTCCCTATACTTGTTGAGGCTACTTATGTTCAGCAATTAACTTGTGTCTTCAGCACTCAAAACTATGCAATTTCTAACAGTTGTGTCATAATGAAAAGGCGTAAACATAGCTGTCAAAACAGAGGGATATATCTGCCATATGTTACATAGTTCTGAGTCCTGAAGAAGCAAGAACATTTTGAAACATGTGTTGACTGACTAGCTTCTGCAAAATGAACATGTATCAATGTTTGCAAAATGAAATGCTTGTGGGTTGAACTTCATAACCAGCAATCACTCTGGTACACAAACGCATAGACGTTTACCAACACATATTATGAAGGAATAGCAAATGGTTTAAGAATGAAAACTGAAAATACACTTAAACATACATAAGTGAATGCAGGCTACAAAACTCAGCACGAAATATAAAGTAGCAAGTCTGGTCTCCGCCACATGACTTTCTCGCTAGCAACATGGCTCAGTTTTTCTGTATGGAATCCAATGATAAACTTTCTGTATAAGCACTAAGCACTCACACTTCTTCACCCAAATGTTTTGACTAATAAAATACAAAATGCAAACAAATATTAGATGAAAAAGATGAAAAAGCCATGCCAACAACACTGGCAAACAGGAGGATTCAGACGGGGAAGAAATTGAGGTTCTTCCCCCTTCCCTAAAATAAGCTTACAAGAGGAGTTTAGTCTTCATTGACAACTCCTTACATGTGTGGAGTTGGCTCACACCACGCATGTGAGCTGTGAACACGTAGTGAGATAGAGCGGGATCGGTGGCTGAGGGAGCGTAAGTGGAGACGGTTGGGGCAGGTGTACAGTGAAGTCAGGTAAGGAAGCTGTCATGGCTCGCTATCCGTCAATCTTATATATGTGTACAAATAAAGTAACTTGTTTACTCACTCTGGCCCCGGTATCGTGATTGACTGCATTGTCTTGGCTCAGCAGGACAAGAAAAATTGGAAGACTTACCTGACGTTCCATAGAGCGAATCTGAAGACTTGAATGAATATGAGAAAGCAGTCAAGAAGATGAGTAAACACTATGAAAAGAAACATTCTATATTAGAACAGACCATATTTAGGAAAAGACTACAAGAGGAAGGTCAATGTGTAGAACAATATATCACAAGCTTGAGGAAATTGGCCAGGACAAGCAATTTCAATACTCAATTAGACGAGCGCCCCAGAGATCAATTCATGCTTGAATGCAAAAGTGCAAAAGTAAGGAGAAGTTGTGGTTGGAAGACTTCTGAGAATTGCCAAGAAGGTAGAACATACTGAGAAGTGTGTTAAGGTTCTAGAAGACAAAATAAGAGTCACAAATATGAAGAGTGACGTTACTCCACTGTTAGTGACGACACCCAAGATAAATGATGCCATTTCTGCAGTCAGTGATAATACAACCATTGGGAAGAAGCCAGGAGAAAACAGCCAAATAAATGGATGGAAAGATGACAGGGGAGGTAGAACAGCCTTCCGTGTGAGGAGGCGAAACAGCCAGACGCAGAGTCATCCTATGAGATATTTTAGATGCAATAGTGCAACCCACAGGGCAGATAATCCAGACTGTCCAGCTCTCATGATCATCTGTCGAATTTGTAGAGGAAAAGGTCCCCCTGCGAGATGTTGTAGGAACAGGATGTCTGCTACCAACTGACTATTGCAATGCACTCTATTTGGCACAGCCCCTCGGGTTGATACACCAGTTACAATTGTTGCAAAATCTAGAAGCTATGGTGGCTACTGCCTCCCCTTATGGAGCCCATATAAGTCCTTTGCTTCGGTCATTTCACTGGCTCCCGGTGGCTCAGTGGATTGAATTTAAAGCCTTGCGCTTGGTACACCAAGCTTTTTCAGGCAGGGGCCCGAATACTTGCAGGACGAATTTCCCCCTACATCTGGGGCAGACCGCTGCATTGAGGGGATGCCAACTTAGTGGTCTTCCCGAAGGTCAACTTGACCCGTGTGGGCGGTTGTGCCTTTTCATATGCAGCCAGTAGACTGTGGAATGGGCTTCCATCTAGCCTTAGAAGTTTGGTGAACCATCTTCATTTTAGTAGAGTGCCAAAAACCTTCCTGTTCTAGGGCCACAGCTAGGGCCGGTATCTTTTCTCTTCCTCGCGCCAAGATGCCCATAGGTGAAAGTGCGCGCTACAAGTGCATCTAACATAACATAACATATCCAACTGGATTGGTAATGATTATAGTGAAGAGGACGTTGAACACTGTGTGTCACTAGGAGTGGATGAAGATGAAGAAGAATTAAACAGCCGCAAGGCCTCAGTGTCTGTGGACGGTGTCAAGATACATATGATGATTGACTCTAGTGCTAAGTATACCCTATTACACCAGAATCAGTGGAAAGGTCTGGGACAAGGCTATCTAAATGAAGTTGACATTAACCCAAAAGCCTGTGGGGGAGCAGAGATTGTTCTGATTGGGTGGTTCTGGGCCAACTTTAAGTTCAAGGATAGAGAGGCCATAGGTAACGTATACATGACAAGGAAAGGTAAGACTGTCTTGTTGAGCTGGACACATCAAAAGTAACTCCAAGTGAAACTAGATCCTAATGCAGAACAGACAGTGTTGGCCATTGAGAGTGCTGAAATTGGGACCCAACTAGTAGATGAAGTGTTTCAAGGCAAGATTGGTTGTCTGCGTGTCTTTGCACATAAAATAAAGATGAAAGATGATTGTGTAGCTGTAGCACAAAAGTTACTTGTCATCCCTTTGTCTATGAGAGAAGAAGTCAAACAAGAATTAAAGAAATAAGAAAGGAAAGGAATCATTGAGAGGCTGGATGCATCAGAGTGGGTATCGCCTCTGGTTGTGTTGAGGAAGTGTTTGGGTACACTAAGGATTTGTGTAGAGATGAGCAAACGCTAATTAGCTCAGAAGAAATAGTCCAGAGGAGTTTAATTTATAAACAAAGTATCACAAGGAATTTTATTGAACCTGATACATCACTTAAAGAGACAAATTAATCGTGACTTAATCAGCACTTAACAAATTATTTACATTGCAGGAGAATTAACCATTAAGAACATAGCAATTCATACAATTGAATGCACTTTATAAAATCAAATTTGTTAGTTATGACTTTTAGTAGGTCCTACCACCTATGTACTGTTTTTGGGTAGAACGTTTATGAATTGCTGTATGCATGGTGGCTGTTTGTGGACGAATGGGGGAATGATTTATTGTCAATTGTAGGTATCAGGTTTAATAAAATTCCTCGTGATACTTTGTTTATAAATAAAACTCCTCTGGACTATTTCTTCTGAGCTAATTTGCTATATTAATACCCTAACCCAGGGTGTAGGGTCTCTTGCGTCTTTCAGTGATATTTAGTCATGAGAGAACTCAACAAGTGCGTAATCCCAGAGAGGCACCCACTACCGAACATTCAAAAAATGATATTAACCATGGACACTGCAAAATACTTCTCCACATTGGATCTTACATCTGCTTACCATCAAGTGAATGTACACAAGTCCAAGTGTCTGACAGCTTTCATAACACCAGAGGGGCTATTCCAATACAAATTGATGTCTTTTGGACTTATGTCAGCAGCCTCTGTCTTTCAAAAAATGATGTACAAACTATTAGATGAGGATGATGACGTGTTGTGTTTCTAGGAGGACATTCTAGTTTACACAGATAACCTCAAGGCCCATGGCAAAAGGTTGGATACAGTATTCAGAAAACTGTGTGATGTGGTTATGACATTGAGCCGTGAGAAGTGCAAAATCAATAGGCGAGAGATTGAATATTTAGGATATGTCATCTCTGATGATGGCATTCTTCCCAGAATCAATTGAAGGTGTGCCAAGCCCATATGTCATGAGCAAGTACAGAAATGGCTAGGGATAGCCGATTATTAATCAGTGTTCATTAGGGATTTTGTAAAATGTCCTGTGTCCATGCGTGAGTCGATCAAAGTGAGAGGTGTGTTTGTTTGGAATGGGAACTGTGAGAAGAATTTCAATTAATCAAAAGGGCATTGGCCAGTGCACCTGTCATACAGAACTTCAGAGGAAACAGGAAGTCGATTATCAAAACAGATGCCAGCAACATTGGTTTGGGGGCAGTGATGATGCAAGCGGAAAGTGGTAAAGAATTCCTCATTGCTTTTGCCTCCTGATTGCTGAAAGGGGCTGAAAAAACCTATGCCACGTTTGAAAAGGAAGCACTGGCGATCAAGTGGGCGGCTGAAAAATTTAGAAGCTTTATCTGTGTCCGAGATTAAAAATTCCACACATATCTTAAGCATCTGGTAGAAATAATTACTTTGAAGGGTCTGGACAGAGTCTTGACTCACATCAGGAGATAGGTATCTCAACTGCAAGACTACAATTGCATAGTCAAATACATACTGGAGTGGGAAATTGTGCAGCAGACTGTCAAGGTTCACAACTGTCACAGAACCAAGTGATAGAGTAGTGGACCAAGAACTATTCTTGGAAGTATTGACTTTACCTATACCTCGAGAGATATGGGAGGAGGCCACAAAAGATGACACAATGTTGAACAGACTCAAACAAGAGTTAGAGGAAGATAAGTCTTGTAACAAGAAAGTGTTCTAAGAACTGGGACTTTTGTCGTTCTGGGATGTGAGAGTGAATTGTCTGTCCAAGGTGGAATAGTAAGACGTGGTGAAAAGATCATCCCACCTGAAAAGGTTTGAGAGCATCTTGTTGAACTTGGACATGAAGACCACCAAGGAATTGTTAAGACAAAGCAGAGGATAAGGAATGACTACTGGTGGCCAGCATGTGATCTGCAAATCGAAAGGATTGTCAGAAACTGTATCCTTTGCAATAACAGTGATAAAGTATGTTTGGGTACCGGATATCACATGGTAATCACAGACGTCCCAGAGAAACCATTGGACAAATTAGGAATGGACATGCTAGCTCCTGTGTGGAGTGATGGTGTGCAGTCCTATTGTTTGGTAGTCATAGCTTTGCTTACTAGATGGGTTGAAGTTGTGATTAAGCCGAATGTGACAACATAAAGTGTGACTGGGCTTTTGGAGGAGATTTGTGGACGTGAGGGATATCCCAGTGTAATAGTGACAACATTGGGTCGCAGTTCAGGTTGTGGGAGATGAAGGAGTACTACAGGTAGAATTTGATTGAACACAGAAAGAGTGCCATATATCACCCCAAACTAATGGAGTGGTTGAGCGTTTTAATAAAGTGTTGAAGATAGCGATCAGATGGACTTGGGCCAATAGTAGGGATTGGAAGGGTGCAGTGAGGAACATCATTGTTGCTCATAGGTTTACTCCTCATTTCACCACGGCTATATCCCCATTCAAATTTGGTAGGGGGAGGAAAGCCAACACATAATTGGTGCCTGCCTGGATGGGTAGAACGCCTGTCTTATAGACCAGATTGGGCAGTGCTATGGAATATATAAGAAGAAGCCAATTGAAGAATAAGAGAGCATGTGATGGTGCAGGTGTGAGGAGGAAGAATGATATTCACGCTGTAGGAGATGTAGTGAGAATTAAACTACCACCCATTCTCAGGGATGGGTATTGGAGGTGGTTGAAGCCCAACAGGTTGAGAGAAGTCTTCAAACATGCTGTTAGATTGGATGATGGAAGAGTGTGGAATATTGAAAGGGTATTTTTGATGAGAAAGGGAAAAGGGAAGTAGGCAAGTTTGGGCAGGTGTGAATCAGATGGGTGTGAGAGAGATGTTGGGCAAGAGTGATGTCAGTGCTGGTGCAAGGTCCCCTGATGGAGAATTTACCTTGCCTTGTGACACAGCTGAGGGGTCGTTCAGTTCGAGGTCAACGAGGCACTATCGGAAGCCAAGGTATCTAGAAGAATATGTATAGAAGGAGAACACCTCAGAACCCCCATGTTAGATGTTGAACATTATGAAGAGAAAGAGATGTGTGGAGTTGGCTCACAACATGCGTGTGACCTGTGAACACGCAGTGACGGAGAGCAAGATTGGTGGCTGGGGGAGCATGAGCAGAGACGGTTGGGGGAGCTGGACAGCGGAGTTGGCCAGGGAAGCTGGCGGGACTTGCTATCCACCAATCTTACATATGTGTAAGATTAAGTAACTTGCTTACTCACTCTGGCCCGGTATCTTGATTGTAGCATACTACGATCATACAATAATTAAAAAATGGGCTCAGTTAGTGGTAAGATGGTATAATACCAAATCTCCTAAACCATCATTCAAATTTAGCTTCTATTTGTATCCACAACATGTAACCAGCTAATGTGAATCTTTAGAATCAGAACGTTAAATGTGGATAAGGCCTGCTGAATCCAAAGATTCTGGGGGCCACTGCTGACCTGCATATCCATCACAGTTGATTGTGTGAGCTGTGCCATGCACTGTGATGAGGCATACAGTGTATGAGGAGTAGCACACAAAGCATGTTAAAAAAAAACCAGAAAGCATCCCAGAGCTTACCCACAGACACCATTGAACATTATTTTCGTCCCAAACAAAAGACTTACATGCATCACTGAAAACATGTTGGACTCTTGCCTCACAGTACATGATTGACAAAGCAAAATAACTTGATGGCCATCAAACTAGTACTGTAATACTAACTGTACTAATAGCTAAACTTGCTGAGGGGACTGCATGTCCTGGGCTGTAACAGCTGTTGAGGCCATGTTGAAGGCCTTCCCTTTGCTCTGGCCTTTGACACGGTCATGGACCTTCGCTGCGTGGGAAAGCCTGCACTCTCAGTATTATGACTTACCTGGGACTGTGCATCGAGCCAATGAGATTCCTTGGATTCAGAATCAAAGTCATTGGCCTGGCCCACTGAATCCAAGGATTAGGAAGTTTTGCACACTCAATCAGAAATGCCATAGCTGCTTGGGTGAGCCGGGCTGTGAACTGTTATGTTGTATAAACTGCACAAGGAATAGCACAGAAAAAGGGCTGAAAGCAAGAAACATCAGAGCCCTTACCTGCGGAGACCTCTGAAAAGCAGTTCACCCCAAACACAGGTCTTAAACTTGACACGGAAAACACAGCAGACTGTTGTCTCCTGTCATATGAGTTCAAGTGAAGACGTCATGGCACCATCAACAGCCATCAACAGATGAGGGGGGCAGCAAAGAGTATTGCCCCAGTCAAAATGATAATTTACCAACAGACAAAGGAATAGTACAGCTGAGAGTGGATGGGTTTGCTACATTTGAGTCCAAGCTGAGAGAAATTTGAAAAAGGAGAACAACAGCCTTTGGTCTGTACACCCACATTATTTTGTAGTTGTATTTATTGGACATTAGAGATGAGACTCTACAAATCCTGAATATTATTTAACGGAGGATGTAGCAGACATCCAGCGGAAAGCTAGAAGCATTGGGGACTGGGTGGCTGAACAGGCTCAACATATTGCACACAACCCTTCACCTCAACATACCTGAGCTGTCATCTGCTAAGCGCAGTTATGTCAATGTTACTATCATCCAAATGATTCTCATTAAGCTGTGTAAAGTAACTATTGTGGTGCAGCTCACTATTCATGGTGCTGTTGCCTACTACTATACAGAAGAAAAGCACCACAATAATTCAGCGCCATTTGGCATATGCTCTTTGGCAGCATAACTATTAATATAAAGCTACATGCCATATCCCTCCCACATCTAAGTGCTTTAGTAATATCTGTCAGCTTTACCCAATGTATTGGTATACTACATGATCATGGATTTAATTAGCTTGGTATCTGCATTAGCCTCTCTCATCCATTGGCCCTTTAGTTCAGATGCTATGGAATATTTGCATCACAGTTTGCAGAGATCACATCTTTACTACCTTTGCATGCATTTCGGGTGTATTAATTGTATGATGCTATGTTGCATGCATTGTATAGCTCAAACATCTCCTTAAAAGTGTACCAGATCACTTATCAACATGCACCTTTCAAAGCAGCATTACTAAAGTGACACATCATCCCATAAAAAAGAGGGCATTTATCATTAAAGGAAAGATGATCATCCAGAGAGTGAAGGTAGATGGGGAGATAATTCCAGAGCATTGCTGCTTGCAGAGAGAACACCACCACACATTTTCTGAATGCTGAATCTAGAGATTCGAAGGAGGGACACAATGAACAAACTTGTCTCTTTCAGAAAAGAGAGCCCAGAGGCACACAAGACATTATGGACAACGTGCACTGGCAGTTGTTGAAGCCACACCAGTAAAAGCAAAACATGACTTCTATGTGCCAGCTTTAGAGCAAAATGCACGGCTGTATTTCGCAGTCTATGAGAATGCTGAATAGGAAAAACCGCTGACAATGCCCAGATAAACAAAACTTGATTAACATAGTTGGGACATGATTAAGGCTAAAACAGCCTAAGTCTGATGTGGGGAATCAAGACGGGGTACATTCCTGCGGAGGATAAGGATCGGTCGGTAGAGAAACTTCCAGAGACATGACACAGACTTCAATCAGACATAGTTTTTCCTCTTGATGCCTTAATGTGGTTCCAGAAAGTATTGGAAGCCATAAACATCTGAGCTTTTTAAGATGAGAAGATCAACTTATTTATTTTATTTATTTATTTCACTTATAAAGCGGACAAACAGCTCGGAGGCATCGAGGCGCTGTTACAAAGACAGTTATTTTCTTTCAACAAAGACAATTAGGCAGGCTGTAAAAGTCCAGGCTAACAAAACGAATATCACGGAATAGTTTATTCAAACAACCCCGTTTTGAGGGATCTGCAGAATACACAGTAGGACGGTTCCGCTCTCAGGATGTGGGCAGGGTGTTCCACTGTTTGGCTGTGATATAGGAGAAGCCTCCAGCTTTAGCGTGTCTGACTTTAGGCTGTATAAGTGGATGGGCATACTGGGTTCTCATTGGTCTGGATGAGTGGGCTCTTGATATTTTCTGAGAGGCAGAGGGCAGTGTTAGAGAGCGCTTATGGGTGATAGACAGGGCTTTGAAGATGATGTGTTTCCTGATGATCATATAACATTACTGGAAAAAAGTGGAATCCATCTTTAAACCGGAATTTGCAAGCCATAAGTCTGCACCATCACTTTGTTGTCCTTCATCTCCATGCTGTTGGCCTTAGACGCTCATTTAGGTATAACAGGTGTGATGAATGCTGCAGATCCCTCACTAAACCCTTGCCGGTGTCCAGGGAAAATCAGACACTTCCTGATCCTGACCTTGTGGGCAGTGCTCTGTGGGAGTGTAGATGAGGTCCCAAATAAAGCCTGCACTCCAGTTGCCCATTTTGAAGTACCAGGAACATTCACACCGAAATATGTGATATATGATGAACAGATAAACCAGCAGAGAGCCACAGTGGGGCTCTGCCCACTACCTATTAGAAGGATGCCACCTATTGAAGTACCAATAACCAGACAACCATTGGCAGTAAGGTACCCATTAAGAAAACCCTACCAGCAAATGAAACGAAAAGAAGAGTGTTTAAGTACTGTGCAGGAAGAACACAAAAAGTCCTTAATGGAAGACGAATGGTGACTCCATGAGGGTCTAAACTAACGCACCCATAGAAGATATGACGACCCAAGGATGACACAAAGAGACGAAACACCATGAATAAAGATATTGTGAAACTGAAAGAAGAGAACATTGTAGAAATACAAGAGCTTAAACTGAAAGCAGGATGAAGATAGTCAACCAGCTAAAGCTTGTACATATGCCTGTAACAGCAAGGAAGGTAAGAAAACAGTGCGGCTTGCTATGCCAAGTAGAGGAATAGAGCGCCAGGCACCATTGTACACAATCTACCTCAAAATGAAGCATGCTATACAAGTGCGAATCCACTTCTCATGAAAAGCAGAACTAACCCATGACATTATAGGCCAAACGCAAGAAGTTTCATATTTTAGTAATACGAGGGAAAAGGCTGAATCGAAACTCGACAGAGGCAGCTTGTGCCGGGGAAGCCAAGGTCATATCAATAGAAGCTATGAACAGTAGTTACTTCTAATTGAAGCTAAGAACAGAACATCCTGCCACTGAAGGAACAAGATAAGAAGGCCTAGGCAGGTGGCAGGGTGAAACGAAAATCAAATGCACAAATTGAAAGAAACAAGGTAAATCCATGGTGTGCTAGCACGTGACCAGCCGAGTGAGAAGAGGCACCGTTGCACACCTACACTTGGCACCCACCCAGACAGAGATATCAGAACTTCTTCGAGACAAGAAGATGCAGTTTCAAGGCCAACCACAGTGAACTAATTGACACATAGCCCATAAAGTGAGGATTGATTGTAGAAAGGCAGGGTGAATTGGGGGACACCTTACACCTGGTTGACCGTTCTGTGTGCTGCTAAGCAAAGTGGAGATTTATGCATGGAGTTGATGACAACCCAATCAAAATGGACCAAATAATCTAGGGTCCTATAGTTAGTAGAACCAATGAGACGTTGTACTTTCAGTGACATCTACAGTAGTCATTTTTGAAGGAAGGGCTTAGATGCCCAACTGACAGCATTTACCCAATCCCCTCACTCCGTTACCATATACAGTTATAGCACCTATATTAAAGTTACCTTTTTCCAACCAATAGAATTGCATGTTCACTTTTGAGTGTTACACGTCAGATTATGATGCGTTTGTGGTATCAAAGTTATGTTTTCTATGAAGTTCGAGGGAGTTGAAGCAAGACGGGCTGTCACACTACTGTCGATTTCCATGTTTCCCCGTTTTTTGTACTTGTCATTAAACAGACTCCCCTTTGCCAAACCATTGATTTGTCCTTATTGATTGGTGTTGGAGTAAGAAAACCTGCACCCCATCCATCTCAAGGTGCAGCTATCTCGTCTTAAAGGAAACCCCGACTCTATGGGCCGGCCGAGGGTCTCTCGGTACACTTGGCAGCAAAGATTGGATGGTTTATCGACTATCGATTACCGATTGAAGGAAGACACCTAATGACCGTCGACATAAAGAAACTCATGGAATTAATGTACGCCGAAAATTCCCGCGCAGCGGTGCCAAAACGTGCGAATCGCAGGAAAAGTGCGAAAATCGCAGGAAAAGTGCGAAAATCGCAGGAAAACCAGCGCACAGCGATTCATGGAAGTCCGTGCGCGAGAAAAACATTGGATGTGCGCTAAAAATGTGCGCCGCGCACGCCGGCGCACAGGTCATCCAACAGCGTGTGCCACGGCCACTGCGAAATCGCACATAGCACGGCGCACATCACAAAAGTAGGCGGAACACGGGGCGTGACACTCGGAATGGGGAACAACGTGTGAAAATATGGGCGTCACGGGGGAAGTACAGGAGGCAAGTGCGCGGAACGCCCACACGCTCGCCTACAACCCGTATTCATGGAATCGAATAGGGCAAACCAGCGCACGGTCAAAGACGCGCACAGGGCCAAACAAGTACGCCACAAGAAAGCAGGCGGTAGCGCCCCTGCGACTGAAAAAAATGTGCGCCAAAATGTGCGCTAACAAAAAGCACCCATATACAGCCATGATGAATGGCCCATACAGTGGCCCTCTAGGACAAATGAGGTGCAAAGGGGCACCGACAAACACGGACACCCGCTGTGTGAAAAATAGCGTGTGCGCGTGTTCCTGGGTGCGCGGGAAGTTCCACACGCGATTAGCCTGGGTACGTGTACTACGGGGTGCGCGGGAAGTTCCACACGCGATTGGCCTGGGTACGTGTACTACGGGGTGCGCGGGAAGTTCCACACGCGATTGGCCTGGCTAGGTGGGGGTGCGCGGGAAGTTCCACACGCGATTGGCCTGGGTACGTGTATTCCGATGTGCACAGAAGATTCACACGCAATTTCTGCAGGGTACGTGTATTTCGGTGGTGCCGGGGAATGCTACACGTGATTTGGCCATGTGGGTCCCCCCAGGTGTTCCCTCTACACCCTCCACGGCCCCTGCAGGCAGCCCACACCACAGGGTACTACCCTGCACCCCTGCTCATGTCCCACAGGCAACCCATCCACCATGGCCATGCCCACCAGCCAACCCACATGTCACCTTGCACTACTGATCACCAACACATGTCTCCCACCACCCCCACCCCCCAGCCACCAGGGGCAGCCTCCACCAGGCCCCCACTCATGTCCCCTATTACCCCCACCCGCCAGCAGTGCAGGGGCAGCCTCCACCAGGCCCCCACTCATGTCTCCCACCACCCCCATCTGACAGCCACCAGGGGCAGCCTCCACCAGGCCCCACTCATGTCTCCCCCCACCCCCCAGCAGTGCAGGGGCAGCCTCCACCAGGCCCCCACTCATGTCTACCACCACCCCCACCCCCCCAGCCACCAGGGGCAGCCTCCACCAGGCCCCCACTCATGTCCCCCACCACCCCCACCCCCCAGCAGTGCAGGGGCAGCCTCCACTAGGCCCCCACTCATGTCTACCACCACCCCCACCCCCCGGCCACCAGGGGCAGCCTCCACCAGGCCCCCACTCATGTCTCCCACCACCCCCACCCCCCAGCAGTGCAGGGGCAGCCTCCACCAGGCCCCCACTCATGTCTCCCACCACCCCCACCCCCCAGCAGTGCAGGGGCAGCCTCCACCAGGCCCCCACTCATGTCTACCACCACCCCCACCCCCCAGCCACCAGGGGCAGCCTCCACCAGGCCCCCACTCATGTCCCCTATTACCCCCACCCCCCAGCAGTGCAGGGGCAGCCTCCACCAGGCCCCCACTCATGTCTCCCACCACCCCCACCCCCCAGCAGTGCAGGGGCAGCCTCCACCAGGCCCCCACTCATGTCTACCACCACCCCCACCCCCCAGCCACCAGGGGCAGCCTCCACCAGCCCCCACTCATGTCCAACTCATGTCTCCCACCACCCCCACCCCCCAGCCGTGCGATTTGCCTGGGTACGTGTACTTCGGGGTGCGCGGGAAGCTCCACACGCGATTGGCCTGGGTATGTGTACCTCGGGGTGCGCAGGAAGTTCCACACGCGATTAGCCTGGGTACGTGTACTTCGGGGTGCACGTGAACTTCCACACGCGATTTGCCTGGGTACGTGTACTATGGGGTGCGTGGGAAGTTCCACACGCGATTTGCCTGGGTACATGTACTACGGGGTGCGCGGGAAGTCCCACACGCGATTGGCCTGGGTACGTGTACTTCGGGGTGCGCGTGAACTTCGACACGCGATTGGGCCTGTGAGAGTGGGTTACATGTATTCCAGGGGTGGGCGGGAATATTTACCCACGACTGTGCCTGTGAGAGCGTGCTACGTGTATTCCTGGGGTGAGCGGGAAGATTCACACGTTCGCCTACGACGTGCCAAAAAATGGTCCAATCCTGAGACACGTACGCCAGCATGAAGCAGGCGTACGTCGACCCGCGCAGCATAAAAGTGCGCGCAAACAACAAACAAGCTCATACGCCAGGATGAATATACCATTCCTAGCAGCAGTGGCCGTGGGTTACCAAAGGAGGAGGAGGATAGTGAGGGCCCGAATTTTCACTCCCAGAACCAGCCTTTTTGGGATGCCTGATGACCAGGTGTATGGGAGGTACAGGTTTCCCCCACACATAATACTGGACCTGGTCAGTGAGTGGGAGGATGACCTCACATCACCCACCCTGTGCTCCCAAGCACTCAGCCCCCTGAAGAAGGTCCGCAATGTACTGCACTTCTTGGCCACAGGATCATTTCAGCAGACAAGTGCCATAGTGGGTGGGGTGTCACAGGCCACGCAGTCACGCTGCCTACACCAGGTCTTGAACATCATCACTGCACGCCCATCAGTCCGTAGGCACATATACCTGCCCAGGACACCTGCAGAAAGGCAGGCTGCCACCCTTGATTTCTACGGTGTGGCACAATTCCCAAAAGTGCTAGGTGCCATTGACTGCACCCATGTGGCACTACGTCCCCCCAGGGCATCTGAGCACATCTTTAGGAACCGCAAGCACTGGCATTCCATCAACGTGCAGGTAGTATGTAATGCTAAGGGAATCATCACCTCAGTATACGCCAACTATCCAGGGTCCACCCACGACAGCTTCATTTACCGAATGTCTACCCTAAGCCGGGACCTAGAAGCTGGGCGGCATGGCGATACATGGTTGATTGGTTAGTATGAATGCCACTGCACATGCATGCATGTCAGATGCAGAGTTATGTCACTACCCCACTAATGATACCCATCACCTCCTCACCAGGGGACAGTGCCTACCCTCTGAGCACCCACATGATGACGCCAATTCGGAACCCCATCACGCCTCCCGAGGTAAGATACAACACAGCCCATATTGCAACCCGGGGCATAGTGGAGCGCACATTCGGAGTGCTCAAGTCACGCTTTCGCTCCCTTGACCGTTCTGGCGGGCAGCTGTTATATGCGCCCCCAGTAGTGTGCAGGATCATAGTGGCAGCATGTGTCCTGCACAATGTTGCAACATGCCGGGGCCTGGCCGTGGACATGGTGGTGCCCCCACATCCCCAACCACATGCACGCCCGCTGTGCATGGGAGGGGAGAGGGCACGGGGTGAGGCAGCCCGTACGCAGCTGGTGGCTAATTACTTCACATAGAAATCACACCCCAGTGGAGTGCACACAGGCCTGGCACATACCATCTGATAAACAATGATGACTCGACCTGACAATTAAGACGAACAAAGGGACTGTCAACTGTCAGAACCATAGCAGCCTGAGATTGTTCATGTGGAAGTGTCACAATATGTGCATCCCTATCTACACAAACACCACCAATGCAGTGTCATGAAAAGACACTTCCATGCTGCATAAATGAATACCCACTTGCAAAATACTACATGAAAACAGTGCCATGTCACCCACCCCCTCCCCGGCACGGCCACACAACACACCATGGCATGTCATGCAATGTGAGAGGAAAGAAATGAATCCCCACAACATGCCCCAAGTGTCAGCAGCTACAGTGTCCCTAATGGAAACATGTCCACACATGAAATGCTCACAGTAATGCAGGACCTACAACCCACATTACCAAATACTTACCAAGAATACCAATCACCTACACAACCTCCAACCTACCTTAAACATGACATTACAGACTTAAAAATTAGCTAGCCTCACCACCTGATGATGACAGCCCTCCGAACACTTCCAAGTATACAGTGTTAGCGCCACGCAAGAGTGTAGGTGCACTGCTTACAACATGGACTCCAGTTCCAAGGTGGACCGCATTGTGAAGACATGAGGAATGGACCTGCAAATATGGAGGATGAGATGGATGCAGAGGCACATATCAATACACCACGCAGTGTACAATACAACAACTATATGCACTATGAATGTATACACAGTATTGACTACAGACTGCCCACACAGCTCATGGGAGTCCAATGTCACCATGTACGTCAATGTCACTTGGGCACACCCTTTGCAAGCCCATGGAAACGGGAAGCAGGAGGGGTGTGTGTGACAAAAACCCAAGCATCTGAACCAAATCCATGACAAGCCTGCATGTGCCCAGCCACAATGCAGCGTATGCCCACGGGAGCCACACAAGGCAACACACTGTCCCAAAAAAAAAAAAGAAAGAAAAAAAAAATAATCAAAAATGGTCATTAATGGGCCCGGGGGGGTTGGGGAGGCCACCCAGGAGGTCCGAGGACAGGGTGCACACCAAAACCCACCTGTGTGGATCTTGCGAAAACAAAACACCTCCATGGGCTCATGGCCTATACGGCTACCCTATTGTGGGAGTATCACTGCTGTCGCTATCCTCACCCTCTGCAGCTGCATCCGGAGGTGGTGGCACTATGGGAGGCAGCCCACGCAAAGCCCTAGTCTGTTCCTCCATGGCTGCAAGCATGCGGGTGTGGTAGGTCTCGTTCTGGAGGATAAGTGTGCGGAGGTCCCCATGCAACAACTCACGGATGCCCGGACCTCCGCCCTAGTTGCCTGCATCTCAGCTGAGAGCGTACGGGTGAGACGCTCCAGCTGCTGTTCTGTCCTTCGGTTTGTTGAAGCCTCAAGCTCAACAAGAGTCGTCCTGAGGTGAAGGAGTTCCAGCCTCAGGGCTTCCCTGTGGCCCTGGGATTCTATGGAGATGGCTTCCTGCAGAGTCGCCAGTGCCGCCCGCCTGTCCCTGTCGGACGCCAGCATGTCCTCCCTGTGTGACTGGCAGATGGAGTCGGTTGCCTGCTGTAGTCGCTCCATCAGCCTTTCGGGGGGGACAATGGAAGTGGCCACCCTATCCATGGCCTGAGCCATCATCTCTGATGATGCTGCCTGTTGGGTTGCCATACCGTAAATGGATTGCTCCCATGTGGTATTGCCAGGTGGCGTACGGCCACCACGTCGGCGGGCAGCACACCTGTCTGGGGCAAGGCGAACTGCGCTTTGCTGTGCCGGCAATGCCTAAGGGCACCAGGACTGCATTCCCACTCTGATCTGCTGGCCCAGGAACAGGGTCAGATGTCGCGGAGTGTGACCCTGCATCCGTAACCACCAAAGGCGTACCTGCCAACACTGACATCCCCATTGAGGGTTCTAACCCTGGTGCAGGTGGGTCGGACAGAACAGAATCCCTCCCAGGAACACTGACCTGCAACGGCACGTAGGTCTCATCATCCGAATCAACACCTGAGTACAGCTCGGGGAAGGTGCAGCCAGAGACACCCCTTGAGAGCACGACCTGCAGCAGTTGTGGGTTCTCACCCACCACCACACCACGTCCCTCATTGGTGGTCGGTCGGCCCTCAGACCCCTCCTGGGTCTGCACCATCTCCACAACCCCAGCAGTATCAGGTGCGTCTTCCCCTGCAAAGACATAAAAGAAAACAAATGGAAACAGGAATTAGCACTATGGCACACAATGAGGGCTGAGAGGCTACCGAAACAGTACTTGATTGACACATGTCCCACATGACTAAAACACTCCCATGCATGCACCGTCACTGCGTGTGATGGGGAGGCAGATGGCACACATTGATGACACCAAGATGGAAGATGAACACATTTGCTGCATGCTGCCTAGCAGTGGCATCACACATTGGCCAGTGATTGGCAGGTCAAATACACATGCCATCACACAGATGACATGTACCCTAGCCATGAAGTGAAGAGGGAGAGGAGGTCACCAATTGTTCATTCAGTCCAGTTTGTTCATATGATTGATTATTTTCATTGTAATGGTTCAAATGTTTAACATGCAGCTGCCAGTCAAAAATGATCCTATAGCACAGGGACATGTCCAAACTAATCATGTCCACGAAATTGAGCCAGTCCACTGTACCATAGCCATGTCAGACATGTGACAATAGGACTGAGAAATCCCGAGTAAAAGTGGTGGTATGCAAACAATCTGCCTGAATAAACTGGGGTAAATAAGCAACAGTATAGTGGCAAGATGACACTCCAAGGGCAACTGGCGTGGTGTTGGGCTGGATGTCTAATGGTGGCCGAAGGGATGCTGCTATACCCAAATGCTGTTGTCAAGAATGTTTAGGAAGAGGCACATGGGTGAGCCGAACCACTCAGGCACACACACCCTCCCCTGGCACCCAAACAGAAGCCCTCCCACACACACCATGCACATGGATGACACACACATGCACGTGCACTCACCGGACAATGCCTCGTAATCTGCCACTTCTCCCACGCCTTGGATCTGTTCCTCCGTGACGTAGGTCCCAGCAACCTGCTCATGTGGAGTGAGTTCTATGTCGTCTGCTGGAGACCCACCTCCAGTCACTAGAGTTGCGGCATGACTTGAGGCCAGCTTATTCTTTGCCCTGTGCTTCAGGTCATTCCAGCGCTTGTAGCATTCATTAGCTGTGCGCCTCACGATTCCAAGGGCACTTATGATGTCCGCAATGGTCTGCCAGTGTGCCTGACGTTGTGCAGGTGTGGTCTTGGATCCTGCAACAATCACCATTTCGCGGTCATGTGCAGACACATACTCTACAAGTGCATTCAGTTCGGCCTCATTGAACAGGGCTTCCTTGACGGGCCGGACTGTGTAGCCGTGTCTGGGGCATCAGCCTCTACTGGACGAGCACTCTTCCTCTTCCGCTTGGAAGGTGGTGGGGATCCGGAGTGTCCTGCGCCGCTCTGGACACTAGGGGCAGGAGCGTGGGATTGCACACTCAGCATGGCAGTTGGTGCAGGCATTATCTCAAGTGTGATGGTGTCAGGGGGAATGTCAGCATGATGGACTTGGACCGACACTGTCCTGGATGGGTGTGTGAGAGGTGGGGTGGATGGAGCCGCAGCTGCCCCTGCAGCCTCCCCAGCCTGCCTACGCGGGGCAGCAGATGACCTAGCTGCCCCTGATCCACGTGGCCTGATGACACCAACGTTCACCGGCGCACGTGGCCTAGACCTGCTGACCTGGAAGTCAGCCATGGAGTCACCCTGTGCCAGGTCTGGTTCCACAGTGGGCTGGTCCAACAAGGGCTGAGCATGGATGGTGTCAGCCACGGTAACCTCAACCAGGGGGTGGGGGCATGGGTGTCCCTGACTGCTCCTCCACACATGGGGGGCTAGGGGCACCCTGCAAGTCACAGCCACGTCCCCTACCGGATCCACCACGGCCACCACTTGGGGCTCGGCCACCTTTGCCACCCTTACGGCTTGTTTGCCTCCCAGCCATGGCACTGATTTTATTGTGCGTATGGGAGTCGATGTGAACTATTGTCCTGGGCAATTGGGTGTCAAAGGGGTTGGGTACCAGATGGTAATCGTATCCTAGTGCTCTAGCAAGGCTGTATGTCACCCCTGGGGAAAGATGACGGGTCATGCAACGCACAGGCACCCCAAAAAAGCCAAGTAAGGTGCACGCAACCCCTCCTAGACCACGTGCGTGGAAAAATAAACCTGCACTACGCTGTGGCACCCAGGAACACAAGAATGAACGTATGTGTGTCACACGCAGCCTAGAATGACCTCTGAAGGGGTACGCGACACACGGGGCAAGCACAGATGTTAAATACGTGCGCGACTCACCGTCCGCCAGGAACAAAAGCGTGAAAAATATGCGCGTGTGCGCATTGGCAACACCCCCGCCAAAAGAAGAATTGTACGCTGTCTGAGGAGACAGGACAACAGTAGTAGGGAACGCTGTTTGAGGAAACAGGCCCAGGAAAAAGAGGAAAAGAGAAAAAGCTGTCAGAGGTAACAGGGAGTACGAACTGGAAACGCCGTGAAGTAAATCGCGTGTGAACCGACAAGAACCGACAAGAAGTACAGATTTCACCCACTCTCTCTCCACAAAAAGCACGTACAAGGAAATGGCGTTCTACACGTACCTTTTATACACACGTCACAGACGCGCATATGCAATGAGGCCATTTCCACCAATTAAGCGCTTTGACACTCGGACGTGTATCTCTTCATTTTTACACGCGCCATTCTCTACGTGACGTCACAGCTGCGCATGGTGGCCTTTGGGCCAATGAAATCGCATATGCGAGCACACGTGGTAAAACTGCACGTCCGAGTGTCATCGCGTGTAATCGGAGGGAAGTGAGCGTACACGCGATTGGCCTGGGTACGTGTATTTCTGGGGTGCGCAGGAAGTTCCACACGCGATTGGTGGAAATCCACGTGTGCTCTGTCATCACGTGTAATGAGGGAAACACCCGCGCGCCTCACATCACAGACGCGCTCACGCGCTAAGGGCCTTTGGTCCAATGAAATCGCATATGCGTGCTGACGTGCATACGCGCTAAGGGCCTTTCCTCGATTTACACGCAGACGTGCAGGATTTTCACGTGCCAAATCACTCCGTATCAAGCTGGCCACGCGTAAGCACACGGAAGACCACGCTCCTGCCCAAAAAGCCGAATTACTGCCACCCAGAGCCCCGAACAGCCTCCCACGAGCCATCTGCTGCTGCCTTCCTTTCCTGCCTGCCTGCTGCCACCGTGCCCTGCCATTTGGTGCCTGCACATCAGCCATCTGCAGGGGTCCATTTGCTGTGTCCACCCCTGCTGGAACAGAAGACTCCCGACTGGGATACCATCGCTCCACAGCCCAGCCCCAGGACCCAGTTGCCCACCCACTCCTGCCTCTGGGGTTGCCATGTCGGGCACTGCAACATCTGGCACCACTGGCAACCCCCGGCCAGAGAGGCAGAGGGGCACCAGCTTCACTGCCACCGAAGTTGGTGTCCTGGTGGAGCAAGTCCTGGGGCAGTATGATGCCCTCTTCGGAAGTAAGCGCGCCAACAAGGAAGGACGGACTCGGATCTGGACGGACATCGTGACTGCCATCAACGCGGAGGGGGTGGCAGTCCGCGACAACCAACATGTAAAGAAGCGCTGGGATGACTGCACCTCTTGAAGGCCTGGGGCCTCGTGGAGGGGGGCCGGGGCCGCATGAGTACCATCCAGATGAGGGTCCTGGAACGCATAGGCCCAGCGCTCCATGCCCAGATCCTTGAGAGGCAGACCCGTCTGGAGTTGAGCGGTAAGTGGCCAAGCATTGCTGTGTGAGACAGGACATGTCGCAGTGTGCTGGTTGTCTGATACTTGCCTGTATGTGTGACATATCCCATGTGTGCATGTGTGTGTGCAGGGACGTCATGCATGTGAGACCAGTAATGTGTGAACCACATGGTTGGTGCATGTGTTCAAATGCAACATGGGTTGCCATATGCGGAATGGCCACATGAAAGCATGCCAGTCTCTGTTCCTGGACATGGGTGAGGGATGGGTGCTGATGCCATGTACATGTATGCTGTCCATGTCTGTGTGTCTGACCTGCGTGTCTGTGACTTGTGAATGCCAGGGATGCATGACACATGTCTGTCGCAATGTTCAGGTTCACTGATGCAGCCTAGTCATCCTTGTATCCACTGTGTCTGTGGTGTACGAGGCCAGATGGATGAAACTAGGGTGAAGTGTGTGCATGTGATAGGCATGGCACATGATGCATTTGAGTTCCAAAACAACAGTGTATGTTTCAAGAATCACTTGGACATGTATGCTAATGTCCATAGCATGCGCCATGCCTGTTACCGCATGTGTTTTATCTGCACTGAGCCATGTGTTGTGGAGGGACATGATGGAAGTGATCTTTGACAGTGCCACTCATCTGCTATTGCTTCCTGTCTAGGGGACCATTGTACAGTACCCTGATGCTTGTGTTCTATGTCTCCCTCTACACAGCGCCACATGAAGAAGAGGGCGGAGACGGCTTTGTGGAGCAAAGCGGCGGGGATGCCCCCACGGCTGCAGCGGAAGGGGTGGGTGAGCCCCCACAGGGGCTTGCAACAGCGGAAGACGGGGTGGAGCCATCCAGGTTGGTGGTTTCCACAGAGGAGGAGGAGGCCGCTACTGCGGCGCACATGGGGCCTGGTGGGGGCATCCCTGCTGGTGCAAGTGTTGCAGTCCAGGGGCAGGGGCAGGAGGCTGCACAGGTCGCCGTGGAGGGGCCTGTGCATGTCACTGGCCCTGACACTGTGACTGCACCACCATGCACCAGCAGGGATGCCCCATCCCTGGCCCGTCCGCAGGTAGGGGGGATGTCCATGTCATCTGACTCCCCTCCACCTGCGTACGAGGGGACCCCTGGCCGTATGGAGAAGGTCCGGATTGGTGTCGCGTTGCGCACAGGTGCAATTCGTGATGAGGTGGGTGCTTCCCGGGAGGAGCATGCACGTCATCACGGAGAGCACCGTGCCGACGTGGCCCAGTTGGGAACGGCCATGGTCGGGGGTTTCCTACATGTGTCGGCCAATCTGGTGACCCTCTCCTCCTCTGTGGAGACTATGCACCAGTCATTCTCCATGCCGTCTTCCGGCCCAGATGCCACCAGGGCCCCCTGTGGACCTGCCCCGACCAATGCAGCCGGCTCGGTGGGGATCCCATCCCTGCCACAGTCGGGAGTCGGAGGTCCAGCAGGGGTGGACACACCAGCAACTGGACTCCAGCAGATGGAGGATGTGACGGCATCATCGGGCAGGGCACGTGCACGACGGCGTCGGTGGATACCATCAGCCTGGATGCCGTCGTGCTGGCACAGGCAGTTGTGTCGGAGGCAGCGGCAGGCTCGACATGGGAGGCATCATGGCTCAGGCCATCAATATCAGGGGTGCAGGCATCGGCCGGAGGGCAGGAGAACCCTGGAATGGGAGTGGCTTCCGTGTGGGAGCAGTTGGGCCAGCAGATAGGTGCAGAGCGGCAGCGGGCAGAGGAGGAACGGCTCACAATGGTCAGGGCGGAGAACTCCATGCGGAGGGCGCTGAGGCGGGCTGAGTGCCTCGAGGGTCTTCGCAGGGAGTTGGAGCTGGACACTGCTTTATCCCTGCGGGACCTCGGGGCCAGGGAACATGCCCGCCTCCAAGCCATTGAACAGGAGTTCGATGATGCCCTGGCCCATGACAACATCCAGTGAGCCGTTGGACTAGCCCGCTGCCCATGTAAATAGTTATGTAGTTAATGTTAGGTTTCCTTTGTTTTTGCATTTTCTTTGGACCTTTTGGACAATGGGCCACATTTTTGTATATAGTTCTTTTTTATTAGGTAGTGTTGTTAGATAGGTTTCATTTCTTTTGTTGGGATCATGGACCCTGGCTTGTTCACCTGTACATAGTTCACTGTTGGATTTTCTTTTCTTTTTACTATTTACCCACGGAGCAATGGCTTTCAATTATAATTTCCCATTGGATTTTCTTTTCTGGACTGTGACTTTGGAGACCATTCCTTTGGATTCTGATTTTTGGTTTTGCATTTTTTCATGGACATGCTTCTTTTTACTTTTTTTACATTCCCATTTCTGTTTATTTTTGTTTCAATTCATGTTTTCTTTAATACATATTTTTTGATCAAACTTCAATGTGTAGTATCATCTCATTGGTTTCATGCATATCATGATATGGGTTTTGAGATTCACTGACACCCATTGGGTGTAGGTGAGGGACATGTGTTCGTTTCCAAACTTGCAATTGCAGTTCTATCATGTTATTGCCATTTCTGGGTGGGTGGATGCAATACTCGGGTGGGTGTTTTGCATTTGGAGGCTGACCATAGGGACCGGGGATCTAGATTGTGATGACATGTTGGCTGGGGAACATGAGTTGGACATGAGTGGGGGCCTGGTGGAGCCTGCCCCTGGTGGCTGGGGGGTGGGGGTGGTGGTAGACATGAGTGGGGGCCTGGTGGAGGGTGCCCCTGACTGCTGGGGGGTAGGGGTGGTGGGAGACATGGGTGGGGGCCTGGTGGAGGCTGCCCCTGCACTGCTGGGGGGTGGGGGTGGTGGGAGACATGAGGGGGGGCCTGGTGGAGGCTGCCCCTGCACTGCTGGGGGGTGGGGGTGGTGGGAGACATGAGTGGGGGCCTGGTGGAGGCTGCCCCTGGTGGCTGGGGGGTGAGGGTGGTGGGAGACATGAGTTGGACATGAGTGGGGGCCTGGTGGAGGCTGCCCCTGGTGGCTGGGGGATGGGGGTGGTGGTAGACATGGGTGGGGGCCTGGTGGAGGCTGCCCCTGCACTGCTGGGGGGTGGGGGTGGTGGGAGACATGCATTGTTGATCAGTAGTGCAAGGTGACATGTGGGTTGGCTGGGGGTCATGCCCATGGTGGATGGGCTGTCTGCGGGACATGAGCAGGGGTGCAGGGTAGTCCCCCGTGGTGTGGGCTGCCTGCAGGGGCCGTGGAAGTTGTAGAGCGCCTGAAATACACGTACCCTGCTGAAATTGCGTGTGGGACTTCCCGCGCACCCCTGCAATACACGTACCCTGCTGAAATCGCGTGTGGAACTTCCCGCGCACCCCTGAAATACACGTACCCTGCTGAAATTGCGTGTGGGACTTCCCGCGCACCCCTGCAATACACGTACCCTGCTGAAATCGCGTGTGGAACTTCCCGCGCACCCCTGGAATACACGTACCCTGCTCGCACGGGGCCAATCGCGTGTGGAACTTCCCGCGCACACCTGAAATACACGTACCCTGATGGAATCGCGTGTGGGACTTCCAGCGCACCCCTGAAATACACGTACCCTGCTGCAATCACGTGTGGAACTTCCGGCGCACCCTTGAAATACACGTACCCTGCTTGCTTGCACGGGGCCAATCGCGTGTGGAACTTCCCGCGCACCCCTGAAATACACGTACCCTGCTGAAATCGCGTGTGGAACTTCCCGCGCACCCCTGGAATACAGGTACCCTGCTCGCACGGGGCCAATCACGTGTGGAACTTCCCGCGCACCCCTGAAATACACGTACCCTGCTCGCACGGGGCCAATCGCGTGTGGAAATTCCCGCGCACCACTGAAATACACGTACCCTGCTGAAATCGCGTATGGAACTTCCCACGCACCCCTGTAATACACGTACCCTGCTGGAATCGCGTGTGATACTTCCCGCGCACCCCTGAAATACACATACCCTGCTGAAATCGCATGTGGAACTTCACGCGCACCCCTGTAATACACGTACCCTGCTGATTTTGCGTGTGATACTTCCCGCGCACCCCTGATGCACACGTACACAGGACAATCGCATGTCGAACTTCCCGCGAACCACTGAAATACACGTTCCCTGCTTGGCGTTTGCTGTTTGCCAGCTCTGTGAACTCGTCCAGGGTTAGCGCAGCCCTTTGCGATTATTTGGGGATTTTGAAGGCTTTTCCTTGCGCAAGGGCGTTCTTGGGGGCGTAACTGGCGCTGCTGCAGGGTCGCTGCGCCACGCTGCGCCACGGCTGGTTTTGGATGCGAAAATCCATGAATACGCTGTGCGCGGAAATCGATTTTAGCGCACGTGGCTGGCGCAGACATTCGCCCGGGCATGCTGTGCGCCAGTCGCGTGCGCCACTTTTGTGCGAATTTCTATGAATTACCCTGTCTAGGTCTTCGGCAATATCACGAGTCCTTTGCCATTCGGCTGAGTAGACCGTGAAGCTCCCGTAGACAATGGTAGCGTAAGCAAGAGACTGCAGTCAAGGCGTGAAGGGACACGTTTTTCCAACACATCCCTTCCCATTCCTATGGGCAGCCGATCGGGCGAAAATCTGAAGAAGGCGGTAACAAAGGCGGTGATCCCGAGGATCCAGAGACGAACCATGCGAACGGTGAGTGAAGCAAAAATGTAGTGCTTTGGCAACAGTGCATGCCTTAGAACAAGTAAAGGGGAAAAGGTAACGGAGGGAGGAGGGAAAACAAAATATAGTTAGAAGTAGAGAACGCTGTATATAAATATATAAGGGGATAATGACTCGAGAATAATTGAATAAATAAAAGTTACTGGGAAGGACACCCGAGAAGAGAGAGGTTACTGGGAGAGACACCCGAGAAGTGAAAGGATTCGCCTTATTCCTATGCTAATATAGCAGCTAGAAGAAACGTGTACCCAGATTCCCACATAATAGGGAACGATTAGGCTACCACAATGTTTAAAGACGTCATGACAGGGGTACGTTTACACTCCATGAAGGGGTAATGATTAGAGGCAGAGGTATCTGTGTCCAGCTGGTGTCCGTCTAGTCTGTCACATGTCTGTCTTACATGTTTTGTTGTGATGTCATATGTGAAAAAAATGTTTTTTAAGTGTACTGGTTAAAAATGTGCGCGATTCAGTAGCTGAGACAGAATCGCACATGAACTGATGTTTTTGAGCATATTGGTAATATTAAATTTTAGTGGAAAATTTGGATTGGAGCTTGCAGTGTTTGGTACTTGCTCATTTTGTCACATGTTGTTTTAAACCACACAAAAGCATTGACAAGTGTTACATAAGAGGAAAGTGAACAGATTTAAACATAAAAGACATAACTCCATTAGCACATTTATGCAAGCAATTGCCAAAACACGCACCCAAGCTAAAAAGGTATGGCACCGAGTGGGTTAAAGGTACTGCCCACAAGATGTTTATGCCATGGGCACAAAATGGGTCTTTATGTAAAGCCGTTGTACAACATATGACCAAAATATTTGCATGCCACATACACAGGCAAGAAGCTAGAAAAACGCCTTGCTGTTCTCAAATTGTGGAAAATGTACGAACATACAAAAGAGGAAGAGCCGTCAACAGATTGGATACTTAATGTATGCGCTGAGGTGGGTGAGACGCCTACTGCGCCACCTGCCCCGCCCGAAACGACAATTGAAGGAAGTAAGAACGAGGGGTTATACCCACTGAGAGAAATTAAGGCAGCCACGGGGTACAGCAACCCCACATATGATTCACCTACACATAGTAGTGATGAAAATCAAGGGAAGGATAAGGACAAGAATCTTACCTCCGCAGTCTTAAGGGACAAGGGGAGGCACAATGATGAAAGGAAAGATCTGGCACAGACAAGTGCATCTCTCGACAAGGAGAGAGAAGGGAGGAGATGGAAAGGGAGCAGAGACAGAACTGATGAGATAGCATTTGCGAAAGACAAGTGTATGGGAGGACACATTTTATTGAAATTCGATGGTAAAGGCATTGATGAAGCAAGAGAAAAGGAGAGGTTGCATTAGACACAGAGAAAGGGGAAAGAAAAGGAGTTAAGAGACGAAAGGATAAGAAGGAAAGACAGACAAAAGCGAGAACAGCTTTATCGCGAGGAGCAAGAAAAACAGCTCGATCGCAACCCAAGAGCAACCTACAATCAAGACAGGCAGAAACAGCAAAGGTTACAAGAAGAGCAAAGGACACGCTCGTGAAAAGAATAAGGAGATGGAGAGATGAGGAAATATGAAGGGCAGATGAATGTAGAAATGAAAAGAGAAAGGAAGAAGATAGTGTCAGAGAAGAGGCGAGGAAGAGAAAAGAATTTGATGACAATATCGAACGTAAGTGGAGACAGAGAGCACACAATCTCGAGTTAAAAAACCCAATCCAGTTGTAGACTAGGAAGATATCGAAGAATTCTTTCCTTCATTTGACTCAGTACCAGGCACGTCTGGGGCAAATATTGACGATGACTTCAACACCAGAAGCATCGGAGGAACGATCGATAAAATATATGATGAAATGGGGCTAGAACAAATACCCCAAGGAGAAAGGGAAGTCGAGTGCTTGGAAAGCACTCAACTGTATGACACTGAGGATGTCACCCGAAGTAGTGGGAATAGAGACCTATCCCTGGATAGGCTAGAAATAAGTAGGAATAAGGAGGATACAAGAAGTTGATTGAATTGGGAACAAACAATGTTTGACTCCGAAGGAGGGGAGCACAAGGAAAATGAAGAAGGGAGGCAGAGCAAAAGACGACTGCCAAGAGAAAAAGGGATACAATGGTCAGACACTAGCAAGTCTGTACCGAGGGCATCAGAGTCAGCCACGCAGTCTGACCGACATGAAGAAGTATCTCATGGTCAGAGGGGTGTGTCTTCACTGCCCTATTTAGACCGACTAAGGAAATTGTCAGGTAGACAGCGATGCAGGAATATTACCCCTGCAATAGACCGGAGAACAATGAGAGAAGAAAAGGAGGGCTACGCATTCCAGTTTCCGATACTAGAGAAGGGGGGAGTAAGACCACAATATATTCCATGGCTACACATGGATTGGGAAAACTTAAAAAACAAGCTTCCAGTGCTGACATCGGGAGACGGAAAATGGATACATGAGTTAGAATAAATTACAGGGGGAAACACGTTAGCCATACGGGACATTAAGGGTCTCCTAATCGCCATACTTGGTGAGAGAGCAGACGATGTGTGGGCACAGGCAGGGTACCCTGGTGTGACCACAATCAATACCGCACATGACGGAGCACCATTTAACAATTGCAGAGCAGCAGTATGGAAAGCGCTTTGAGTACCTTACCCAGATACTTCCGATATGGGAGCTATAATGACTCAAAAAATGAAGGATTCTGAAGATCTGCTAATTTATATACAGAATTTCCAAGATGCGTGGGTGCTCGAAACACTTGAATCTTGGACGAAATCAATACCTGTGTTTTACCATATATCGTGCCAAGGATTGCCAGAACCAGTGCAGAAACAACTCAAGAAATTGGTAGGAGTTGAGGCTAAACCTTGGGCTGAAATACATTTGTCTATCGCACACTATTGTAGACTGATACAGGAAAAGAATTGCAAAAAGGAAGCATCTCGAAAAGGTGAGGAAGCGAAATTGGTGCAGAAGAAACTATCAAAGTATGCTCTTGAAGGAGCCGTGCTAACTAGCGCAGCTAAACAAAACATGCAGAAGGTGGCTAGTCCACAACAGAATAATCAGGGTAACGTAGGGTTTTACCCACGGGGAAGAGGATTTAGGGAAGGAGGATGGCAGAACAATCAGGGAGGCTTCCAAAATAATCAAGGAGGCTTTCAAAATGTGCAAAATGGAAGCCCGAATATGGCAAATGGACAAATAATCCGACCACCGCCAGTATGTTGACTGTGTGGAGTGACAGGGCACTTGGCACGCACATGCAGAAATAAAGGCATGATGCAGAACGGCCAAGGGATGGGAGCAGGCCTGGCAAATCCACTTGCAGTTTTACAACAGGGCGTTCCACAGAATAACACGGTGCAACAACAAGCACCAGGAGCACAACAAGGAGTACAACCTCAGAGCATTGGCAGTTTTTCACAAGGACAAATCCAACAAGCACCGTTGCAAGTGTCACACACAATGAGCACAGGGCAGACCCAGAACCCTGGAAGGGAAAGCAACAATGGGAATGGGGAAAATCTACAAGTGCACAGTGGACCAAACTTGTATAGGAATTAGGACAGCACACTGGGACCCCTGATGTGCTCTATCCTATCAGTGACACCAGACCCTCACAGGGAACCTAGGGTGGATGTCGTTATAGTGGTTAAAGAATATTCCTTCCTAGTGGATATGGGTGCAACACGCTCGTACATACGTCAAGGCAGGTTTTCCTTGTCCAGCGAGGCCATAGATACTCAGAGTTTCACAGGAGCTCACAGTTGAGTTCCCTTTACAAACGCACTCCCAGTCTCCATAGGAGAGTGCGAAATGAATGTATCCTTATTATACTCACGTCAGACCCCAGTAAACATTTTGGGTCGATACCTAATGACAAAGTTGAACATGACAATTTTGTTCACGGAGGAGGGCATAGTATGCTCCACTCCAGGAATGCACTACTCAAATGTATGTGAAATGATTAGAGCATACTAAGGACACATAGCCATGAGGGCCATACCATTAGAGTGAGAAATGTTCGCATATGGCATGCATGTGCTTATGGCGGGATTGACAGGCCTTGCAGACAAAATAATGAGAACCCCCGATGAGTTCTTATTCAGACCTAGAATACCAATGCATGAGGAGAAGGGACAAGTATTTCCCTTAATCAAAAGGATTCAATGTGATTAAAGAAGAGTTAAGAGCAATACGACTGATGACTCTCCAGAACAGATATGTCCTTGACATGATCACAGCTATGGATGGAGGAGTTTGTGCAAAAATAGGAGAATCATGTTGCACATTTATACCTTCTCACAACGAGGAAAATGGAACCTTAACAGAAGCTATAGGTATGCTGACAAACCTGCAGAACCAGATGATCAATGAAGCCAATGAAGTTAATGATGACAGCTGGTTTGGATCACTGTTTTCATGGGTTCCACAATGGATGGCGGATGCATTAAAGTTCCTGGGAGCCTTGCTAGTGATGATATTACTAGGATTTTGTGTTATCAAGATAATATTCTCACAATGCCAGAAGACTGCGAATCAAGCCATAGGGATGAGGATCATGATTGATGTCAAACCAGGATGGAAGCCCAGAGATCTGACTGATGAAGAAATAAGAGACTTTATGAAGGCTAGCAAGCATGCACCAGAAGGTACAACATTTCTTTATCCCAGGAAATGCAGGAATTATGTAGGAAGATGGATTTATTGTAGCTCAAATGGACAATGTCAGCTGATGACATGGAACAAAGATGAACATGTAAGGACAGCAGGAAGCCTGAGAGGGGTAATAAAGATATGGACTCCAAAAATGCACTTCTTCAAGCCATCATGTACAGAACCAGAAGATGAAGAGGGAATTAACCCAGAAGGTGAAATGAAGGTGAATACAGAAGAACCAAGTAAGATGAACCCAAAGGAGGAAGTGGAAGTGGTCGATGAATCGACCAGAGGGGGGAGTGTAGAGGAGGTCTCAAATAGCCTGCACTCCAGTCGCCCATTTTGAAGTACCAGGAACATTCACACCAAAATATGTGACGTATGAAGAGCAGATAAACCAGCAGAGAGCCCCAGTGGGGCTCTGCCCAGTACCTATTAGAAGGATGACACCTATTGAAGTACCAATAACCAGACAACCATGGGCAGTAAGGTACCCATAAAGAAAACCCTACCCGCAAATGAAACGAAATGAAGAGTGTTTAAGTACTGTGCAGGAAGAACACAAAAAGTCCTTAATGGAAGATGAATGGTGATGTCACGAGGGTCTGAACTAACGCACCCATAGACGATATGACGACTCAAGGATGACACAAAGAGACGAAACACCATGAATAAAGATATTGTGAAACTAAAAGAAATACAAGGGAGCTTAAACTGAAAGCAGGATGAAGATATTCAACCAGCTAACACCTGTACATGTGCTTGTAACCGTGAGGAAGCTAAGAAAACAGTGCGGCTTGCTATGCTAAGTAGAAGAATATAGCGGCAAGCGCCATTGTACACAATCTACCTCAAAATGAAGCATGCTATACAAGTGCGAATGCACTTTGCATGAAAAGCAGGACCAACCCATGTCATTATAGGCCAAACGCAAGAAGTTTCATATTTTAGTAATACGAGGGAAAAAGCTGAATCGAAACTCGACAGAGGCAGCTTGTGCCGGGGAAGCCACGGTCATATCAATAGAAGCTATGAACAGTAGCTACTTCTAAGTGAAGCTAAGAACAGAATATCCTGCCACTGAAGGAACAAGATAAAAAGGCGTAGGCAAGTTGCAGGGTGAAACGAAAATCAAATGCACAAATTGAAAGAAACGAGATAAATCCATGGTGTGCTAGCACATGACCAGCCAAGCGAGAAGAAGCACCGTTGCACACCTACGCTTGGCACCCACCCAGACAGAGATATCAGCACTTTTTCGAGACAAGAAGATGCAGTTTCGAGGCCAACCACAGTGAACTAATTGACAGATAGCCCATAAAGTGATGATTGATTGTAGAAAGGCAGGATGAATTGGGGGACACCGTGCACCTGGTTGACCGTTCTGCGTGCTGCTAAGCAAAGTGGAGATTTATGCATGGGGTTGATGCCAACCCAATCAAAATGGACCAAATAATCTAGGGTCCTATAGTTAGTAGAACCAATGATAAGTTGTACTTTTAATGACGTCTACAATAGTAATTTTTGAAGGAAGGGCTTAGATGCTCACCTGACAGCATTTACCCAATCCCCTCACTCCGGTACCATATACAGATATAGCACCTATATCAAAGTTATCTTTTTCAATCCAATAGAATTGCATGTTAACCTTGAGTGTTACAGGGGGAGTTGAAGCGAGACGGGCTGTCGCACTACTGTCGATTTCCATGTTTCCCCATTTTTTGTACTTGTCATTAAACAGACTCTCCTTTGCCAAACCATTAAGTTGTCCTTATTGATTGGTGTTGGAGTAAGAAAACCTGCACCCCCATCCATCTCAAGGTGCAGCTATCTCGTCTTAAAGTACTGCAGGGGCCGGCCGGAGGTCTCTCGGTACAGGAGGATCACTTGGGAGGAGACACAGCACAGGGTGATGAGGAGATCCCATGGGATGAGACACAGTATTTATTTCCAAAAGGGAAGAACCGTTTACAAATACCAAGGCATGTAATGGCTTATTGTTGGTTTGATTTGTCTGATCGACAAATTGAACATCTTAATGTGGATAAAGCTAATGTAAAATCCCTAAACATCTTAAGAAAGGAAAGCCTGTCTGAACCTTATAAACTTAGACATCATCCTAACTCCCAGAGGTGCAGTGAAAGGACATTTCTAACTAATGACAAATGAACTGCCATCTCCTTCTCAAGTACATTTTTGTGATGTTTTCTTAAAGGTACTTAGAAAACATGAACCTGAGTTTAAAAGTAGAAAGCTGACTATAAAACCTGATTTTGTTGTTGGGGACTTCAAGTCCCATAATTCCCTAAGCACTGGGATGAGGAAGAGGGTTCAAGAGTTGTACAGCAGGAGTGGTCAGCTTGTTAAGGCAAATGGCCCACACCTGAGGCAGGCAGAGAGGCTGGCCTACTCAGATTCAAGCCATTAGGTGGAAGTGGAGATGGAGCAGTAGCAGCAGCAGAAAGAGAGCACGTTGTTGGCAGTACTCACAGAAGTTGGAGGAAAAAGAGGGCACTGGGACCACCGTAGAGCAGATTCCAGCTGCTGGTGCTGAGAAGGTCCTTTTCCCCCTAAATCTGAAGTGTAGAGGTTGTGCAGCGGGAAGCGTGAAGAAAGAAGGCTTTCCCCCATTTGAACTGGATTGCAGAAACTGCAGAGCAGGAAGTGTGCAGGAGACCGTGGCTGGAAGCTGGTGTGCAGCCCAGGGTCTCAGGAGCAAGTCCAGCCCTGTGACTGTGTGGCGGGAATGAAGGCAACTTCAACAATGAAGTGTGTCTGTTCGAAAGGAACTAAAGCAGTGGAGGTCCTGCAGCACGCAAACGGGTCGAAGACAGAAGCCGGTGAGTGTTGTACAGCGTTCTATTCCCTTGTGCGAACAAAGGCAGGCAACAGTATCAAAGGAGAATCACTTGTGTGCGAGTGAAATTGCTGTTAACCCAATTGTTGATTGCCCGAGAATGCCTGCAACAAAGGTAGCAATCGTGTATGAGTGAAACTGCCCGAAAGGTACCAATTGAATATTGAATTGTAGAAACCAGCTGAAATACTGATCATGTGTGCCTAGAAGTGATTCTAAAGTGAAGGAGAACTGAAGAATCATTTGTTTAAGTAATAGAAAACATTGTAGCTTTGAATTTAAATGACTGAACTTTAATCTGTGAATTCCAGTGAACAAACAAGGATTGCACAAAGCCAAGAGTTAAACATGCATTGTCCAAAGCCATGGTGCAAGCATTGTCTAGAGCCAACAAGACTAACAACAAGGCATGCCACTTAGCTAATGGGGCTAACAGGAAGAGAAGAGGCAAATGAAATGTCTTAAAGGATGAAGCTTGTTAATTGTGATTTTTCAATGAAACTGAAGCTTGTATTGAAACTCATATTGCCAAAGCCAAAAGGAGGAAAGATGGAATTATATCCTTAAGGGTGTTTTGGTTACTGATGTTGCAGAAAGACAAACGTAGCAAAGAGGCTGCCTTTCTGGAAGCTGAATGTTCAGAAAAAGAGTGCCTTGCTTACATGGAAGTGTTGAGGAGCACTAATGTGAGTCTTGTCTTTTCCAAAAACTTGTTGAAAATCATAAAACTGCAAACTGCTGAAGGTAAACTTTTGGTTGTCAGTAGAATTAGAACTTCACTAGCACTGTTGATTGTGGAAAGCTATTGGCAGGCGAGTATACCCACATGGTGAATCCTTGTTGAAGTAAACCTGGTGTGAGAGTAAACCAGGTATAAGCGGAAGTGCTGTGAAGTTAATTTGTCTCAGCAGGATAGCTCAGGGGTAAAGTGCTAGCCTTGGAAGCAAGACAACATGGAGCAACACAGGTTCGATCCCGTGTCCACGCTCAGAATCCTCTAGTTATTAAGCACGTTATAAATAAGCAATCATATCATATCAAAGATAAAAACTGTGACTTATGGTGGTGAAAGGAGAGCTAAGAAAAGCTGATATCAGGATGTTGTGTTTCTTTGAATCTTATAGGTTGTGGCAAATCATCTTGACGAAGAATATCATTGATGCTATTTGATGGACTGAAAATATCTATTCAAGCAAGAAGAGGAATATTTCTTTTGTTGGACCTTGGATTATTGGAACTTTCTTTTGACAAATTGAAGGTGCAAAGAACTGTGTTGGAACTGTGTTACAAATTCGGATTTCCTTGTTTTTTTGTTGGATATTGGAAGTGAAACAACCTTAAAACCTGCAGAAGGGGAGTTCACCCACCCAGGTTATAAAGAGAGATTGTGAATATTATAAATGCAATTATTGTTGTTGTGAATGCGATATATTTTCTTTTGTACTTTTTATATAAGTGTGAGGGGCAGATAGCCTTGGTTAGAGTGTTTCCTTTATTTTAGGCAGGACAATCCTCATCATGGTAGGGATAGTGAGGCCATTATTGCAACTTATGATTCAATAAAATGCATTTATTGAGAAATCATCTGAAAGTTGTCTGCCCCACATTTCTGACCCCTCACACAGGGCTCAGAGGGCATCTGTCCTATGGGCACAAAAGACAACGCTGATTGTGGGCATATTCTGCCCTTGAGATATTAGTTTCCATTAGTGGAATACTGTGGCTATGGCTATTTCTAAGGAATTGCAGCAGCCTTTCAAGTCTTTTTAGAATATTGGATGTTTGTTCAAGAGTATGTAGCAATGTGGCAAGGTTTCTTACCTGAGGGGGAAATTGGCCAGTATACTGATTTTAAGAATGTGACTTAGCAAGAAGATACTGCAACCAACATCTTGCCACTGAATCATGACATATTATGTTATTAGAAGAGAAAGAAACAAATAAAATCAAGCGAGAGCAGGAATAAAATTAACAACCTTCTACATTCCAATTAGACAATACATTTGTTCCTATGACTGTCACCTCTTTTAAGCCCTTTCAAGAGCATTCTATCTCAGTATGATTGGTGTGTGTTGGGAAGGTCAAAAGGAGCAAATTGTTCATCATTCTTGCCTGGCTAATTATTTTATTTTAGAGTCAGCAAGTTAATTTTCTCTTCAGACTCACACCTGCCGAATTGTATTTTTGTCAAATGCCATAATTGATTGAATGCAATGCCTTCTAAAATAAATGAATACCAGCCAGGGTGATACTTTACAATGAAATATCAAATAATGAATGTTGAAAAGACAAAATGTTAAAAAGTAAAAATACAATCCCTTAGTCACTTTTCTATAAGAAAAGCATGTTATCAATATATGCCGGAACTTAATGTAACTTCAAGAACAGGTTTTATAATATGCATAGTAAAATATAATGTGTTTTGGAAAGTGTTCTCTAAATGGCCTTCTTTTCTCTCAAGAAAGAACCTGTGTATTCATAAAACTGTATGACGAATGTGTGTTTAAAGTAAACAGATCGGTTTAAGCTTATTTGTTATAGAGGATTGGGTGTGACATACAGATCAATATGAATTGGATATCATTAATAGCTTGAGATGACATCCCACTCTTAAAAATACACAAGCTGAACTTAAATACGTGGAATGTTGGATATACATGAAAATGTCAAAAGGCAAAGGTCAGCAGGAGGAAAAAACTGAGTTTTTTACCTGCATTTCCCTTTTGACATTTTTACGTTCTTCCATCTCCCTCACTAATCCTCGCTAATTTGCCCTTCCACCCCCCTACATACTTTACGGTGGCACACTTCGTTGTGTGCCGCTGACTCCCCTGTCTCCCTGCAACGCCAGTTCCTTCCACTTATGTGGACGTGTACCAGTGCTGCAGAGTCTTTTTTTTTTTAAACCTGTTTACTTATCACAGAGGGCCACCCCTGAAACTTAAAGATACTTTTCCAAACAAGTTAAACAATACTCTCCCACAACACCAGCAATTGAACCATCAGAGCTTTCCTTACAAGTAATGATGAGCACACATATTCTGATGTCTATTGATGATTCCATATCTGATAGAGAGTCCAGCCTATTGGACACTTTGAAAGAGTTGGATATACAGCAAGGCAACTTGAAAATTAAAGAATTTTCAAAAAAAATCAAAGTTTACGCCTATCTTTCCAGAAGACAATATTATTGATACCTTCCACCGAGCTGTGACCAATGACATCCACACACTTTGTGAGCGTTGTTCTTCTCATCCACATCATAAATCATCAAATTTAACTAAAGCACAATTACTAGCCCTGCATAAGTTAGCCTCCAATGACTCCCTTGGGATCAAGGAGGCCGATAAGGGAGGCAACGTTGTAATTATGGATAAAGAAGATTATATAATGAAGGCACTGCCCCATTTGAATTTGCCCGGGTGTTATGAAACTTTGAAAAGTAATCCAATTTTGAGTATACGCAATACAGTTCATTCAATTATTGACAAATGGTTTAAGCTAGCCATCATTACAGATGTGGAGAAATCCTTTTTGACTCCTGAGCGACCTACTATGCCAACTGGATACATTTACTGAAGATTGATAAGGCATATACAAATATACCGGAAGGTCGGCCCATCATCAGTGGGCAGGGAGGTATTATGGAACCAATTTCAATATATGTGAATGAATCTATTTCACCTTTGGTACATACCACACCGACACATGTACCTGACACTATGCATATTCTTGATATACTCGAAAAATTACCACCTATATTTGATGTATTATTGGTCACACTCGATGTTAAGGCATTATATACATCTATTGAACACCAGAAAGCAATTGACAGTATTAATTACATTTTTCACCAGCAATCAGCATTATACCATCTGCACATTGAAATGGTTAAAGATTTACTTTTTTGTGCCTTACAAAATAATGTTTTTCTGTTCGATAATACATACTATAAACAACTAATTGGCATTGCCATGGGGGCGGGCTTTTCTCCCCCGTGGCCAATATATTCATGCATCAATTCGAGCAACAATATGTGTTTTCCAATACTGACTTTTTTTTTCGATCAATATACCTATGGAAAAGGTATATTGATGATGTTATTATATTCTGGACTGGTACTGAGGAATCCTTAAGTCAATTTGTTACTTTCCTCAATGACAACAATTGGGGACTGCATTTTACATACCAATTTAGTGCATTTTCAATTGATTTGCTCGATCTGAATATCTCTGTGTCTAAGAGTGGTTTCAAGATGAAAACATACGGAAACCGACTTCAGTTAATGCTGTGTTACACTCGTCTAGTTCTCACAAAAATTCTGTGATTAATAACATCCCGTAAGGAGAGTATATTAGAGTGAAAAGGAATTGTTCTCTTGATGCTGATTTTGTGGTGGAAAAAGATTTTATTCAAGGGCAATTTCAAACACGGGGATATAAGCCCTCCTTACTCATTAAGGTTGAACGTGACGTGTCTAGCATGAAGAGAGCGGATCTGCTTAAACCCAAGTTCAGATCAGACTTTGCTAATGAGCAACACAATAAAATCAGACTTATTACCCGCTGCAACAGGGACAGCAATAGTATCTATGCTATTCTTAAACGCCACCGGCATTTACTACATTTAGATCATGACTTGGTGAAATGGCTCGAACCCAACCCTGCAATTACCTTCAGTAGAGCACCTACATTGAAAAACATGTTATATCCATCTTTCATGTCTCAACCACCCAGTGGCGGGACATGGCTTACACAGGGAGGGTCAAAGGCTTTCACAAATGTGGGAGCTGTAATATGTGCTTGCATACTTTGGAGACCGAATTGGTTGATTTTGGTATAACTGGAAACCATGTAATTAATTCATTCATCAACTGTAACACGAAATTCGTGGTGTATTGCATCATCTGTATCTGTGGACTTATGTACATTGGTAGCACAATTAGGTCTCTCAAGATTCGTATTCGTGAACATTTTTCTACATTATCAAAACAGGAATCTAAATACCCTCTGGCGCTGCATTGGCAGACTTGTCAACAATTGGATAATGTTAAGGGTATCTGGTTCACAGGATTAGCCCAGGTATTCCCACCTAAGAGCGGAGGTAATATGGAACTTAAGCTCAGGCAGCTAGAAGCACGTCTTATTTGCAAACATAGACTGGTTACCAGGGGTCTAAATTTGGACCATGAGTTTCATGTATTTTTATGAATTAGTCTATGGGATCCAGGAATGCTTTCTCTTTTGATTCACGTATATGGTTTATATTCATCATATTTATATTCATTATAGTCAGATACAATGAATTGTCCTAACATGGAGAAATTAATGGTTAACACTCAGTGATATAATGCTGGTATTCTTGTCAATGTACAACGCACTACTAACTTGTAGTTTGTAATGTCATTTAAACTGACTCATTTGTTGGACTGTGATTTGCCAGTGACATGCCAGAATTGTGTGGTACTATTCCCTTATATTGCGGTTGAGATACGATTCAAATGTGCACTTGGTTTTAGGTGGATTAACAAGCATGGCCATGTCTGTTGCGCAATATATACACTAGCTAATTCTAACTTACAAACTAATGATCAAGGCACGAATTTGGCAATGGAGGTAGCGCTCTCCACAATATCCGCTGTGGGTGTAGGTTTTACTTGTCAATTAATTATCAATTATAGCACGTGTATTTGAATTTTTTTTCTAGTGCGCCATATATTTGGCATTCGTCTAATTTCCAAATGCCCCAATTCGCTATGTGAATTTCCGTGACTTAGTTCAGGTATTCAACCGTGCATTTGGTAATTGTTGTGTGAGGTTGACTTACTCACACAAGATGCCGGCCTTTGAGATACTGCAGAGTCCATTGCAGCTCGCGGTATAGCGGTGCATTATAATCATTGGCAATGTGCTCGCGCGCCCTCCCTTGAACCATTCGCATGCCGGAAGGCAGGTAAGCGAGACGTCTGTACACATTCATACGGTCCCTGCCATTACGTAATGAGCGGCAATTTGAGTAATTGAGACCTCCGTTCTACTTCAGGCTTGCTTGTTACTTTTCCCCCCTCTTCTTCCAATTGGATTTGATGTACTGGCTAACTCAACTTCGCAGAACCCTCACTGTAATTGTTGACTTTAATCCCTTTCAATTACGGCGGCAATTTGGACACGTTGAAGTTCTTATTACTGTGCATTTGCAATCGCATCCTTAATTAATGTAAAACAATAATATTTTTTTGTTTTTAAACACATGTTAATTCTTCTCTATAGTTAGTATCATCTGATTAATTACACAACTTTTCTGTCTTATTCATGACTTAGATTCCAGACTAGGAACTATATATTGGTTACTTCACCTAATTGGTAAGTGCTTTGGACCAAGATGTATATGATAGCAAGAATGGCAACTTAACTTTTGGTCTGTGCTAACTTATTACTCACACTGTTTGTGATCATCTATTGTGCAGAGTATCAGATTGGACAAGGAGTTTTGGTAAATATGCCTTTTTATTGTGCCCCTAAAATATAATTTTGTGAATTTCGGAACTGTCACAGATCTGCTCACGGTTGTCTATCCACCTCCTTGGCCAACAGTTGTTGTTTTTTGTTATTTTGTCTTTATTTTCCTGATTCTGGGATTGCTTTGATGCCAATACTGGAATGGTAATGGCTTTATTTGTATTTTACACAACAATTGGTTCATATTATTTATCATGCTAACATGCATTGTTATGGATTTTACTTAATGTTGATATTAACGATGTATAACTTTGGTGTTTAACCTGTTGCATATATGTGGCACAACCTCTAATGACCACCTGGTCTGGATTATATACTGTGAATGACAATGTATAAATCAATGCATCTTATAAACATAATTGATTATATTGGTAAAGCCTCAGAGGAAGAGCTACACTCGAAACACGTGTCAGGCTGTCTAGAACACAAATTAAAATTCAGTACAACTGTACTTTTTGGATTTTCTTTGATCTGGCGCAGTTCAACTGTTTACATTTGTTACACTCTTAAAAATACACAAGCTGAATTTAAATACGTGGAATGTTGGATATGCAGGAAAATGTCAAAAGCCAAAAGTCGACAGGAGGAAAATGTTTTTTTTACCTGCATTTCCCTTTTGACATTTTCACGTTCCTCCATCTCCCTCACTAATCCTCGCTAATTTGCCATTCCACCCCCCTACATACCTTACGGTGGCACACTTCATTGTGTGCCGCTGACTCCCCTGTCTCCCTGCAACGCCAGTTCCTTCCACTTATGTGGACGTGTACCAGTGCTGCAGAGTCCTTTTTTTTAAAAAAAAACCTCTTTACTTATCACAGAGGGCCACCCCCGCAACCCCAATCACATTACAGCAAACAAGGGTGGAGTGGACACCCCTGCAACCCCTGCTACCCTTGTTCACTGTAATGTGAACGTATGGCATAAATGTTCGGTTAATTTGGCTGTATGTAATGTTCGTGCTGCTGAAATTCGAACAATTATGCCATTTGTTATTTTCCATTCAACATTTTCTACGGATTCCTGAATGTTCCTAGATTATGATCTATTTATTTGAGTATTTAACTTCAAAATGAATTAGTGATTATGTGTTGCAAAGCTTGCCAAACTGAATCTAATGTTTTCAATTGACGCCATGCCACTGAAAAGAGCAGGCCCCAAAGTAAAAAAAAAAAAAAGCATCTCATAAGTGAAATTCGCTTTGTCAAATCATGCCATTATGGAACAGATGCCCTTGTATTCTAGGTCACATGAACAGCAGGAAATAGGGAATGGTTTAAGAGGAACTGAAACTGAATCCCAGCTTGTTGTGATGAAAATAAGTTTGAAGTGAATTTAAAACTGCTTAAAATGTAGAACCACATAAAATGCCATATCTGAGGCTTTCCAGGTCTTATTACAAAAACAAGAATATCTGCAATATTGTGACTTTATGATGCAGCCATACATATGATGGTTACTGGCATTAGGTGCGGCTTTGCAACTAAAGTACAGAAACACTACTTTGCAACTGCACATTCTAAAGAGATGGAATAAACTGCTACACAACTTACACTGTGGGAGACTCAGGACAATGTGATTTCATATGCTGTGAGATGCACAGAATCTAAGCCTGCAATGTCAGATGGTAGGAGGTGGACTTATGGGGAGATGTAAACTGAATTTTAGACAGACACTATAGTAGCCAAACTTCATATGTGAAAAAGCCAACAGGAAGGGCGTGAGTGTGGATGTTCATTTTGCCATGGGTCTGGATACCAATCAAATACACTGACAATAGGAGTCAGCAGTATTCACTTTTCCCTCATTGGTAGAGTTTGCTGGGCATTTAAACTCAAACACATGAGTAGAATGGGGGGGTTTGGAGAAAGAGTGAAGTAAAAGAGCCCATCCGACAGGAGTGAGAACAGATTTGATACCAACTGAATGTAGCTGATTGGGAAATCTCTTTAATAAGCCATTTCCAGATTGGGCTTAATGAAGAGGCATTTTCCCAAATCAGGACCAGATTACCTGAGAGGGATTTTGCAGAGCAAATGTAATGAATAAAGGGAGAACTTCCCTGGTGGGGCGTCATGAGTCCATCCGATGTCCCTACCTGGTCTGAACTTTTGAAAGACAAACAAAAAGTGATTACCTAGGACTCTAGAATATGTAGACATTATTCATGAGAATTAATGATATCCCCAAAAACCTTTAAGTGTATTTTTGGTACCTTGTTTAAGGCTTATACCAATGAAAAAGGGAAATATATTGCAAGATCTGTGCGCTTTGTGATTTATAATTAAAATTGAAACCCTAGGTAGCATCATTGTGATATGACTTTCTCCAGCGACTGGGGTCTCTGGAGGCTTTAGACATCTGAAATCGAAATATGGAATAACAAGCTGGCGTCTACTATAATAAACAAAGTCATTGAAATCAATTCCTTAACAAATGAATTGAAGTGGGGTGTTACAAGGCTGGGATTGTAACACGCTAAATTATTAAACGGAAGGTTGGCCGAGACACAAAATTGCAACTCAAAACTAGAAATATTAATTGTGCACATATTGTTCAGGGGCAGAATGTTTATAAGCTTCCTTTGATTGGGTTTTGACGTGTTGATATATAAATAATGAAACAGTGTGACTGTGGTGGCTGTAGTGGGGCATCCCTCCATGGCTTCCAGATCCACCTCTTTAGATTGGGAGATTCTAATTGCTCAAATCGCAGTTGTGCAGTTACTCAGCAACCTATACCAAACTCCTGTTGTTGAATCTCCAGATAAGCTCATTCTATGCTGTGTGGGTCCAAACGTGCCTTCAATCAACACTAGATTTGCTGAATTTGTTTGAATGTGAACTTCTGAGTGTTCATATTTTATTTCTTACTAGCATGATTGAAGGTTGCTCTTTGTCAAAAAAGTCCATCAAAATATTTCCTTTTTTGGCTAGATAATAAATCACAGCAAATACCCCAAATATGAGGTCAAGCAGGGATTGGGGATTGGGGCTTTAATGGGCTTGGTGAGTGACTATAAGGGGCTACTCCTGCCAGCCATGAGCTGGCAGCCCACCATGCATAATACTGCCACATAGTACATGGAATCACATTGGCAGACATTCTACTGCCAGGCAGATTGTTGCCCCTGAGGTGCTGTTGGCAGACGTTCTGTGAAATGGGTGGACATTTCATCTTCCTGCATGGCTTTATGATATGATATATAATATGGCATTTGTAACGCGCCTATACACAAGTGTTTCAAGGTGCGACGAGGCAAGGAAGGGGGAACAGATGGAGGACAGAGACAACGATCTTACTAGTCCAAGTGATATTGAGATTGTGCAAGTGCAGGGGAGGGGGAAGGGGAAAAGTGCCAGGGGAAAGGGGAATAACAAGAAGTGCGTCCAGAATGTGGCAGGTGCAAGGATAAGTGCAGACAGCAGGTGTCCAAAAGTGCAGGTAGGGGGACTGTAGGGTTACAGATACAGACCCAAGTGCAAGGGTTGCTGGGAGGCACTGCAACTGGGCAGGTAGCGACCTGGGCCCAAAATCAGAGGGTTGCCAGGTAAACCAGTGCAGTATCAGACAGGAAATCAGTAAGGGAGAGGAAGAGAGAAGGCAAAAGCAAAGAGGAAGGTATTGAGGTGCTTCCGAAACTGGAGATGATTCTCCTCGACTTTCAGAGAGGCAGAAAGGCTGTTCCAGGGGGAGGCCCCAGCTGAAGAAAGAGATCTATCACCAACTCGTTGCTTGGAGAAGCGACTGACCCTGAAGGAGTTGGAGGTGGAGGAGCAAAGAGCTCGAGTAGGAAGGTATTTACGAAGAGAGAGTTGGAGCTATTGAGGACCCAGGCCCCGGAAGGCCTTATGTACAATGCAGAGGGTCTTGAACTTAATCCTTGCAGCCACTGGGAGCCAATGCAGAGATTTCAGTGCTAGAGAGATATGATCCCTGGGTTGAGGCAAAGGGCAAGTCTTGCAGTCCTGTTCTGGATGATTTGCAGAGGGCAGAGAGTAGAAGCAGGCAGATTTAGAAAGAGGCTGTTGCAGTAGTCCAGCCTAGAGAGAACCAGCGCTCTAGAGACAGTGACCTTCTGTGGGAATGAGTATCTGACTGTTGTTCAAGGATGGGCCAAATAATCTGCACAAACTCAACACAACTCTGCCCATTGGTCCTGTGCTAAGAGCCTGAGACCTCTTGATATACAGGTTCAAAAGCCAGGCTTAGATCATCAAATCCATTTCATATATTTACTTTGAAGCCACCACAGTAAATCAGTGAAATTAAGATAGTGTTAATGGTGCTACAAAATAGGGAGGTAACCACTTACGGCACCACTTATCTATTACCTGTATGTGTATGACATACCAGTAGCAATAGCAGAAGTTCATAACTGTCCACCTAAAATTAGTGAGGCGCCCTGTGCTGTGCTAGCATACGCTGATGATCTGGTAATATTGGATAAAACACCATAAGTGGACTCCGATGATCAGCGACCGCTTTATGGGAATATGTTAGCACAAACGGCTTGACCATCAATTTAAAAAAGTCCAAAGTGCTGAGATTTACTGGCAAAATAGCTTCCTGTGTTAACCTGATGGTGGGTAAAATAAATATAGCATATGCACCTTCTTATCGTTATCTGGGAGTTGAGATTGAGCCAAACAGTGACTATTGCGCATGCAGACAAACATGCATAATTAGAGCAGCGCAAGTCACTGCTTTGATTTCCAGCTTTAAGAGTAAGCAGGGTGGTTTTACACTTTGGGGGACAAGTCATCTCTATATCCAGGTGCTTATCCCAATGATTACATATGGTCTTGAGGCCCTTCTCTCTTTTGACCTAGCTTGGCTTCAGGTGATTGAAGGGAAATTTTGGCGCTGGATTCTGGGGTTAACCCCAGGGGTCCCGATGGCCCTAATAAGGCTAGAATTACGACTCTCATCCCTAAAAGCGACAGTATTAAAAAAGAGGGCTGGGTTCTTTTTGAGGATGATTAGCGGCAGTACTAACCCGCTATTGATGGTGGTACACCAGGAATTGGTTAAAAAACATACCACCTGCCCATTATATAAATCAATGATAAAGTACCTAGCAGACATAGGCTGGACTCATAGAGGAGTTAGATACTCGAAGAAAGTTCAAAATGCGCTTGGGAAACGTGTTGATTTATGGGACTGATTAGAGATCTTTGCTCATTTTGAGCACGCTAAAGAGCTACCAGTTTGTCAAATATAGAGAATACACCTTTATGAAGCCACAGGCGTATTTGAATCCTTGTCCTGCTAAAAGGCTCAGACGCTTCATCCTCCTACTCAGAATGGAACAATTACCAACTAGGATGATCTTGGGGAGCAGAGAAGACATTCCCACTAAAGAGTGAATCTGCCGCCTTTGCATTTTAGCTGAAACACTGGAGACAGCTAAACATCTATTAACTGAATGCCAACAATGACAGGTACAATCCAGCTGCACGTTGGAAAATATGTACACAATTTAGAAACTATTAGAGAATTGTCCTTTTGGCTATATTGTACGGATACCTGGAATATGCGTTTGTTTATTGCCCTTTACAATATATGGTTGAAAATGTAATCCAGACTGGGCCCCATGATATGAGAAATATGATAGTTGTCACGCTAAGCTGATGAGACCTTGCTCCAGGGGCAACTATTATCATAGTTGAAATCCGCAACTCATTTACGAATCCTAAAATGACTGTATATTTTGTAGTACATAACCGGATTAATGATCCTTACACTAAGAGATAAAGATGAGAGAGATTTTGAGAAGGTACTATTGTATGTTTAAGGTTCATTTTATTTCAATGGTTAAGGTTTTATGTATATTATATTATTGTATTTTCTTATCTTTGTATACCTGTTTATTTGTATGGTATGTGTAAAGTTTGAATTTCTTAAACTAAATCACTTTAAAGAATAAATAAATAAATAAATAAATGAAGATTACCTTGCTAGGGGAGGCTAAGGGGGCTATAGCCCCGGGTCTTTGGGTTGTAGCCCTGGATAGAAGCTCAGGGGTTACAACCAAAAAGCTAGCTAGCCCAGAGTACTGACAGTCCCAACATTAGCATAGCCCTGGTTCTTTTCCAGACCTAGCAACACCACTGGTCTGCGGCTGCACGTGTGCAGCAAATACTCAATTTTTCCCTCCAGTCACGCGTAGCAAAGTACTGGAGGAACAAAGGGAAGCAAAGCTATTGCATCTACTTGTGAGCATAATTTTTCAATGGCAATGTTCAGAACGATACTGAGGATAATCCACTATGATAAAGAGGATCACTGCCGATTCATTTTTCCTGATGTTTGCACTCCCAACACAAGTCTGCCATAACCCACTTCCCCCATGCACACAGAGCCTGTGTGGTAGGTCTTCTAAACACAAAGCAGTTCCTATCACCATGTCGCATGCCACAACACAATTGTGATGAATCAAAAGTATTCGGCTCTTCTCCCCAAGTGGGTGCCAACCACTTTGCGGCTAGGGAGGGGAGCCTGCTCAGTGTTACCCTCACTAGGGGTATGGGCAAGTGGGACCTCATGAGGAGTGACTCCCCTTGGCAGAGAAGGACTGCCGTTCTTATGAGGAACTCTCTAGATTGCCCAACATATCGGCTGAGAACAAAAATGTAACTTCTTTATATTTGGCTGCAGGCAATGCTGAAGTGAACCTATCAGAATGGAGAACAGACGATGTTTCTTTAAGACAAGACGTATATTTAAATGAGTTGAGTGAAGGAAGGAGGAGGATAGAGTACGGTATGCAGGGGACCTGCTAGGGAAATAAGGCCAGGAGATTTCTTGCAAGGATAACAAGTTTAATTGCACAAAAAGTCAGGATGCAAGCAAAGAACTTGGCTGCTCTAGGATCTTCTTCTGAAAATTAGTACAAGCAGAATGTTATAAGGCAGCTCATCATCATCACATACAATAAAAACCCACGTGGCTGGCTGGTTGGTGAGGCCGTATACATGGGCCTGCTCCATTGGGGATGCCAGGCTGTGATTGGTCCCAGCCCCGTCTGTCCGTCTTCCATCACATGGGGTCATCTGGGCTCATCTCTCCAGGGATTGAAGGTCATGTTCCTCATACGTTACTATTGCAAGATAATGCTACTCTATCATTATGGCATGCACCTGGGACTGGCACAGGGGGAGGATCATGATCACACTAACCCACACATTCTTTGCTCAGTTCATATTGCACTCTCCGCACCCAAGTTTGCCACCCTCGCTTTAGATTATAATTTATTCCATCCTGTACCTCGTATTATAAAGTGTGTTATTATGGGATACGGCGAAATGGTTGTGTTCTTTCAGATCTTTTATGACCGCTGGTTTTACGGTTGGAGGTCTGAGGTCACCTACTATTGTGGAATTCAGGGGTTTTGCACTGGGTCAGTTGTGGGTGTCATAACTCCTGGTGGGTTGGGTGGAGGTTGGAGGTCTTCTGGTAGCCTAGCAGTGATAATGTGCGCAGCGAGAGCCTGGTGCTGTCTCGCAGCCTTGCAGAGCGCATTCCTTTTCGTGATAACAAGTAGCTGCAACAATTAAGGAGCAAAGGGAAGGTTCTATGGGAATTTTCAGCGCAGGTTCTTCTACGATCAGGACTTGGGCCTGTTCAGGTTTCTTCCGCGGGCCAGTGTTTACCACATGGCCATGCAAGACTGACTGTATCTACCACAACTACATAAATGGCGCCTCCTTATATGCACACACTAATTCTATACATCTGTATTTCATGCAATATTGTGTTTGAACAGGGTTTCTTAGCACGGCCCTCTCCCCCCGGGCACATCACACGTATATCTATGGGGCTAGCCTCACTGTAAAGCACCTAAGGGGGTGGGAAAGATTCATTTCCTTCCCAACACACCTTGGAAGGGCAGCGCAGAGCCAAACTTTGGAGCCTGCGACTTTCGAGTTGGTGAGGAACGCCACAGAAGGAAGCCAGGAGACTGGCAAGAATAGCAATGGGGAAACCGCTGCCCAAGCAGAAAGAAGGAGCTGATGGTGGCATGAACACGATCACCAAGACCATCTCAGGTGGGAGCATGAGAAGCTCCCCATCACCTGTGTCCGTAGATGGCTGCAGCCTGAGGTGAAGCCGAGAACAAAAGATCCTGCAACGGAGAAGAATATCTGAGTGTGTGCCAAGCCCTGCAGTGTTCCCCTATGCAGATGAAGATACTGGGAAATGCAGGAGGGCAGGAGGAGGGCACCGGGGCAAGAGTACATAAAGAGTACAGCTCATCCCAGTCATAAAGACGAAATACGAGGAATACGAGAGTTCAGAAAGACGAGATACAAGAAACAAGGTTATTTGATTGTCAATGGGAAAGACTCATGAAGCAAGCAACAAATAACCCCGTGAGAAGAATAAAGAGGGACTGGAGACAATTAACCTGGGAGGAAGGGAAAGGGTCTTGTGAGCAAAGAGATGAAGACTGGTTAAAGCAAAGCAAGCCCCAGCATGGCTTTTAAGGAATATAAGATATGACTATCAAGAGAACCAGAGAACCAGTTGATAGAAGTAAGAGTATTACAGACAAAACCGAGGAGTGGGGGAATTCTGTTAGAAGCCTGAAGCTCTTGCACATGTGAAAGAGCTTTCAGCTTTAGAAAAAAAAGTCCTTTTCTTCAAAAATTGTGGTGCCAGACCCTGCTAGGCATCCCTTTAACTAAGAGATGGGCAGGGGCTGGTGCCACTATTATGGAAAAATGGCAAGGCCGCTAGAAGACAAGGCCTTTTTTCTAAAGCCTGAAGCTCGCTTTCATGCAACAAGCGCTTCAGGCTTCTAACAGAATAGCCTTTCTTCCTTAATGGTGGCGCCGGCCAAGTGCCAGGCAAGGGTGATTGCTGCATCTCTTAGTTAAAGGGAACTTTGGTGGGGCAGGTGCAACAATATGGAAGAAAAGCTGTGGCCAAAGCCCCCGTCAGACATCGCTTTAGCTAAGAGATGCAGGAATCATCACCATCTCACCTGGGGTGTGAAAGTGATGAAACCTGCATCTCTTTGTTAAAGGGATGCCTTTCAGGGTCGGCACCACAATGAAGGAAGAAAAGGTGTGGCACCAATTCACGCTAGGCATCCCTTTAGGTAAGAGATACTGTGATCATCACCCTTGCACCCCAGATGAGAGGGTGATGATCGCTTCGAAGGAATGCCTGGCGGGTCTTGTGGGCACTTACCTAGGCTTCCTGCCATCCATTTAGCCATGCCCATTTTCAGGCCGCACCACCCTACAGAGCCCCCCCACTCTAAACCAACTTATAATATTTCCACTCTAACAATAAGGCTTTTGGCTCAATTATATGCAGGCACTTTGAATCCTCCACTGCAGAAGAGGCATATGTAACAGTGGACTTTAACCACCTAACCTAGAGAGCCTGGCCATTTTATGTTCATATCAACCTGAATGTGAACTTGTCCTCTCTGCAATCTTTGTTCCATGATACACCTTTTTTAAAATATGTTTTTATTTGGCTTTTTAGAATGAAAACAAAGAACAAAGGAAACAGTCCCGCCAATACCAACAGCCTCAGCGCTCCCTCTCCCTTCCCTGCCCTCCTCCATGTGTAAAGCAGCAAGCATCTCATCGCCTGTTAGTTGCAAATGAGTCTGAGTTTAGATAGTGCTGTCCTTCATCTATTAGCGTGTTGCCCCCATTTGCGACTCCTTAAAAAGAACGTTTCCCTCATACCTCTTCAAGGTGGCAGTTCCATGATACACTTGATCATTGCTCATAGCTATCGGAAGTGCGAGTTAATCTGCTAAGATGTCTCTTTGCCTGCCCCTCTGCCTCCTCTTCTGACTTTCAGCCTTTGCATTCCTCCCCTGCTGGGCTCCAAGCTCAGGCCTGAGTTCCAGAATTAGTGAATACCTTAAGCAACTTCCCATCATAATTCCTTAATAAACTTGCATGCATAATTTATGTATCTAAAGACTTTTAATGGTAATGTTTTGAGGCTATCAGTGGACCGCATAATTCAAATGCAGTTCCAGTTGTCAACAGTCTGCATATTCTTACCGTCATATAGTCCAGGGTTTCAATGGACTGCAGCATTTGAATGGTGCTTTTGGGCAGGCTATTGATCACTAAGTTGCAGGATTCTAGTAACAGTCCACGAGCGGTCCTTATCCTGCAAGATTTGAATGGTAATGCTATCAAGGCAGTCATCAGACTGCAGGATTCCAATGGTGCTGTTGTTCGGGCTGCGAGCTGGCTGCAGGATTCTAATGGCACAGTTAATCAGTCTTTCACTCCTTCAGGATTTGACCGTTCTGCAAGATCCTGATGCCAAGATCATCCAGGGTGTACAAAGCCCTGCAGTATTCTGACAGTGTCATCCAGCCAGTCAACTGACTGAATGATCCTAAAAGTAATGTATACCAAGCTGTCACTCCACCTCCCGCAGCCCAGGCTGTGGTGCACTCAAGATTCCAAGCACTTCATCCATGGCTCAGCCCCAAGCTTGGACTCCCCAGTACTTACCCCCTCTTCCTTCTTCCTTTCTGCACTTGCACGTTCTGAATACTCACAAGGCATAGTAGGTTCAGCCCACCCTCTCTTCCCCCTCTGCTCTTGACATTGTACTGTAATTGATTTGCCACCCTCCCTCCCTGCGGGCACTTTGAATCAGTGTATTCTAATTGTATAAGCGCCTAACAAGGAAACAATAAATAAATAAAACAAATAAACTGGGCTTCAGGAATTTAATAGAATTGTTGGACAGCCTGACACCTGGCCGCAGGGTTCTAATGCTGATGTCATAGAACCTGTCACTAGGCAGCAATATTTAATGGCAATATCATCCAAGCTATGGGTGGGAGAAATTATTCCAGCAGGGATATTGCCCAAGCTGTAACTGGGCTTCAGGAATCTAATGGAATTTGTGTGCCAGATGAGACCTGGCCACAAGTCTAATGGTGACATCATCAACCCTGTCACTGGCCTGGTGGATTCCAACGGCATTGCCAGTCCATCCTGCACGATTCTAATGGTGATATTGTGGGACATTTTCAGCCCAGGAAAAATGAACTGTAAGGCCAAGTTAGGCCTTACCATGAAATGCATGGGAAAAGATACACTGAAATATACATGCCAGCCCAAACCTTAACATAGAGAAAAAATGAGAGGAAATATGTGTCTGGCTGAAATGACACAATCAATAGTGTCTCATGGAACACATGGGTCTTGCAGAAAAAGACATTATACGTTTCAACACAGAAACTGACATTTTAAATAGGAATGTCCATGGTGAATGACCAAAATAAACAACAGTGCTTCACTTTCAGTTCCCCAATTAAAAACAAATGTGGTGTGCAAATCAAGAGACTAAAACGGCAATGTCCAGCTGTGTGCGTATTTTGCAACTGTAAATGAACAAATGGTGAAAAGTGTTCAGTTGCCAAAACAAACCTATTACAGGGAAAGTCTGAACAGTGGTAGCAAGGTACCAGAATATAAGACTTCAAAGAGAAAATATTTTCCCTGATTTAAAAGTATATTTTCTTTCAGGTGCAGCATGTGAATCTCCTTAAACACAGACAAATGCTTCTGGTTTTTGGGTTACTAAGCAGTGACTCCCCCATTGCTGGCCTGCCTGGCTCCTTATCTGGATGGTAAATCTCTGTGTTTATGACAAGGCCAGATCAACACATTCGCAGCCCTGGGTGGGTGAAAATGCTAGGATATACAAAGTATTAGGTCAATTTAAGATTACTGGACAAAATGGGAGATGCCAGCAAGGCCTCCTGAGGTCAGAGACAATCTGGTGACAGAAATTGAATCTCCTCAGCTGATCAACTCTCAAAGAATAAAAGGCTAATGGTTTTTACCCCAGCTTTAAACCAACATTCAGCCCAAGATTCCAAATGCTCTGAACCACGTGTTTTCAGAGAAATTAAACTAAGAACTAAGAACTGAAAATAAACTATTACTTCCTCTATCTATGGCGACCAGAGCTGCGACATGGATGCCTCCCCACTTCTATACTGAGGCCCTGCAATGCACACAGTGCATAATACGAACTGCAGGTAAGCCCCCCTGGGCTTGTTGTACTGGGGCATGATGGCACCACAGCATACTTACGAACAATTCTGCTTTTTTCACTATGTGACTTTATCATCAGCCACATGTACTTTCTTGGCTTTAATAGCAGATTCGCAAGCTTGCTTTGTTTGCTGTTGTGTGCCTGCCTCACTGGGTCCACCAGGCATGGCCATTCCTAGATGGCTTTTTCTTTGTTGGGCACTGGTGTGCCTTCGATCCTGCTGCTGGAGGCCTGGGATTGGCCCTGGCCCATTACATCTGGGCCAATGAGGAGGCCGGCAGGCTTGGCTGGCCCTGATCATCTCTCTCGCTGCCTTATCCCCTCACTTCCTCTATCTACGGCGACCGGAGCTGGGACATGGATGCCTCCCTACTTCTATCCTGAAGCCCTGCAAAGCACACAGTGCATTATACGAACTGCAGGTAAGCCCCCCTGGGCTTGTTGTACCACGCATGATGGCGCCACAGCATACTTACAAATAATTCTGCTTTTTTCACTACGTGACTTTATCATCAGCCACATGTACTTTCTGGGCTTTAATAGCAGATTCGCAGACTTGCTTTGTTTGTTGTTGTGTGCCTTCCTCACTGGGTCAACAAGGCACATCCATTCCAAGATGGCTTTTTCTTTGTTGGGCACCGGTGTGCCTTCTATCCTGCTGCTGGGGGCCTGGGATTGGCCCTGGCCCACTACATCTGGGCCAATGAGGACACAAGGCCCACTCCTAAGGCCCTGTCTACCCCAGTCCACCACGGTACACTAGTCGCCTGTAAGTACCCCCACCACTCTGCTTCTGCCTCTATGTGTGTACTCCCCCCACCCCTCAGCTGCTGCCTGTATGTGTGTACTCCACCCCACCGCTCCACTGCTGCCTGGATGTGTGTACTGCCCCCCACCCCTCCACTGCTGCCTGGATGTGTGTACTACCGCCCACCCCTCCGCTGATGCCTGGATGTGTGTGCACCCCCCCACCCCTCTGCTGCTGCCTGGATGTGTGTACTCCCCCTAACCTTCCACTGCTGCCTGGATGTGTGTACCCCCCCACCCATCCGCTGCTGCCCAGATGTGTGTACTGCCCCCCACCCCTCCGCTGCTGCCTGTATGTGTGTACTCCACCCCACCGCTCCACTGCTGCCTGGATGTGTGTACTACCGCCCACCCCTCCGCTGATGCCTGGATGTGTGTACACCCCCCCACCCCTCTGCTGCTGCCTGGATGTGTGTACTCCCCCCAACCTTCCCCTGCTGCCTGGATGTGTGTACCCCCCCACCCATCCGCTGCTGCCCAGATGTGTGTACTGCCCCCCACCCCTCCGCTGCTGACTGGATGTGTGTACTCCCCCCACCCCACCGCTGCTGCCTGAATGTGTGTACTCCCCCCAACTCCTCTGCTGCTGCCTGGATGTGTGTACTCACCCCACCCCTCTGCTGCTCCCTGGATGTGTGTACTCCCAACCCCACCCCTCCGCTGCTGCCTGGATGTGTGTACTCCCCCCCACCCCTCCGCTGCTGCCTGGATGTGTGTCCTCCCCCCACACCTCTGCTTCTGCCTGGATGTGTGTACTCCCCCACACCCCTCTGCTGCTGCCTGGATGTGTGTACTCCCCCCACCCCTCCGCTGCTGCCTTGATGTGTGTACTCCCCAACCCACCCCTCCACTGCTGCCTGGATGTGTGTACTCCCACCCACACCTCCGCTGTCCCCTGTGTGTACTCCCCCCACCCCTCTGCTGCTGCCTGGATGTGTGTACTCCCCAACCCCACCCCTCTGCTGATGCCTGGATGTGTGTACTCCCCCCACCCCTCTGCTGCTGCCTGGACATGTGTACTCCCCCCACCCCTCCGCTGCTGCCTGTACATGTGTACTCCCCCACCCCTCCGCTGCTGCCTGGTTGTGTGTACTATCCCCCCCACCCCTCCACTGCTGCCTGGATGTGTGTACACCCCCCCACCCCTCCGCTGCTGACTGGATGTGTGTACTCCTCCCACCACCCCTCTGTTGCTGACTGGATGTGTGTACTCCCCCCACCCCTCCACTGCTGCCTGGATGTGTGTACTCCCCCCCCCCCCCACTCCTCCGCTGCTGCCTGGATGTGTGTACTCCCCTCACCCCTCTGCTGCTGTCTGGATATGTGTACTCCCCCCACCCCTCTGTTGCTACCTGGAAGTGTGTACTCACCACCCCTCCGCAGCTGCCTGGATGTGTGTAATCCCCCCCACCCCTCCGCTGTCCCATGTATATGTGTACTCCGCCCCCCCTCAGCTGCTGCCTGGATGTGTGTACTCCCCCCACTTCTCAGCTGCTGCCTGGATGTGTGTACTCCCCACCCCACCCCTCCACTGCTGCCTGTATGTGTGTACTCCCCCCCACCCCTCCATTGCTGCCTAGATGTGTGTACTCCCCCTGCCCCTCCGCTGCTGCCTGGATGTGTGTACCCCACCACCCCTCCACTGCTGCCTGGAGGTGTGTACTTCCCCCACCCCTCCGCTTCTGCCTGGATGTGTGTACTCCCCCCACACCTCTGCTGCTGCCTGGATGTGTGTACTCCCCCCCACCACTCCGCTGCAGCCTGGATGTGTGTACTCGCCCCCACCTCTCCGCTGCTGCCTGGATGTGTGTACTGCCCCCACCCCTCCGCTTCTGCCTGGATGTGTGTACTCCCCCACCACCCTTCTGCTGCTGACTGGATGTGTGTACTCCCCCCCACCCCTCCGCTGCTGCCTGGATGTGTGTACTCCCCCCACCCCTCCGATTCTGCCTGGATGTGTGTACTCCCCCCACTGCTCTGCTGCTGCCTGGATGTGTGTACTCCCCACCCCATCCCTCCGCTGCTGTCTGGATGTGTGTACTCCCCCACACCCCTCTGGTGTCCCCTGTATGGGTGTACTCCCCCCCACCCCTCCGCTGTCCCCTGTATGTGTTTACTCCCCCCACCCCTCAGCTGCTGCCTGGATATGTGTACTCCCTCCACCCCTCCGCTGCTGCCTGGATGTGTGTACTCCCCCACCCCCCAACTGCTGCCTGGATGTGTGTACTCCCCCCACCCCTCTGCTGCTGCCTGGATGTGTGCACTCCCCCCACCCCTCCGCTTCTGCCTGGATGTGTGTACTCCCCCCCACCCCTCTGCTGCTGCCTGGATGTGTGTACTCCCACCCCACACCTCTGCTGCTGCCTGGATGTGTGTACTCCCCAACCCACCTGGCCGCTACTGCCTGGATGTGTGTCCTCCCCCACCCCTGCACTGTCCCCTTTATGTGTGTACTCGCCCCACCCCTCTGCTGCTGCCTGGATGTGTGTACTCCCCCCACCCCTCTGCTGGTGCCTGGATGTGTGTACTCCCACCCACCCCTCCGCTGCTGCCTGGACATGTGTACTCCCACCACCCCTCTGCTGCTGCCTGTACGTGTGTACTCCCCCACCCCTCCGCTTTTGCCTGGATGTGTGTACGACCCCCACCCCTCCACTGCTGCCTGGTTGTGTGTACTCTCCCCCCCAACCCTCCGCTGCTGCCTGGATGTGTGTACACCCCCCAACCCCTCCTCTGCTGACTGGATGTGTGTACTCCTCCCACCACCCCTCCTCTGCTGCATGGATGTGTGTACACCCCCCTCCCATCTGCTGCTGCCTGGATGTGTGTACTCTCTCCCACCCCTCTGCTGCTGCCTGGGTGTGTGTACTGCCCACCACCCCTCCGCTGCTGCCTGGATGTGTGTACCCCCTCACCCCTCCGCTGCTCCCTGGATGTGTGTACTCCCCACCCCACCCCTCCGCTGCTGCCTGTATGTGTGTACTCCCCCCACCCCTCCATTGCTGCCTGGATGTGTGTACTCCCACCCACCCCTCCGCTGCTGCCTGGATGTGTGTACTCCCCCCACACCTCCGCTTCTGCCTGGATGTGTGTACTCCCCCACACCCCTCTGCTGCTGTCTGGATGTGTGTACTCCCCCCACCCCTCCGCTGCTGCCTTGATGTGTGTACTCCCCAACCCACCCCTCCGCTGCTGCCTGGATGTCTGTACTCCCACTCACACCTCCGCTGTCCCCTGTGTGTACTCCCCCCACCCCTCCGCTGCTGCCTGGATGTGTGTACTCCCCAACCCCACCCCTCTGCTGATGCCTGGATGTGTGTACTCCCCCCACCCCTCTGCTGCTGCCTGGACATGTGTACTCCCCCCACCCCTCCGCTGCTGCCTGTACATGTGTACTCCCCCACCCCTCTGCTGCTGCCTGGATGTGTGTACACCCACCACCCCTCTGCTGCTGCCTGGTTGTGTGTACTCTCCCCCCCAACCCTCCGCTGCTGCCTGGATGTGTGTACACCCCCCCCACTCCTCCGCTGCCGCCTGGATGTGTGTACTCCCCTCACCCCTCTGCTGCTGCCTGGATGTGTGTACTCCCCCCACCCCTCTGCTGCTACCTGGAAGTGTGTACTCCCCACCCCTCCGCTGCTGCCTGGATGTGTGTACTCCCCCCACCCCTCCACGGTCCCATGTATGTGTGTAATGCCCCCACCCCTCTGTTGTCCCCTGTATGTGTGTACTCCCCCCACCCCTCTGCTGTCCCCTGTATGTGTGCACTCCGCCCCCCCTCATCTGCTGCCTGGATGTGTGTACTCCCCCCCACTTCTCAGCTGCTGCCTGGATGTGTGTACTCCCCACCCACGCCTCCACTGCTGCCTGTATGTGTGTACTCCCCCCACCCCTCCATTGCTGCCTGGATGTGTGTACTCCCCCCGCCCCTCCACTGCTGCCTGGATGTGTGTACTCCCCCCACCCCTCCGCTTCTGCCTGGATGTGTGTACGCCCCCCACACCTCTGCTGCTGCCTGGATGTGTGTACTCCTCCCCACCACTCCGCTGCAGCCTGGTTGTGTGTACTCTCCCCCCCACTCCTCCGCTGCTGCCTGGATGTGTGTACTCCCCTCACCCCTCTGCTGCTGCCTGGATGTGTGTACTCCCCCACCCCTCTGCTGCTACCTGGAAGTGTGTACTCCCCACCCCTCCGCTGCTGCCTGGATGTGTGTACTCCCCCCCACCCCTCGGCTGTCCCATGTATGTGTGTACTCCCCCCACTCCTCTGCTGTCCCCTGTATGTGTGCACTCCGCCCCCCCTCAGCTGCTGCCTGGATGTGTGTACTCCCCCCACTTCTCAGCTGCTGCCTGGATGTGTGTACTCCCCACCCCACCCCTCCACTGCTGCCTGTATGTGTGTACTCTCCCCACCCCTCCATTGCTGCCTGGATGTGTGTACTCCCCCTGCCCCTCCGCTGCTGCCTGGATGTGTGTACTCCCCCCACCCCTCCACTGCTGCCTGGATGTGTGTACTCTCCCCACCGCTCCGCTTCTGCCTGGATGTGTGTACGCCCCCCACACCTCTGCTGCTGCCTGGATGTGTGCACTCCCCCCCACCACTCCGCTGCAGCCTGGATGTGTGTACTCCCCCCACCTCTCCACTGCTGCCTGGATGTGTGTACTGCCCCCACCCCTCCGCTTCTGCCTGGATGTGTGTACTCCCCCACCACCCCTCTGCTGCTGACTGGATGTGTGTACTACCCCCCCACCCCTCCGCTGCTGCCTGGATGTGTGTACTTCCCCCACCCCTCCAATTCTGCCTGGATGTGTGTACTCCCCCCACCCATCTGCTGCTGCCTGGATGTGTGTACTCCCCACCCCATCCCTCCGCTGCTGCCTGGATGTGTGTACTCCCCCCCACCCCTCCGGTGTCCCCTGTATGTGTGTACTCCCCCCACCCTCCGCTGTCCCCTGTATGTGTTTACTCCCCCCACCCCTCAGCTGCTGCCTGGATATGTGTACTCCCCCCACCCCTTCGCTGCTGCCTGGATGTGTGTACTCCCCACCCCACCCTTCCGCTGCTGCCTGTATGTGTGTACTCCCCCCCACCCCTCCATTGCTGCCTGGATGTGTGTACTCCCCCACCCCCCAACTGCTGCCTGGATGTGTGTACTCCCCCCACCCCTCTGCTGCTGCTTGGATGTGTGTACTCCCCCCACCCCTCCGCTTCTGCCTGGATGTGTGTACTCCCCCCCACCCCTCTGCTTCTGCCTGGATGTGTGTACTCCCCAACCCACCTGTCCGCTACTGCCTGGATGTGTGTCCTCCCTCACCCCTCCGCTGTCCCCTGTATGTGTGTACTCCCCCCACCTCTCTGCTGCTGCCTGGATGTGTGTACTCCCCCCACCCCTCTGCTGGTGCCTGGATGTGTGTATTCCCCCCATCCCTCTGCTGCTGCCTGGACATGTGTACTCCGCCCACTCCTCTGCTGCTGCCTTTACGTGTGTACTCCCCCACCCCTCCGCTGTTGCCTGGATGCGTGTACTCCCCCCACCCCTCCACTGCTGCCTGGTTGTGTGTACTCTCCCCCCCAACCCTCCGCTGCTGCCTGGATGTGTGTACACCCCCCACCCCTCCGCTGCTGACTGGATGTGTGTACTCCCCCCACCAACCCTCCTCTGCTGCATCGATGTGTGTACATCCCCCCTCCCCTCTGCTGCTGCCTGGATGTGTGTACTCTCTCCCACCCCTCTGCTGCTGCCTGGATGTGTGTACCCCCCCACCCCTCCGCTGCTGCATGGATGTATGTACTCCCCCACCCCTCCGATTCTGCCTGGATGTGTGTACTCTCCCCCCCAACCCTCCGCTGCTGCCTGGATGTGTGTACTCTCCCCCCCAACCCTCCGCTGCTGCCTGGATGTGTGTACACCCCCCCACCCCTCCGCTGCTGACTGGATGTGTGTACTCCTCCCAACCCCCCTCCTCTGCTGCATGGATGTGTGTACACCCCCCTCCCCTCTGCTGCTGCCTGGATGTTTGTACTCCCCCCCACCCCTCCGCTGCTGCCTGGATGTGTGTACTCTCCCCCTGCCCCTCCGCTGATGCCTGGATGTGTGTACTCCCCCACCCCTCCGCTGTCCCTTGTATGTGTGTACTCCCCTCCCACCTCTCCACTATCCCCTGTATGTGTGTACTCCCCCACCCCTCAGCTGTCCCCTGTATGTGTGTACTCACCCCTCTACACCCTAGTCACCTGTGCTACCCCCTTTGCCCCCACCCCAGTAAGTGCCTGTAGCTGCCAGCAATACCTGAGACTTGCTCCATATTGTTGCCCGTTGATTGGAAACCTATGGATTAGTATGCACTTGCCACCGTCCAATACGGACTGGCCCCATGCTATTCCATGTTGACACTAACCATGCACCCATGTGTTGCCTGCCCCCTCTGTATTCTGTGCCGGGCACCACGCATCTACCCATTGACCTTGACCACGTATATATGTGTTGTTGCCACCTTGTAACTTTTGGTTGGCACCTAATGGCATACCAATTTTGACCATGCAACTGTTTGCAGATGCTGCCATGCAACATGTAGCCAGCACCATGCTCTTGCCCACTGATGCTGTCCTTGCAGCTTTATGTAGCTGCCGCTGTGTAAGATGCGGCTGGCACCATGCACTTGCCCACAATTCTATGTAACCACTGTCTAAGCACTTATTGGAATTGTATGAAGCAACATGCATGTATGTATTCCCCAAATGCACTTATGCAACTAAGTAAGCCTTGTTAACAGCGCCACGATGCCCGAGGGCAGTTTGGCGCGTTACAAATTCAAATAAATAAATAAATACATATCTGAAAACATATATGGTCATTGACTTTCATTGAAAATGTATTTTTATGCAATAACGATGAGATCATAATACTTACAGATCTCATTTGAAAACTGATGTTATTTGTAACTGGATTCAATTGCTTATATCCCTGTGATAATCAAAACAGTGTTTCTAGCTGCCCTGAAAATGTTGGAAACTAGAAAGTTGGAGAGCTACTGGCTGGTTAAAATAGATCTTTGATTATAAAGTTTCATATGCCCAACTATGTACGTTTTTGAAGAAAGGGCATCAAACCATAGTGTGCCTATGCTATGGCATGCCAAAACAAAAGTAACCTCTACTGATCCATTAAGAGGAGGGGAATATTAATATCTATATATTATAGCATTCATCAGTAAATTACTAAAATTTGCCATGTGTGGACATTTTGAGGAAAAAGCTGTCATGTTAAAAAATGCAAAAGATAGAAGATGTGTACCTCTTCACTTCACTTCAATCACAGAACTCCCCTAGCCTATCCGCAGGGAGGCGTTGGTTCTTGGGAGGTGGAAGAGAGAATGATCCTCCAATGGGAGAGTTAGCACCAATAAACTGGTACCTTGTAATAATTTGAGGTGTGGCTTATACATTAAAACACATTTTCTCTAAGCAGAAAAGGATGAGACATACCAGCAATATCATACAAATTGTCACTAGCATGATTCTATTGGAGAGCACCTCCAAGCACTCACCAAGCTGCAGGATAATAATAGTAATAATAAAAGTAATTATATCAGATGTTCATATTGCTTCATTTCGGATTCCACCCCTTGTAAGTACTGTAACAAAATGTATTATTTGTACCTAATTTAATGGTAGTATATAGATTGACATCACAATAATGGATAGTGGAGACGGTGTAGCCATATTTTGAACCTGTGACTGTGGACTGCACACAGTTCTCTGAGGCAAGAACTTTACGTGATGGACTATTTTGACAGTTTATAGGTTTTATCAAGACCTGAAGCAACCAACCTGGTACAGCCAGTTGTGGAGCAATATGGACCGCTACCCCCTGTCGCCTGTCATGTCTATTCCAGTGTCTAGATATTACAAATGCTGGATGATCCATTATAGGGACGGGTGGGTCAGGGAAGCGACAGGCAGGAATGGTTCTGGTCGTTGACAGGTGAAAGATAAACACTATTGTGGCCTTCATTGCTCGTTTATAGCGGACATCCATCAGCAGTTTTTCGTAGACTCCCTACAATTAAATAGAGGATATGTGCTATTCTCCTAACTCTCCCAACTTTGCAAATAGTGTTTAGTAACTTGTTTTTCATACGCTTTGTAATCACCTGTTCTTGTCATTTACCAAACTTAACAACTTCATGATCTTTAGTCTCTGTTTTCAAAAACTCCCAGGTCTGTGATAATTATAGGAAGGTATATGACCTGAAATGTTTAAATCATGTTTCAAATATTTAAATGGCGGTACCTTCCCTTCCAAATGACCCCCTGAATTAACGACCAAGTTTTAGACATTTTCTGAAACTGCTCCAAAAGCCAGCAATGAGGGTGGCAGCGGTGGCTTCTCCAAAATATGCCATGGGGTGCCGACTCACCTGTACCGTCGCCCATTATTGGGGAGAACTAGCTTCTGAGGATGCGCCCCTGGGATGGCTTAAACTGGCAAAGTAAAACATATAGTTTTTGTTCCCCAGCTGAAATGACCAATGGACCATGCAAGGCTGGGCATTTCATTTCCAATGTCGTGCATGGCCCATTGGGGATGCGGCCTGGGGAACTGCACCTCTGAATTTGTGGCGGGCGCTCCGGTGCCTCCCACCACATTAAGGGAGAGGCACAGATTCCTGTGCCACCCCCACACATGTCTGCCCTATTACCCGGTATCATGCTGCATCAACCAATATCTTGTACTACAAGCCAACCAGATGCCCATCTCACGCCAGCCAAAACCTGATGGGCAACTGCCAGTATAAGTAGAAATGTTTTGGTGAGAAGGATCTCTATTATTAAAACTGCTCACCCTAGAGCTGCTGCCTCATCCACCTTGAACCAGATGGGAGGTTCTTCGGAAGATGGTGAAGGCACTCCTGATCCACTTACGCAGATACAGCAACTGCACAATCGTCCCGATTCTCCTCTGGATTCTGACCTTCTGCTCTCACCAGACAACACCCCTCCACCTCCACCGCACACATGCAATCTGACGCTACCACCAGCTGTAATGTTGCGCATTACAGAAAACCACATGACAAAAAAATAAACACTGTCTAGGTTACATGTTGAATTAAAGGTAGAACTCCAGGCCCTGCAATTGTGGGTAATTTGTAAGGCAGAGGTCTACAACATGTGGCTCTCCAGATAGTTTTGACTGCAACTCCCATGACCACACAGAACTGACGACCTTGACTAGGGCTGATGGGAATTGTAGTGCAAAACATATGTAGAACCACAGGTTTCAAAAACCTGTTGTAAGACGTAAGCATTGTGGACCTACTCACCACAAGCAGCCGTTGCTTTTACAGAACTGGACCAGGAGGGCAAGTTTGCGATTTGCAGCAGGAAAGGAAAGGGTTTGGTGCCTTTCTTGGAGAGATTGCAATGGGGCAGGGAGTGGATTATGCCGACGAAGACTGTCCAACACTCACGAGTAATGACCAAAGAGAGCAACCCTCTTCACACTCTGATAAATGTACCGGGCTTTGCCTTTCCCCTGTGTTTCTAACCCTTTTAATTTCGCACTTGCTTGTGTTTATTCTGTAATAGTCTGTGAAATATTGTGTGCTTCACTCGGGTGGGGGGCAAAAAGCACTCTGCCCATAAAATGAATGATGAATGGACAGATTTTTTTGCCATTAGTTTAATAGCGCTAACATACTCACTTTGAAAAGTTGTTCGGAGAACACAGATGCTCCCAGTGGCAAGATATATATCACAAAATAAATGATAATAGCGTATACAGATGTGCGCTTTATTTCTAACAAGGAGATTTCCAGTCCACTTTGATAGCTGCGAATATATCAAGCAAGAAAGGAATATGAAGGATTTTAGTGTGCCATGCATTATTTATAGCGCCTTAAGAGGTTCTGTTGGCATCGGAATTAAGTGGCACAATATTTTAGGTATCAGTAAATGTAAACATAATCTCAAGTTAGGGTTTCTCATCAGCTGTAAAAACCTAACCGTTCGAAATAAAACTGCGAATGCAATTAACCATCTGCGCGAAATATGTCCCTTTGCTCTCGTTATAATGCTCCAGCCCAATGTGCAAACGCGTGCTGAAAGTCGGCTTCAGGTGTAAAATGGCGTCCAGCTTTCTGGCTCAGCATATACAATTTCCAAACATTAATAAGTATCGTTTGTGTGCAGGGATGATTAAGCACCCAGAAGTGCTCATAAGATCTGTTACCATGTTTGCTAACTATAAGAGATTACTATAACAAGACATGTCTGTCACCTATTGTTCGCGCCGAAAATCCCCGCAGCGTGTTCTCTTTGGATTGAGATGGCGCGCGCTTGATGGCTGTGACCTTCATGGTGGCTTAGATCCCTGGCTGGCACTGATTTTTGATTTAGTGCCGATCTGCTGCGCTTGTCACAGGCTGCAAGGTGCTTTCCATGCACTAATGGAACAGCTCAAGGGCAGAGGCCCTCTGTAAATGTCTGTCTTTCACCAACAATGTGCTGCCGGGATAAGCTTACCACATGTGAGTGACAGGCACCGAGGCGCGCAGCTCACACCGGGGAGCAAAATAGAAGCGCGAGCATCGTTTCGAACAACTGTGTTCAAAGAATTGACCAAGTTACAACTCTAAAAAGTTTCTGTGGCTACATTTCTGCCCTGATACATTCTTTCTGCATGTAATCAGAGACACAGAGAGTACACACAAACACACACAGCTAACTGTGCATAGAGAGGGAGAGATACCGTGTCTGCGTGCTCATGTCTATACATCAAACTATATGTATACTGATCTATTCACTGTATGTGTTAATAGGTTTTTGTGTTTATGTGATATGCTGATGTTGTAGGGGTGCTTTGTATGTGCTTTGCATGTAAATGATAGTTGGTGTTTCTTATGAAGTGATGTATGAAGATAGGAGTATTTGTCACTGTGATTGAGGGGGGCTCGTCTGATTTTAGTGGTAGTAGTAAATCCAGCAGTATTTGCTAAATACGAACGAAGTCACCGTCCTCCAAATCCAGGATGATGTGAAATACCATAACTTGTTATGTCCCCCTTAATCATTTTACCAAGGGTGGGTGTTTGCTTAGAGGTTATTTGAGGTCATTTCCTTATGGTGTATATTGTTCCTATTTATTTACATGGCAATGATGTGTATTGTTAGCATATCATTTGTTTCTTATGTATATTGGCTTGTCGATGTACATTGTAAAAAAAAATGCCCATGTGATGTCTGCTTGTAATTTGTGCCGGGGACTTGAACTTACAACTATGTTTGTTTAATTTTAGTGTTTCATAATATGTCACACCTTAACACTGGCATTTCCACCATGTGCAGAATTTGGCATTTTATAGCTCGTAACCGTAACTCCCCCCAAAAATCCCCACTATTTTTCTCATTTTTTTGTGGGAGTATTGTTTTAGTTGTATGCTGCTTCATTTGACAGATTTATTTGGAGGCCCAAGTTGAAATAGGTATGTATTGTTTTACTCATTGCAAATCATTGCATTGGCTAAGAGTTGAAGACAGAGTGAACTTCAAGTCAATGACAATCATTCACTGGTGTATCTTTGGAGAGGCCCCGCTATACTTCAAGAAACAATTTACAAGATATAGCCCCTCGAGACAACTACACACAGCGGATAAAGGACTGCTAAATTTGCCAAGATACAAGCTCAAAGCAGGCATGGGCAGATCCTTCACTGTTTGCGCGGCACAACAGTGGAAAAAACTTCCTCCTAAATTACGGTTCGAAAAGAGCTATCAAACGTTTAGGAAGAACTTTAAGACTTGCCTCTTCAAGTAAACTTTAATGCTTAGCAAAAATAAGAACTCGGTGAGACAGACGTTAATTCCAAATGTGACCATTACATGTTGTTTGTTATGAGCGCCCTGATGCCTGCGGCCTGCCGGCGCTTTGTAAGCACCCATAACATAACATAACATAACATAACATAACATAACATAACATACTCACATTTTTGCAGGTTCATTCTTTGGTGTGTGTGGATTACTTTGAAAATCATCAGTAACTATTCAGTTTGTACAACATGCAGTGGAATGAGTTTGACTTTTGATGAGGTATTGATATAGTATTGGTTTATGTTGTAACCAGTGAATGTATTGTTGTATTTGTGTTTGGCTAAGTGGGTGGATTTTCTAGAAGTGTGCAAAAGTGAAAGCAATGTATTGTTATGTATCAAGGTTTATGTTAATAATGTCAAGTTGGAAGTGTGTTTTTGATTGGTATTACATTTTTTAAAATACCTTTACAAAACCACATGTGGTCACCTGGTATGTGGATGTGAGACAAAATGGTTAATGTGTTCCTTTTGTGTGAGCTATACGTATTTAGTCACAGCTATGTGCTTATTTGATAGGATTTATTATTATTATGTGTTTTTTTAAATAAGTAATGTTTACTAATTTGCAAAATTAGTAATTTTATTTTTCTGGCTTGGATGACTTTGGAAGGTGGCCTTGGAAATTATTTGAAAGTGTTCAAAAATGACACTTGGATTTTTGGCATGTTACTAGTGGTTTATGGGTACAATGGCATTTTGAAAGGGTTACAATTGTGCAGATAGAGTTTCTTAGGTTAAATGAGTTATATAAAACACTATTTCTAGTGGGGCATATCAAGTTTCTGTGGAATCCATGATTTTGTTCCTTTGTAGGCGTATCAGGTAGGTATTTTCTGTGGTGTTTTTGTTTCCATACTTTCGCGTACTTATTGCACTTATTGAGCATCAATCTGTGATCTTTCATAAGCCATATGTTTTGTTCTGAGTGAATTGTTTTAATGTTTGTTTGCATAGCACTTTTTTATTCATTCATGTACTTTTGCAGGTAGAGATGGTTTTACCCTTGGTAAGCTCCTGTTCTTTTAGCAGGTATAAATAACATTGTGAATTTTACAATGTGTTTAATATTTTCTTTTATTCGCATTGATTTTATGAGAACAACTTCAGAATTCATGACAGCATCAACAGCATCAGTATTGAGGGTGTGAAGCATTCCCTAGTAACACTGACACATGAATGTACAGCTTCTAACAAAATAGTTAAAGTGACTTTTATTTGTAATTTGGCATATGTTTTAAATGAAACGTTATTGACTTTGCTAGGTTTCGTAGGGGAAGGTTGTTTTTTGTTGGGTTGCAGTGTATTTTACGTTCATACAGATTCCTTTCTACATATAATAGTGTATTCTTTTTTATTTTGGCCTGTCCTCGTATGGCCAGGTAGGATGTCAGAGTTAGTACATGGATGACATAATGATGCACGTGTAACAAGATAATTAGTTTAAAGGGATAGTGCTCTCAAAAATGTTATTGGCTGAAAAGATGGCCCATAATCAAAAATATATATATATAAATATTTTTAAACAAAGTTCCTATGTAGAGTTTGGTCGAATGAGGCTCAAACTCAAAAATGTCAAGCACTAGGAGGCATCCGTTTTGTGAAATGGGTGAGCCTCCTGTGCCTGTGTTAATTTCTGCCCTTTCGGCACTAATGAAGCAAAAGCCAGCAAGCTGTAATACACAAAAGCTACCTGCAGGTGGCTTTTGCTTCATTATTGCCGTAGAGCAGTGATTAACACAACCTGCTGCTGGTAAGTGCTTTACATTTAATTCATTTTTGAAAGCACTGCAAAATAAATGCTGCGGTTTTCTTTTCTAACTTAGAAAGAAAACCGCAGCATTTATAACATTTTATTTATGTTTGCTGTGACTTCAGCTTTGAGTCTCCTGGGCTCCGCCGACCCCTGGTCGGGGGAGCCCAGGAGACTCAAAGCTGAAGCCACAGCAAACATAAATACAACATTGTTGTATTTAAAAATGGTGCCGTTTTCTTTCTACGTTTCCTGAAGCCCGAGAAATGTAGAAAGAAACCGAAGCATTTAGAAATACAACAATGTTATATTTCTCACTGCAGTGGCTTTTGCTTTGAGTCTCCTGAAATACAACACTGTTGTATTTCTAAATGCAGCAGCATTTAGAAATACAACAATGTTGTATTTCTGACTGTGGCGGCTTTCGCTTGGAGTCTCCTGTACTCTCCCGACCCGAGACTCAAAGCGAAAGCTACCGCAGTCAGAAATACAACATTGTTGTATTTATAATTGCAGTGCCTTTGCTTTTTTCACTTTCATTTTACATTTTCTGTGCTTCCCTGGTCTTGGGGAGCACAGAAAATGTAAAATGAAAGTGAAGGCAGCCTCCCAAGCTCATGGCAGTAAGCAAAAGCTCCCAGTAGGGGGCTTTTGCTGCTTGTTTAGTGCTGCCATGGTAGAGCTTAACATGAGCTGAGGAGACTGCCTGAAATGGCAAAATGGATGCTCCCATGTAAATGCTTTGAGCCTCATTTGCTCATAAGTTTACATAGGAAATTTCATTAAAATTATGTCTAATCAATGTTTATTGCCCATCTGTGGGACAGTAATATTTTTGAGCGCACTATTCCTTTAATTTACGTGATTCTTATTAGAAGGCATATTTCACTGCAAGCCTTTTTATATGTTCTTGATTTTTGTTTGTATTGAATTTTAGGTATAGTGTTCCTGTGTGTATTTCATGTATGGTTTTGATGTTGGAACATTGCCTACAGAGCTTCAAATTCAAGTAAGTTGGAGGAGCAGCTTCAATGATAATGATAAATTATTTATATAGCGCTTTACATACAACATATTTAAATATATTATCACCCAAACGAAGTTGGTACTCATTTATTGACCTGAAATGGATGAAAGGCTGGGTTGGCCTTGTAGCGTAGTATAATTCTTATTTTCTCAGTTGTCCTATTTCACATTTTCTCAAGTGTCCTGTTTTTGATTTTCTCCAGGGTCCTGCTTGTGGTTTTCTCAGATAGCACTCTAATGAAAGAAAAGCCTCACTTGAAAAAAAGCATACAAGAACTGGAATCTTTCCTCCAAAACACCAAACATACCACAAGCAATCACTTCAGATATCATCCACAAGAGACCATAACCTAGTGACTCCTTTGGGCATTTAACAACAAACAATGCATTCTTGTGGTTGAGAGCATTAGAGATTGTGAACATATATCTTCAAAATTGTTTTCACTTCACTGACATAACATACATTCTATTGCAATATTGTTGCGTTATTCACAAAGATTGACTTACAAGGAGAGGCATAACAATGCTACTAACAATGCTCAGACATAAAAAAAATGTACACATGATTCATCTCCTTCAAATTTACTGTTCCAGGTCTGTGATACTTGCCCACTCCTCTTGTCTAATCACAACTACAAGCACTTATTTGGAAAAATTACAAAAACATAGGTCCTGATTCCTGGAATTATTTACGTGTAAAACTGAAATTTGCGTGTCATTCTCTCTGCAAATCCCTGTTGGATAAATGGAGATTTGAAGACAGCATGGCACCAAAATCCCTGTTTTACACGCAAATAGTTCCATGAATCAGGGCCACCGTGTTTTAGCAAATTTTCAGCTCCATGATCGCTCAGATTAGTGACTAAAACTTGCTATTGAGCATGAAACACATCACCATTGTATACTACTCACCCCAGGTTCCTAACCTGCTGAATTGTGTTTGAATCCTTCATGCTATGAAGTGTCCTTATGCCACTCATTGACTTTGAGTAATGTAATTAATAAAAATCATGTCAAAGGTTTCTATTGGTACATTTTGACAACTGGTGTGCTAGTTATTATACCAGATGCTTTTTGCCAGTTTGATTGATTTCAGAGAGAAGTTGCAGTGTTGACCTTACACCAGACATAAAGATTGTGCATATTTTGTTAATCTAGATTGATATTTGTGGGCATAGCTGATTGGATAGAAATCAATGTCTCTTAGACATTGCACCTTTCTCATCAGGATATATACAGAGGTGCATGTTTTTACATTTATAGCATTTATTTCAGAATTTGTGATTTTCCGACCTCAGAAATCTTAAAGCCGCCTCCCTTCATAAATTCATATTCGTTTATCATGAACCCACCGTTGATTATTTGTAACCAATGACATTTTTCAGAATCTCTTTTTCTTCCCCAATGTTTGTTTTGTTTTGTTTTATTATTTGTAATGGGCACCAGACCCAGGGGTATCAGGGCGCAGTAGGCATCAAGAGGGGTTTTCAGCTTAGGTTACAATGGTGTACAGTATCATACATTTATATACAGTCAGTAGTGATAAAGGCAGTTTGTACAGGATAGGCAAGAAACTAGTTGGTTACACGATAAAAGCATAAAAGACAATAGGTCGTATATACAAAGTGTACAAAAGGAGCGTAAATTCAAGTGTGTATATATTGGGAGGTTAGATGTCATTCTCCTTGATCCAACGGATGACGTGAGATCTAAAGCATCAGTAAGGTAGGTCAACCCTCAGAGGCGGGGGGAGGAAGTTCCAAGATTTGGCAGCTTTAACTGGGAAGCTGCTCCCACCAGTCTTTGTGCGTTTAAACCTGGGCACTGTAAGAAGGTTGGCATTAGTAGTTCTTGTGGGTCGGTTGGTGAATTGTCTTGTAATTCTGTCTACGAGGTATTTAGGGGCAGCTTGGTGAAGGCATTTGTGTGTGAGGGACACTGTTTTGAGAAAGATTTTACCAGTCGTAGATAGCCAGGTGTTAGCTCTTCTGTGGTCAGAAATATGGACTTTCTTGGGGATCCATAGGGCTGCTCTTAAGGCATTGTTTTGTAAGATCTGGATTTTATTGGTAATGCATTTATTGCTCCCCAGGTATAGGGCATTACAATAGTCCAATTTGGACAGGACAAGGGCTCTTGCCAGGGTAATGCAGTTGTTAGGGGAAAGGAAGGGCTTAGCTGCTCTAATTAGTTTGTAAGTGTAAGCTGTTGATGAGGCCATGACGTTGATTTGCTTTTTAAAACTTAGCGTAGGGTCTAAATAGAAGCCAAGGGTTTTGACTTCCTTGGCTACTGTGAAGTTATTATCATCAATTATGAAGTTGGAGTAATTATGGCCTAATTTGTTGAGATTTCCGTCTGCCTGGATGATGAGGTTCACTCTATTCACAAAGGCCAAATCCTTGTTGTAGTCTCCCGTCAACGGGATGAGGATCTGAGTATCATCGGCATAATTAGTGTAAGTGATACCCAGGCCATCTAGATCATCAAAAAAACATTTGTTTTATTTTTACATCCCTTTATATCGCCTGCATCTTTACATGGGTGCATATTTCATGCAATCTACTAAACCTGAGCTTAACATAGTACCTTATTGCTGCCTTCTTTCTCTACTTCCCATCTCTACTCCTTTCCAGCTACCTGTTCAACTTGTCCCTTCGCTTTTGCAGGTGTATGCTTTTTCTTGAACTTTTTCTCAATTTTAACTGTTGGAAATCTAATCTATTCCTGTGCCTCTAGTAAGGTAATTTTAAATGGTTTAATTATTGTAACTATCTTATCTTTGGTCTGTGTGTTTAATCTATTCTTCCTACACAGATTCCCAGAATTCTACAATATGCTTAATATTTAATTAATATCCTTCGTTTCGCACCTTCTCCTTCTTTGCAATCTTCTCTGTTTACGGATTCCTTCATGCATTTATTTCATATGTGTCTGCAATAACTGTAAAAGAATCCATGATGCCCATTCCACACTGCATTGTCTCTCTGGCATTCTTAACATTGTCAGCTCTAGTCTATTTTCTATAGTTTTGTTAATGTTGTTCTTGATACTCAAGTGCAGAAGTACTTTGCCTCAAGATACTATTGTCACTGTCACACTCCATCTGTTTCGCCGTTCAGTTTCAAATTCAATACACTTCTCTTTGCTGCTTTCTAACAATTTAAGTGGAAATGTTTATTATTTAATCAGGGAAAAACATATTTTCCAGCTCCTCTTTCAAACACGTTACTGCTCCAATCCATTCTGTCAGTGGCTTCATCAGCATCTTCATAACATAGTGCGTTACACCAGCTTTAGTCAGGCTTTAACAGAACTGCCACCCAGCAAAGTCATTGAGATCTTGCTGAAGTTGATGTAAGGCTACCTAGGAGCGCACCTCTGATAAGCACCACTTTACCACTTATTAAAACATATTTATCAGTGATTACCTAGACTTTTTATTGTGAATGAATAAAGATTTTCCAGAATAACTTACAAGAAAGTCTTAATTCTATTAAAGACACAGAGGCAAGCATTATACTTCTCTTTCTTTTATTGAACATAAGGAAGGAAGCTCAGCAGTAAGTATTTTATGCACCTGACTGAGGGCATAACGTGTGCATTAACAAGGTGCAATAAAATATCAATGAAAAAAAATCTTAAACATGAGGAAAATAAACTTTAGTCCATATAAATGTCTCTAGAAGAAAAGGAAACTCAATTTCAGTTTAGTCAGAGTCTAAAGGAGGTCACAGAACATGTGACATCAAACTTCCAATAGGCCTGCAGCTGTCCCTCCAAATAGGCACTAACATGATGTAACTTCCTTTTTTCGAGGCTGCGAACTTGGCCATCCAGAGAACCACAGGAATGAAGGCATAAATTAGGGACGTCCTGCAGGAAAAACCAGAGCAGATCCGGAGATCAGGCGGACTTGTCTGTAGCCACTGTCGAAGGAAGAGAGAAATAACTAGGATTAGTTGATGCATATGACAACCCTATTTCTCTTGTGAGGGTGGGAGAGAAATCAGTGTGTTATTATGCAAAGTTACATAGACTGTAGAATGGCAATTTCACTCAATGCAATGATATTGAACAACTGCACACAAGCGAATCTTGCGCCGCTATTTCTCTTGTCGGGCGGGATAATGCTTGCCTCCATGTCTTTAATAGAATTAAGACTTTCTTGTAAATTATTCTGGAAAATCGTCATTCTATGTCAAGACCAGAGGCTCACATTATGCTTGTTTAAAGGTTACTTACCACAATGGATGCAGATTGCTCTACCAGTTTCAGGTACAATTGTTTGAAAATTGATTCACCTGCCCAATCAGCCATCCTTATGTTGACCGCTAGACGGACTCCAACCTGAAAGGCTTTGGAAGCCATGGCACCTCTTACAGAATGCGCGCCGAAGTGATCAGTATCTATTCCTGCTTGAGATAGAGTCCAACGCACCCAGCGTGCCAATGTTGGGGCGGGAACCGCTCTGTGAGGTTTGCGCAGCGCTATCAACAGTTGTCCGTTAGGAGAGGTCCTAAGAGGTGCGGTCACCTCTTCGTAGACCTTCAAGCACTTGACAAGACAAAGCTTAGGCTGTTCTCTAAAGGCAGGGTAAGAGATTACTCTGGAATTGCATTTGGTCCTTCTAGATATGTGGAAAACTATGCCATCAGGAGAAAAGTTCCTGCCTGCTAAGTCGAGAGCTCTGACATTGGAGACCCTTCTGCAGGAGACCAAGCATAGTTGCGTAGTAAGCTTGCCGGAAAAGGCAGTGCGGGATAGCTTCTCATTAGGAGGCCAAGAAAGAAAAAGTTTAAGCACTTTATGAACCTCCCAAAGCTTATCATATCAGGACGAAGGCGGCACCATAAGCCGGATACCCTTGAGCAATCTGCAAACCAGGTGATGCTCTCCTGCTGGGACCCACTGTACGAGGTTGTGTTCGGCTGAAATTGCAGAGTGGTAAGCATTGACCGTCCTGTAAGCGAGACCTCGCTCAACCAGAGGCTAGGAAGTTCATAATTTCCTCTATAGGTGCCAAAACCAGAAGGAGCCCTCGGTCCAGGCACTAACATGTCCAGGCGTTCCAAGAGTTGGAGTATCTCTTGAAGGTAGTGGGGGCCCATCTCTCCTCAATGAGACTGATGGCTTTGTGCGATATCCCTTGGACTCTCCATCTTGCCCGGAAATCCTCCAGGCTGCTAGGGTCAGTGACCCGCTGAGGAGAAGGGGGTGGCGTTGCCCTGTCAGATCCGTTAGCAGATCTGGAGATTGGGATAGAAGGATTGGAACATTTGAAGAAAGTTCCAGAAGAATTGGATACCAGGTCTGAGATGTCCAAAACGGGGCTATGAGGGCCAGCTCTGTTCGTTCCTGATAGGCCTTCGCCAGGGTCCTCGCTATCATAGTGAAGGGGGGAAAGGCGTAAAGGATCCCTTCTGTCCAATGCTGTAGAAATGCATCTGTTGCGGCAGCAGCTGGATCTGGTCTCCAGCTGTAAAACTCTGGGAGCTGAGTGTTGAGGTGGGAGGCAAACAGGTCCTTGGACATGGGGCCCCATATACGTTGGAGGTGAAGGAAGATGTCTCTGTTGAGCCTCCAATTGCTGTTGTTGGTGGAATGAAGGGAGTGCCAGTCCGCCACTACGTTCTAGAGCCCTGGTAGATACTCTGCCGTGACAGAGATCCGTTGTTCCAGGCAGCCAAAAGTCTTTGGCGAGCTAGAGGTCTTGATTTGGTGCCACCCAGATGATTAATGTATCTTACTGCAGAAATAATGTCCATTTGCAGCAAAATACAACAGCTCACTCTGTCTCTGGCAAATGACCGTACCGTGAAAGATCCAGAGAGGAGCTCCAGTTTATGTGCATTTCCAGCTCCTCAGGAGACCAGGTTCCTCCCATGGCTACTGAGCCACATTTTGCTCCCCAACTGGAGCGGCTGGTGTCTGACTCGATCACTATGACCGTGGTGGAACCGAAAATGGCTCTGCCATTCCAGGCGTCCATGTGCATGAGCCACCAGATGAGTTCCATTTTCGCCTGAGGCGAGAGTGTCAGATGTTGACAGTACGAAAGGTTGTGCTTCAAGTGCTGGCGTTTCAGTCTCTTTAACTCCCGGTAGTGAAGTGGGCCGGGAAATATTGCTTGTATGGAAGAGGATAGTAGACCTATTACTCTCGCTAGCTCCCTAAGTGATATGGCATTCCTCTGAAGAAGCCTGCGAATCTCCCGATGTGTGGAATGTATCTTGGCTGCAGGGAGACGGAGCTGTGAGATCTGCATATCCACTATGAATCCTAGAAGTTCTAGGTTCCTGGATGGGCAGAGGATAGATTTCACCCAATTTATGAGGACACCGAGGCTGTGTAATAGATCCATGGCGACTTTGGCCTGTTGTTCTACCAGGGCCTGAGATTGAGCCATGAAGATGATGTTGTCTAGATAGATTATGATTCTGATGCCCTGCTCCCTTAGATGACCTACTATAGGCCTTATAAGCTTGGTAAATGCCCAAGGGGCCGAGGAGAGCCCAAAGGGCAAGCTCATACACTCCCAATCCTGTTTTTTCCAGGAGAACCTCGGGTAATTTATGTGTGCCTGGTTTATGGGCACTGCCAGATGAGAGTGCTTGAGGTCCAGGCAAATAAGCTAGTCGCCTGGTCTCAAGATGTCTCTGAGCATGTATATCCCTTCCATCTTGAAATGGCGGTAGACTATGAAGTCGTTCAAAGCTCTGAGATTTATCACTGGACGTACCTTCTGCTTCCTGCGAACCAAAAATATAGGGCTAAAAAATCCACCCTGACTTGAACATAGGGGAATTGCCTGCTTCTGGTGTAGACTGCGTACTTCGCTGTCTAGCGCTGCCGTGTCTGCTTCGGACATTACTATATGGGCAGCCCGACGTGCTTAGAAGGGTTGAGCAAAGAACTCTAGATGCAAGCCTCGAGCTGTGTATCTGACCCAGGCATCTCCTGATAAGGAATCCCAGGCTTGCGCAAAGAGAGCTATCCTCCTTCGTATGGGTGTCTGCGGCGCAGGCGCTGCTATGATTACACTGACCTACTGGCTGTTGTTGGGCAGGATATCTTGCAGCTCTTCTCCAACCGCGGCCTCTTCCTCATCCTCTCGATGGGAAGAAGGTGTCAGAGCGGTCTTGCCAGGCATTGTGTTGGTCCCTTGAATGTTGAGGCCTTCCATGGAATGAATATCAGCCGGAGGAGCGACCCTTACCTCGTCCGGCCTGGGAAACATTTTCGGTGGCGAAGACTCTTTCAATGGATGCCTGCACATTGTCTAAGGCGCTGAAGGTGCCTTTGAATTTGGACATCTCTTTCATGAAAGGATCCCCGAAAGGATGGCCCTGATTTGCCGCTCCAGATTCTGTGTCTGCCAACTCTCCCAACTTGGAATCGATTTTTAAGAAGGGTGCCTTTCCTGCGCTCAGTAGATATGCTCACTGGGCCCAACCAGACAGAGTTATTGGGTCAATTGGATTGCCTGAATCAATGGCTGTTTCGACTGGGTCCACTATTTTTGCTAGGGGCCCAGTAATGTCCAGGACCTTGTCTTGGCAGGATCTCCAGGCACGATCCAGGCCTTTCTGGGGTCCTTGATGCTCGTCCCTAGAAAGGTAATCATTTTGGAGTCGAGTTCAGGGGCATTCTGATTTGAGCTTGGCTCTAACTTCTTTATCCAGGAGCTGACACAGCGTGGACTTGATGTGTTCTCTGGCTCTAAAAGACGGTTCCCAGTCTGTAGATCTGGGGTGTATCAAATCCTTGGAATAAACATTCCCTCTAAGGAAGAATGTTCTCTGGCTGTCCTCTTGGGGATGGGGGCTGCCACATTCTCCGAGGTAGAGGGTCTTGACCCTGCAGTATGATCGTCCTCTTCTGAGGAGGTGGGGGTCTGATCATCATTATTGTACTCCCCCTTATCCTGCTCATCGTCTGTGCCCTGCTGGTACTCCTCTGGGCTTGAGGGCCTGGCACCCCTATTGTCTTCCTCGGGGTAGGAGGGTCTATCGTTGGAAGGGGCCTCCTTCCTAGTCAGAAAGGGTTTCTTAAGCATGGAGAAGGCGCCTGACACAGCAGCAGTGGCTTGTTCGGCTGGCTCAGGGGGTCAGAGAGTTTTTACTCTTACGAGCCGGAGTACATCCCCATCAGAAAGGTGCTTTCTTTCCTAATGGAGGTGTTTTCTGCAAGTGCTCTTCCATACTGCTGGATGGGCAAGAGCATTTCTGAAACTTTTTATTTTTATGCTGATTTCCACAGAGGATCCCAGTACCTTTTTTAGGCTGTCTGCCATAGCCACTTCATCGATCTGGTAAGTTTCCTCCTCATCCTCTGACCAATCCTGGTCTGCCTGAGTGGAGTATTGGGATGCCATGGTGATTATGAAATCCTTTAATACACCTTTCTTTTATCTTTTTTTTTCCTTCGTGCTTAGTGGGTAATCAGGCCTGCCTTCTCTCCAGCCCACTGCAGTAGAATGGAAAGGACCTATCTAATTGAACTGCTCCTGAACTTGCTGCCGGTGCTCGCACTCATAAAATCAGTTGAGAAACAATGGAAATACGTTGCACGGGTGCCGAGCAGCAGAGGAAAGGAAAAGGAGCAAGGGGGGTGTAATGAAGGTCCCGACCTATATATATATATTGAATCCTCAGCTGAATGAAGTGGAGGCCCCCCCACTTAAACCTAACCAGAGAAATTCAAAGGGGCTTATGTGGTGTTGCAATTATGCGAAAATGGTTTTTTCTAATGTTGCAATATACTTGTATTCAAAAGGCATTGTGTTTATAATGTCGAAAATGGCATTACCTTGATGCAATAAGGTGGCAAAGCACAGAATGGACAATGAGATATTCTATACACAGACAGAAAATCATTTTGGCTAAAAATGCCTTTAATGGAAATACATGTAACCAAAATGTGGCTTGAACAAGAAGAAACTGAGGCATGCTCAAAGTGTGTAATGATGAGATCATTTTAAAGCTGAGACGTTCAAGGACACCATGCTTTCAGAAACTTGACGAATGGACAAAAACCTAGACTTTTAATGAGGCTGTGTCTGAAGCCTTATCTGAAAGAGTCCAGCAGCATCCACTATAAATTGAATAGAACACTGGAGGAGAAGGCAGACATGCATGCTAGAGCATATTTCATTCTGAAGGGTTAGACCAATTAAATTTAATTGCCCAATGAGCTAATGTTTGACAAGGTAGTTGCTTAAGACTGTGCAGGGAGAGGTGGGGGCATTTTGCTCCCTTCCATTTTGCTATAAATGAGCTCTGTGTAATGCTGGGAGGGGTTCTTTCGAGGCAGGGAACTTGACCACAGCAGATAGGGCTGAGCTGTGTCAGCTATGATGAAATAAACCCTTATGAACTTAACAGTCTCTGTGCTGATCCATTTGAGTGGTCCTTATTGAATTGTGATGGAGTATTTGAATCCTGCACCCCAACCTCCTCGAGGTACAGCTACTTTGTCTTAAGGTATTCGAGGGCGAGCTCTGATTCTATGGGCCCGTCAGAGGTTACTCAGTGCTTGTTTACATTTGGTAGCGAGGAGGATAGTTTTGACCATCAACTATTGATTAAAATAAGTCACCTAATGGCCGTTGACAAAGTAACTCTAGGTCTTCGGCAATATCACAAGTCCTTCGCCATTTCGGGCTGAGTAGACTGTGAAGCTCCCCATAGACAATGACTGCAGGCGGGGCCTGAAGAAACCCGGCACATCCCAGCGGACCAGACGAAAAACCTAAAGAAGGCAGTGATCGCAAAGGGACGGTGCGGGAGAACAGAAGGTGAGTGAAAACTGCCGTAGCTGATAGAGAGAGACAGGGACACAGGGAAAAAGAATAATGGCAGTTAAGATTTGGGAACAAACCAATAACATTACCTGCACTTAAAAATCAATAACAAGAGTAAAATATTAATGAGGGACATGCATGCAGGTGGTCGGGGTTTGTGTTTGACTTTGTTACATGGCACCCTATGTATGTGTCTAAATGTGTATGTTGTGGCTGTTCGTGTGGCTCGCTTCGTGGCATAACTGCGTGTGCAGTTAAAACAGTGGAACTAGTATAAAAATATTTGAAGCTGAATACAAAATTGGCGTCAAGCCAAGGTTTTGAAATTGCAAAAAAGTGCATTAAAAAAGTGGTAAGATATTATAGTTTAAAAGACACAAATGTGTGGTGATTGCATCCAAAAATAGTTAGACAAGCTGTCAAAAGTGCAAAAAAGCTGGTAGATTTAAGCAAACATATTTTGTTTCAAACCAGCAGCTATGGAGTTAAATTTGTGATGTCTTCATAGAAGACAAGATAACTGATAAAGCGTGCTAAGAGCGATGGATTTTTGCATTGAAATAGTGATTTAAGGAAGTGCTCTTCTCATGCGTTGAGAGCGCGACAAGAGAAATGAAAACATGCTTGCTTTATGGCCCACAAAAGTGAGCAGTGATTTGTCAAGGAAGGAATGTGCAAAGACAGTTTTGAGATAAAACACTGCCCGGCAAATGACCCTGCCTTGCAAAGCTGTATGGAAAAAAAAAGACAGGCTGTAGGTCTCGTGGAAACAAGGTATGAAAAGTAGATTGCAAAATGCAAGGAATCATTCTGATAGGGGAAATACACTAGTGCAGTTACATGTATTACCCAAGCGCTAAGGGGATATTTATTAATGAAAACAACAGCTAAATGTTTCCTGGGGATGGTTGGGAAATGCAGGGCTCAGATCTGGCTGGGTCATCACATTTTTGTTATTCTTGACTCGTGGTGGGCATGCTAACAGCCGATGTAATTGTGAGGTTATTTCAGTGATCTATAGAATGTTTGAGTGCATGTGTGTTAGATATTGTATTTAATTTCTAAGACAGAGTGCATTGCATGCAGAATGAATGTGTCTCATGGCAGAGCAGCCCCAGCAATTGTAGGAAAGGGTCTTGATTGCATATTAATGCGTCCGGCCTGTTGTGGAAAGCACTGCAAGATTCTTTCATTTTAGTACTGGTGAGCGGACATTCCAGCTCTTAGGAGCAGATGACTAAAAGCATCCCCATTGTGGAGTTTCAAGAATAGGCATACATTATTGGGGTATCTTTTGCGCGCTGCCAATGAGGTTAACAAGAAATGCATTATTACTGATAGCTTGTGCTTGTGCGCGCCTCATCCAGGTTATGAGAGGCATCTGTGTGGGAACATTCAGTATTGCCTAGAGGCCGTACTCTCAGGAGACATACTATGCGGCCGTGAGGCACTTAAGACAAGCATTTAAAATGTATAAAAGATTAAATGAGATGCCCAAGATCACACAGCGTTTAAGGGGTGAAGCTGCGATTAGTGCCAATGTTGCATTTCCAAGCAGTTGAGCACTTTCTAACCCAGCTCTCAAGATGATCTAAAACAATCTAATGTTATAAAACTGACTTGCAAGAGTACGCAACCTGCATTTCCAAACCTGACCATTTTTAAGACCAAAATATTACAGAAGGGGGTTACACAATGTGGGAATGATGGTAGCATCAGTTCTCCATGATTAAGGGGATTTCCCGCATGCAAGTAGGTAAAACCTCACATAAAACAGCACAGTAATGCAAGGGATCCTATATGTTTCGACCAGGATCACTGTACCATCTGCTGGCATAGCCAGGATACAAGCATGAACACATTTGCTGCACAGTCTCGAATTGCATACTTGTTTGCCGCTTGGACAGATATTCTATGCACATCTTTTAAGGGATTGCTTAGGTTCTAGGAATGTCCAGCTCAGCAAACTAATTTTAACCCCTATCTGGTGCAGGAACAGTGCTGCTAATCGCGCCGCTTGTGCTGCAAACCCAAGTAATTGTGCAGGTATATTTGTGAACTTCAGATTTAAAAACGGTTCAGCCAGCCTCACTGGGATGTGCCCTTCTGATCCTTCACATGAACACATATCCCTACAATAAGTGCTTAACACACTGAGACAACTTCTGAACCCTCGTGGCTGAATATGGATTTTAACTTTGGCTATTGCACACGATCAGCAACGTTCCCACAGGGGGAAAGTAACGCTACAAAGATCGTGTTACCCAAACTATGTATTCCACAATGAAAACGAAAGGCAGTGCATGTTTTAATTGATCAAGGCAGAATGTACTTGTCAAAACCGATAGGCAATGGGTTTGAAGCCTCAGCAACATGCAATCAAATTTTCCTGGCATGAGCTATTGTAGCCCAATGTAAACAGGAATCTTGCTTTAGACCAGGCAGCATTGTGGGGGCCCTCCAATAAAAACGTCTCTGGGGTCTACTGTCGTGTGGCAAGGAATGAGCGATTTCTAGTATCATGGAGCATGCAGAAGTTCATAGGCATTGTGGTGCTATTGAAAAAGAAGGGGCTTGTAGAGTTATAGTAAAAGGCATACACTAGGGGCTGCGTGATGAAGCATCGCCTGTGGTTATAAGACAAATAGATATATATTATAGTTACTATGGATGAGCTGCATGTTAAGCTCACACTGGATAGAGTATATTAAGTAAAACACAGCATAGTGGTTAATTTAGCAAAAGGGGGATAAGTACAGACGCTGCTGGGGGAAATGATAGAGGTAGGTAACCAAAGCAGGGTTGACAATTTTGCGAGAAATAAGAAGGGATGGTTCTGCGCCAAATCCACTAGAAAAGCATTCCATGATTTGGGGACAAGTCAGGGGAGCGTGGCCCTGTGGCATTAGCCCTTTTTGGTGAATGGGGACAGCAGTGGGTAACAAGGAGTCCATGAGCAAGAGCACTGGGGAGTAGCGCAGGATTTAAGAAATGCTTGCTTCTCGCATTGCATGTCAGAAAAGCTTCTCACGTAGGTAGGACCTGCAGTGATGCATGTGTATGTGTTTATGAATTGTTAAGTGCTGTATGGAAGCAGAATGCTAGCAGTAGTGGTGATTTTTAACACTAATGTTGCAGAGTGAGCGCGCATAACTGAATTGTTAAATGAGGATTTTTATCCTCACATGGGAAGGGGGAATTCAAAGCTGTGTATGACCATCCTGCGCACCCAATGGGGAAACCAGTGATGACAATGAAACAGGTCTTACGCTCCATTTCTATTCCTTTATATTGTGGGGTGACAAGCAGCCGGTGCAGGTAGATACCCTGGCCCTGGCCGAGCATCACAGAAAATATTGGCTGGATCATTGCGCCAGCAGTCCCAGTGGCACATTCATGCAGGACTGCCAGCAACTTAGGCAAATGGAATATGGTAGCCAGTCTATGAATGTTGCTCTCTATAGCATGCGTGTCATAGTCTAATTTAGCTGTCTCCTCACTCTCAACCCCTTTCTTGGCTAGCAGAGATCCTTTAAAGGGCAGAGTCTGTGTCTCTGCATATCTGTAAATGCCACCGGCATCATACATGACACTCAATGGTGTGCTGTTTGGACACGTGGCTTTCATACCCTTTGTTTGCAGACACCTTGGCTCAGATATTGCTTGTATTTCTGATATGTGGACTTTTAGTTAAGTTTATTGTGTAGCTGCGTTGTATGGCAGAGGCACAGTGTTACCAGTTTTGAACTGCCTTTGGGGGTATTGATAGGTGTTTTATCTTAGAAAATTGTATTTGTATGCATTATTTGTTAATGCCTTCACATTAGTCCAGTCCAGGTGTCCGTGAGCTGGGAAAAAACCATTGCCAACATTGCAGTGGATTCCAGGCTGTTTAGACTCATAATTAGGCCAGGATTGGTAATGTCATATTTCTGTAGAGCTTGGACAGTAAATTTCACATCTTGGAAGCCATTTTTCCAAAATACCTTGCAGAGGGAGTAGCCACGGGCACACTGGTTGGAGTAAGGTGGCCTAGTTCGCTCCCGACTTCCCATCAAGATATGTACGCCCCACCAACTTCCAAGTCACCAGCCGCCACTGGGCTGAACTGACCCTAGCAGCAGCATCAGTTAAATATGCCAGCGCTGTGTAAGACTTGCATTTGTGACTTTAAAAAAGTAGCCTTTGCTCCATGGATAGCTAGTGAGCAGCTCATCTGGCGCGAAGTCATGAGTATTCTTTCAAAGAATACTGAGAGTTGCATACTGCGGCACTCTGCACTTTTAGAGCTTATGAAGATTTTGTAAGATGCCTGCAAGAATGGCAGTGTAGTAATACAATTTAACACTGATAATGACACGAGAAATGAATGAGCAGGTGGTGTAAGTATGTCAGGGAAAGGAAAGGGCCAGAGGCATTAGCAAATGAGATAGTGAAAGGGAAGTAATGACAAAGGGACGTCACTCCACTAAAATGATAGAGGTAGCAGAAGTGACATCTCATGACCCTTGACCTCTGATGATACCACTATAGGAAAAGGTTTAAAAAAAAATTCAATTTCTAGGGTAGCAAAGGGGACCACAGGGCAACACAGGATACATCTGCGGGTGCAGCCACAACCCCTGGCGACCCCCAAATGACGTCCCTGCAATGGCACTGTAACGATAAAAGTGCAGCAAAGAGAGTGTAGCATGTAACCTGGCATGGTATGAGCAAGGGCTATTTTACAGCTACAAAAGTAGTGTTAGGATTAAAAGAGGTAGTGATAAACTTCATGAGATGAGGAGCAAGTGATTTTACATGGGGTTTTAAAATCAACGTGCAGACAGGGGCAGGCACTGCCCTGTAGCTGAATGGTCCATTGCCATTCATGCGTTCTATCATTTTTCATGCCCCCTGAAATTAAAGGAGGTTACAGGATCATCTGTGACCTGCTTTTGAGGAATTTTGGGGATAGCACACATGTAGTGAAGGGGGGTTTTGGGGTGCTCCTAAAGGCTTTTTGAAGGAGCTCCGTGACTGGTAGGACAGTCTGCATGGAGTCATACCAGGGGTGGTAGTTTACAATTTTGAGGCCTTGTCAGCCGGAGTGGAGAACATTTTTATTAAATGGGGAAAAAACTCTCAGTTTGAGACGGGCGGTTGAGATTTTGGTATCGTAAGAATTAGGTAAATGAAAAAAGGCTTGAATGACAAAGCATGAAAGCATGATGACAGTGTTGGGGTTACCAAGGAAAGCATGTTTATTTAGGGCATACCCCAGTTAAACACAAGCAATTTTGAAGGCGTGAAAGCGGCAGAAGGCAAATGAGATTGGGTGAGTGAGAAGTAAAAGATTTTGGTATGTGTGCAGTGTGATGAATGTAGCCAGCTGTATAACCTGGTGAAGAAATAATGAAAGAAAAAAAGGGAGATGAGGGATTTTAGAAATTCTGGCGCAGGCTGCGAATTATGAACATTTGCAGACACAAGGTAGAAACAGATGGCCTCCAGAAAAATAAAGACAGCCATAAAATAGGGAAATATGGCAGATAAATAAAAGAGCAAGTAGAATGAAATAAGAAGCATGAAGGACAGTAGTGGTTCAAGAAAGAATACCGGGGGGGCATCCGAGATAAAACGTAAAGAATACCGGGGGCACCCGAGATAAAACGTAAAGGATACCGGGGGGGGCACCCGAGATAAAACGTAAAGAATACCGGGGGGGCACCCGAGAGAAAACGTAAGGATTCGCCTTGTTCCTGCGCTTTAAAGAGTGGTCAGAAGAACTTTGAACCCAGAGCCCACATAATAGGGGACGATAGGCTACGGTGACGATTTAAGACGGCACAAATGGGGTTTGTTTAAACCCCATGTCGGGGTATTGATTAGAAGGCAGGTATATGTGTGTCCAGCTGATGTTTGTCTAGTCTGTCAAGTGTTTGTTATACATGTCCTGTTGTATGTCAAATGTAATGAATTTTGTCTCCTTGTTGGTTGAAATCAAGTAAAAAGCTTAATGCGATTCTACAGTTGAGAAGGAATCCCACATAGATTAATGATCTTGAGTAAATTGGCAGAAAAAATAATTTGTGGGAAGGGACTGAATTGGAGCTCGCTGCATTTGATGCTCGCTCATAGTAATGGGAGTTTTGGACTCGCATAAGGATATCAATAGAAACAGAGTTAAGCCCGGAAAACATTGCTCCAATTGGAGGAGTGGGTTAAAGGTACCGCCCCCACAAGATGTTATGCCATGGCCACAAATTGAGCCTTAATCTAAAGCCATTTTACCACGCATGGCAACTTACTTGCATGCCGCATATACAAACAAAAAGTTAGAAAAACGCTATGCTGTTCTCAAATTGTGAAAAATATAAGAACAAGGACAGGAGGAAGAGCCTCTAGCAGCATCGATGCTAAAAAATATGCACTGAGGGGGTGGGGGGTGAGACACCTGCAGCAACGCTTGCCCCGCCTGAAACAGGAACCGAGGGAAGTAAGCCTAAGGGACTTTGCCCATTAAAGAGAGCTAAAAGCAGCCACAGGGTATAGTAACCCCGCTTATGAGTCACCTTCATACAGTAGTAGCAAAAATCAAGGGAAGGTTAAGGACAAGAATCTCACATCCCTAGCCAAGAAACAAGGGGAGCCACGATGATGCATTAATAAAGGAGGGGATCAAGCACAGAAAAGGCCATCTCTCAACAAGGGGAGAGAGGGAAAGAAGAGGAAAGAAAGTAAAGACAGAATTGATGATATAGCATTTACAAAGGAAGTGATGATGGGAGGCCTAAAGAGGAGTTAGACAGAAACAGTAGAGGTTAGAAGAAAAGCAAAAGGTACGTGAAAGAAGGGATGAGGAAGTTCAAAGGAAAGATGAAAGTAGAGATAAAGAGAAAAGGAAGAAGATAGGGTCAGAGAAGAGGCAAGGAAGTGCAAAAGGATTGGTCACAGAAATAAATAAACAAATAAATAAATCAGGAAATACTGGAAGTGAGTTGTTATCTTGAATAAAAAATGAATAAAAGGATAAGGGATACACTCAAAAGCATAAAGAAAAAAGAGCAAAAAGTGGAAAACAAATAGCACTTATGAGGTTTCCTGGCTAACAGAAAAAAGGAGCATTGGGCAATATAAACATCAGGAGACCATGAAGACCAAGAAAAGGAGTATGGCTGATAATATTGGGTCAATTAAACAAAGGAAAACCCGCACAAACCATTTTAAAGTAAATATGGTGAAGCAAGCAAAACAACTTGTGAATGCCAGTAACAATTTTGATTTATTTTACAGACAAGCTATGGACCTCTTGAGTGAAAGCACAAGAAATTGTCTGCATGGCCTTAAATCAGGGAGGGAAGAGAAAAGGTGAGTACTAGTTCACGCCAAAAGGGTGTGAACACGCAATTGATCAACACTAAAGGTAAAGGGATCCAGGTGCGTAACAGGAAACGGTAGCAAGTGACACAAGGTCTTCACAAGTTAGCTGTTTTTCCTAAGATAGGTATAATCTGGTGCGGAAAGAGTAGAGAAATAAATAAACAGCATGGCCATTCCAGACAATCACAGAAAACAGAAGTAAAATTGAAGGTGAGTAATTATTTTCATGTTCATAATGTCAAAAGGATTGTTATGATAGAGGTATGCAAGCATTAGATAGGCAAAACATTAATGGGAACAATAAAGGTGAAGGCACGTAGTAAGAATTGGTGCCATAGTCTTAGAAGACAGGGGTAGGCTATATCATGTTAGACAGGACGGTGTGCAGGGAACGAAACACCTCTGTTTTATCTCCCTAGGATGAACACAAAGCACAAGCATAGACCATGGTCCAACTAACGAAGAAAAAAGAATAGGAAGAATGGCTGCTAAGCTGAAGAAGTATATGCAGCTAACCCGGAAGACTTTACTGCCAAGCTGAAGAAGTATGTGCAGCTAACCAGGAAAAATGTACTGCTAACCTGGAAGAATACAGCTAAGCTGAGCAAAGAACCCAGCCGAAACTATGTATCCCCGCGGGGTGGTTGGGAATTAGTTGTTTATGTGCACTAATGAATAGGGGAGAATGACCCAGAGAGTATTTTTTGATAGCAGAAAGGGAGGAAGGGGGTTAAAGTCAGGAAGAAAACCTGACCCCTTGCAAATACCCGAATTACTTTTGCCTTTATTTTGACTTTCTACAGATGACGGGGATCCCCAAGGACGTTTCTATCATCTACTATGGATGTGCCTAGAAGACCAGGAAAGAGGACGACATCTTTCTTTAATTGTTATGTCTCCCTAGGGTTGCATGTGGCACCCGGAAGGGGAAAATGTGTCCCATGATGGACGTAATGTATTGAGTGGTATTGAAAACAAAAATCATTGTCTAAGCCAGATGACACAGTGCTAGGAATGGGGGTATTTTAGTTATGGTGTAAAAATGACCCACAAAAGGGAAATGTTTAAAAGGAAATGTTGTGTAGCTTGTCTAGGAGGCAGGGGTGTCAAATAAGAGGGAATGTCTCAATTCTAGGGAATAAGGTATAATAGCCAATGCGAAAAGAAGTTTTAAGGAAATGGCTTGATAGGAAATGTGTTAGATAAGAAGAGACCTGTTTATTTTACAAAAGAAACTCATTCCGTTTTATATTACAGGTATACGTCAAGGGACCTGTATGCCTTGGAAAATTGACGTTGAACCGCGTGAGGAGAGAGTGAGGTTGTAGAGGAACTCAGTGAAAGCCTGATGCTGAATTATGTCTGCAAAGAGACTCCCCCAACCCTGCATCCCCATGCTGAAATGTCCCCTCTTGTGAACCTATCGAACAGTGAACCCATTTGAAAGAGAAACACTCTGGGAAAAAGTGAACTTCATGTGAAAAGGAAAAATAATGGACTTCTGGTCTAAGCTTCAAAAGAACCTGGGAGACCGACTGTGAAAACAGCACAATGGAAAGGAAAAGGCGACAGGACACAGGCGGTCCACTAACGCCAAACTCATGACAACTACAACAGAAGATACAGAAAAGGAAAGAGTGTGGACAAGAGGAAGGGATGAAGTGAAATGATATTCATGGGCAGGAGAAGATGCTCAAGTAGAGATTATACTTTGTTGGGGTGGGAGTTGCAGACAAGGTGTGACATACGAAGAGACAATGGGCTAATGGGTTACCTCAAAGCTTGACCAAATCTCTTGAATCTCACAATGGCTGTGAATAGTCCAAGGCATACAGTTAGATTAAATGCACACAATTACAGGAAGTAGGGCTTACATGGAAGGAGATGACACACACATGTTTGTTTTTAGTATGACAATACGTTAGTATATGCCAAATTATAAGATCGTGTTAAGAAATGTTTAGATAAATGTTAAGGTGAATGGAAATAGAATATGGTTTAAATTTGTTGTTTTACAAACAACTGAACTTTCAAGACGGGGGAGTGTAATAAAGGTCCCGACCTATATATATATATATATATATATATATTGAATCCACAACTGAATGAAGTGGAGCCCCCCCACTTACACCTAACCAGAGAAATTGAAAGGGAATTATGTGGTGTTGCAATTATGCAAAACTGTTTTTTATAATGTTGCAATATACGAGCATTCAAAAGGCATTGTGTTTATAATGTCGAAAATGGCATTACCTTGATGTAATAAGGTGGCAAAGTACAGAATGGACAATGAGATATTCTATACAAAGACAGAAAATCATTCTGGCAAAAAATGCCTTTAATGGAAATACATGTTACCAAAATGTGGCTTGAAAAAGAAGAAACTGAGGCGTGCTCAAAGTGTGTAATGATGAGATCATTTTAAAGTTGAGACGTTCAAGGACACCAGGCTTTCACAAACCTGACTAATGAACAAAAACCTAGACTTTTAATGAGGCTGTGTCTAAAGCCTTATCTGAAAGAGTCTTGCTGCATCAGCTATAAATTGAATAGAACACCGGAGGACAAGCCAGACATGCATGCTAGAGCATATTTCATTGCTTAAGACTGTGCAGGGAGAGGTGGGGGCATTTTGCTATAAATGAGCTCTGTGTAATGCTGGGAGGGGGTTCATTCGAGGCAGGGAACTTGACCACAGCAGATAGGGCTGCGCTGTGTCAGCTATGATGAAATAAACCCTTATGAACTTAACAGTCTCTGTGCTGATCCATGTGAGTGGTCCTTATTGAATTGTGATGGAGTATTTGAATCCTGCACCCCAACCTCCTCGAGGTGCAGCTACTTTGTCTTAAGGTATTCGAGGGCGAGCTCTGATTCTGTGGGCCTGTCAGAGGTTACTCAGTTCTCGTTTACAGGGGCTCCCCCTTATGGCCGTGGGCATCTTCGCGGTCACAGAGAAACTATGCACGGCCTCCCCGAGCCTCACAGAGTTTATATGCATCAAGTAACCCTAATTATTTCTCTCTTCCTTTGACAGTAGCTACAGACAAGTCCGCCTGATCTCCGGATCTGCTCTGGTTTTTCCCACAGGACGTCCCTAACTTACGCCTTCATTCCTGTGGTTCTCTGGATGGCCGAAATTGCAGACTCCAAAGAGGAAGTTACATCATGTTAGTGCCTATTTGGAGGGACAGCTGCATGCCTATTGGAAGTTTGATGTCACATGTTCTGTGACCTACTATAGACTCTGACTAAGCCTCCTGGGAAATGGAGTTTCCTTTTCTTCTAGAGACATTTATATGGACTAAAGTTTATTTTCCTCATGTTTAAGGTTTTTGTTCATTGATATTTTATTGCATCTTGCTAATGCACACGTTATGCCCACAGTCAGGTGCATAAAATACTTGCTGCTGAACTTCCTTCCTTATATTCAATAAAAGAAAGAGAAGCATAATGTGAGCCTCCGGTCTTGGCATAGAATTAGCTAATGGGTGTATTTTGCAAGCTACAGGAAATCCTCTCAATGGCTCACATATTTCACATATTTCTCCTTCATCCCAAAGCACACATCCATGCTACTGTGTAAACCTACCCACATCACAATGCGATTTAATTGTCCAGACCTAAATAAAATAAAGTGCATAATGCCCAACAAACATGAATATCACCACCCACACACACACACACACACACACACACACACACTAATCCTGTTCATACAGGTGAAGGAAAGCTTTTACAGAAAATAATCTATTCTTTAGGAAAATGATTGAACAAGAATTGCAATGACCAATCAGGCATTCACACTTTGCTATAAACGCAATCTTGGGTAACCATGCCACTTAAACAGCCATGCAAAAATTGAACCTCATACCAACTTGAGGTGTATAAAAGGAGAAGAGCCACAACGATACCTGCAGTGACAGACTTGAGTCACTGGTTCCAGACCCACGGGAGGAATCACAAAGAGAAGAGGATGCGTTTGTTATTTATAGTTATGTAACACTTATACATACACACACACACACACATCCCTGCTCATACATGCAACACTTAGAAATTGAAAATTAAAAGTTGCCGCCTTCTCCATTTATTTCAAAGAGAGATTCTTTGTAGACGGTGACCCTGAGCCTGGTAAGATGAAGACAGGTGCTTTTAAAGGGCTGCTCGGGCATTGTCAAAATTGCATAGTGCACCTCATTATACATATAACTCAACTTAGAAAATTCATTGTATTCCTTCCTGCATGCACACTTTTAAGACTATAGAACTACAATATCATGCAGGTAGCACCGGAAACATCCAACCAATGTACATCCACTGACAAGAGATGGCCGAATCGAATCCACAGCACGATTTCACACCACACCAAACCCATCCATTAACTAAACAGAAAAATGCACCAAAGCTAGATGATCTAAAAATAGAGAATCCTCAAACACCGCACGCACTCACCCACTCTCACCCTGCCCAAACACATCTCTTAAAGATATTAGATTTGTTCATGTTCAACTTTAAAAGATATATGTTACAAATGTTTTGGTGTGTTGTTTAATGCACTGTACAATTGGTATTTTGGTATTTTAAAGTTGAACATTGAAGGCAAGTGCCTGAACGCTCACACCAGAGAGAATACAACCCCTTAGGGATGAAAGGCCCAAGTCGATCTTGTAAGGATAACAAGTTTAATCTCAAACGCAGATGAGAGCAACAGCAAACAACTCTGCTGCTAAGAAAGTTATGGCGAAAAGTAGTACAAGCAGAAACTTATAAAGAAAACCATCATCATACATGACGCAATGCATATGGTAAAATCCTCTGCGGCTGGTTGGTGGGCGCCTACGCAGGATCCGCCTGCTCTATAAGAGATGCCAGGCCATTGGTTCCAGCCCAATCCATCTGTCTTCCATCATGTGGGTGCTGCAGTGATCATCTTCTTCTCATGTCGAAGGTTAAAGAACACATTAACTACACTTCTGACATAATGCAGTTTTATCACTGTACTGTGCACCTGGCAGGCCTCAAGACAGGCACAAAGGAGGTTCTGAGACACTCTAACCTTCACACACACATTTCACTTACTCCCTTCCACACCATTCGGCTCCAAGGTCACCACCCTCGCTTTGAACTATAATTTATCCCTCCCAGCACCTTGCAATGCAAATCACACGATTGTCGCTTCAATTATGTACCCTGTCTCTCTTCTTTGAACTTTTCAGGACTTGTTACTTTGGGGTTGGTGGTCAAAGGGCACCTGGTGCCATGGAATTCAGGGATCTTAAGGTTTAGTCAGTTATATGGGCTATAACTCGTGGTTGCCTGGGGATGGGTCGGGTCAGTCATCTGCTTTGGCCAGTGTGAGATAGCATGCACACCAGGTGCCAGTCTGTGATCACAGTCTTTTAGGGCACATTTCTTTTGAGTAAAAAACACATCTTTGCAACACTGTTAGAACAATGAATAAGCATTATGGTGGTTTGGGGTATGAGCTGTCCTCATGGGAGCTCGGGCATGGCTGGAGTTTTCCCTTGTCTCACAATTTGGGCCTAGTGCAAGGCTTAACCTCTACCTATATTACGAATATCTAACGCAAAATATCAATGTTGCTCGTGCCCTGCCCTATACTATGTGGTTTATTCTATTTTATTATATTGAAGTGGGTCTTTTATATTGGGTGGTGGTCCTTTCATTGTCCACCCTCCCTCCTTGCCCTTCATAGTGCTTCAAATGCATCATGCCCATCTCTAAAGTGCTTGGAAGGGTTGGACGGGCTGCCCCCTTCTCAACATTCCCCCCATTCGTTATTCTACAGTAACTAATTCTGTTATACCTCTGTGCTCCTGTTCCCTCCTCTCTGCTGCCACAAATGGCTCAGTTCCTTTATTGGCACCCAGGCCCTACACACTGATCGCAAACTCTCCCCCCTATGTGCATACTCTATGGGTGAGCAAGTCATACAGATGCATTCTCCTCCTATGCCAGGTCCATCCAAACCTCTGTGTACTTTTCTAGATCAGGGGGTGGAGGAATTATAGTGTGGTATAGATGGTCAACTTCATCTCCATACGGGATGGGGAGCATGTCATGCTTATGGCTACTTTGTATGGTCTCTACTTCAATATCTTTTGTCTTGCGAGGTGCTTTTGGATCCCCAATTGATGCCATCATTCTTGCGCTATTGGGTGCCACCTTGACACAACATTGAAGGCCCAGTTGACATGTGCAGAAAATAACAAGGATGCACACGATTTTCTTTTTTGATTGTCATCAACATCTTCATGATCACTCCGAGCCACGACGGGGCCAACTGAATGCCAACGTAAACCAGTCACTGTCCTGTTCTCCCTCCCTCCCTTTTCATGTGAATACCCAAGCCATAGACAGCTGCAGTGATGTGGGATAATGATGCATTCTCCACATCCTCTGGAGGTACAAATGTGCAGCAGGAATCGACACATTATTTGAAAACCCCTCCTTCCATTGCTGTTAACATGTCCAACACATATCTGTTTTGCATCGCCATATGTCTCAATGCACGCAACTCAACCTTGATCACGTTGAACCCGTTCTCTGCATCGTTCACAAGCTGGACCAGCTCCCATCTGACGATCTGCAACCATATGGCATTTGCTGCGTCCTGCACTCCTGGCAAAAGTAAAGATGCAAAAAAGGATTTTGCTGAGCTGAAGAGTCTGGATTCTTCTGGTATTTCAGCGAGCAATGTAGAAGAATCTATAGATATGTAATTCATCCTCTTTAGTTGCTAGAACTGTCCTTTTCCTGGCAGGATGTGGTGCTCTTGTGTGGACAGCAGGCTCTTATCTTCATTTTCTAGAGACTAGTTGACCCCTCGGCCGGCAGTGCTCCCCTTCAGATGTTCTTCTGGGATTACTAATAGCACTGAGTGCAATGTGGCTGGCGAACAACAGCCCCTCAATGATGGTGGGAGGTGCAAGTAATCCTGTTGGCCACAGACCCAATAGTAATCCATCATCACTGCTGTTCCCTTCTTCATGTCTGGGATCAGGAGAGTTTTATTGCAACGTTTGCTTGAGCAGACAAAAATTGTACCCTTGCTCCAGAAACAAAATCTATAGTCTTCTTCCTTGTGTACTTGCACCGACTTTTCTATTGTTGCAACCCATGTCAGCTTTGTGATATGCTCTGTCCAGATTTGTGCACAGAAATTGTCTACCTGTGATGTCCTTTTCTTGCTGTATGTTACCAGTCCTTCTTTCAAGCAGGTAGTGTGGTATCCTGCCAATTGTTATTGACATGTTTACGCCCTTTCACCATCAGATAGGGTAACTACACAAACTTGATGTTTTTTTAATTGCTGCTGAACTGTACAAGATCTGGACCCACTATTTGCAGTTGCACATTACGTGCCTGCAACGTTCCTTTTATATTGCATAGCGCAAGATGAACTAGACATTGTGCCTCTATAATTGGGACTGCTTGTGGTACAAGCATCTTGGGAGCCCTTGATGCATGCGGAATGAGTGAACAAACATAACAGCTTCCAGTCACAGCGTTTCTTCACACACCATGCATGTCGGAATACCATGAGTTGGCAAACTCGGGATGGCAGATATTCCAAATCACATCCAAACCCAGCCCTTGATACGTGTCATACTTTCTTCGTACTTCTCCTTTCATTATGTTATACAAGCTCTCAGGGATGGCAGCTTTAACAGTGCTATAAAAAATCACATCATCACTAATACTTGTATAAGCACTATTGCCACCCCGATATTCATTTCCATTATTATTATTAGTGATCACATTATTACTTATATATGTAACTCTGCTAATATTATTAACATGTATATGTATTGTCCCATTTGGATAATATATAATCCCATTCACCCCATTTATAGCATCTCCCCCTACAACATCCTCCCCCCAGAACAATCCCAATAATAATATCAATATCACACAGAGACCTGCGATAATGGTGGACTCAACTTTCTCATTCGTTCCTCTACACCTCAGGTCCCTACTTAACAAATTATTTACATTTATCCCGCCCATCTTCTTTTTTCCTGAAATGAGAACACAAACTCACAAGACAACAAAAAGGAGACACAAACAAGACATACTATTTACACAAAGAAAGAAGAAAAGAGAGAGAGAGGGGGGAGAAGATAGAAAGGGAGAGGAGATAAAGAGAGAGAGAAAGAAGAGAGAGAGAAAACAGATAGAAAGAAGAGAGATAAAGAGAGAGAGAGAGAGAGAGAAAAGAAAGGAAAAAAGCATTCCTGAAAAAAGAAAGATACAGAGTTAGCAGCTAAGCATCGGTCCGCCACTGGAGCATGCTACTGCACATGCATTACACTTATACAGGCCAGTGAGGTAGACGGGGCACAAATATTGCTACCCTTCTTTTTCTTTTCTTTTAAGATAACTGGTGTACCAGTGTACCATCTGGAGGTGCCCTACGAACGTCGGCGAGGTGGACCTAATAGCGCAATTCTTTCACTTTTACTGCAAGGGGGGTACATAACACCAACTCGTAGGACCCTTGGAACTGAGGGTTATTCCACCTGTGCACAAAATTGAGGACATACATGAAGTCCCCAGGCAGCAGTGGTTGTGTGGTCATATGAACGGGATCTGTTGCTGTAGCTGTCACAATGTTTGGTGTCTATGATGTCTCAATCCCAGGAGGTTCAGTCTGTCGGGAGACATATTTAATTGGCCTAGTTAGTGTGGTCAAATTTTCTTTGAACTCATTGCCGAGCACCGCTGCTGCCCTATGTGCATCTGAAGCTCTTCTTATAGAGGATAAGGAGGTGTGCATATGACGGCCAGTAACCACTTTGTGGGGTGACAAATGGTGGTCTTTACTGGGCTGTGTGTGTAAACTGAAGAGGGCCAGGGGCAAACAGTGCACCCAGTTCTTCAACGTGGTGCACAGTTTGGACAATTTAATTTTGAGGAGTTTGTTGATCCTCTCCACAGCGCCTTTAGCCTGTGGGTGGTAAATTTAACACATCCGCTGCTCAATGCCAAGTAGTGCTGTAATGTGCTGGAATAATGCATTGAAAAAATGTGTGCCGTTGTCTGACCTTAAAACCTTGCTCACACCCCACTGCGGGAAAACCTCACATACTACACTCTGGCAGCACACTTGGCATCTGGATGTGCACACGGCCCTGCTTCCACCCACTTTGGAAAAGGGCAAACCACTACAATAAGGTACTTAGAGCCATTAAAATGCTCGTCCATGTTGGCATAATCTATGTGTAATTCACAGAATGGCCCAGTAGGGCGGGGCAAGGTGCCCCGTAGCATCCATATTGTCATCGCTGTACTAAAACTTGGACATGTGGTGCAATTTATGACCATTTCCCTAATGCTTTCCTGGATATTCGGTATAAACCACTCCTCCTGTATATTTGCTGCCATGTGCTGCTTTGAACTGTGAGATTGCTAGTGCAACTGTTCAAATGCTACTGCTAGCAGCTTGTGGGGCGTTACTGTCTTCCCAGAGCTCTCTTGCCTCCATAACAAATCTGCTGAGGATTGCTTGCACCCTCTCTGTGACCGCAACTCTTTTTCTCTTTCAGGTGCCCCTCCTTGTAGCTCAATAAGATGGGAGATGGGCAGTGCTGTGTAAGGTACTGGATGTTCTCTTGCGGGTGGGGCAGTCATAACATATTTGCCGGGTGTTTCATTTGGCAGATACACCACCATTTTGTGAGCGGGGTCGATGGCTGTGTTCCCCATTGATCTTTCTTCTGTCCCATGAGTGTGGGTGGCCCACTTGACGACCGCCACAGCAGATGGCTGGGATAATGCTTCTATCAGTATTTCTAGCAGTACCGAATGCTGCACTGGGGATCCATCCACCCTCTGAAACCCCCTCCTCTTCCAACAGGATAGACAGGCGTGCACCGTGATGTATGCAGAGTCTGAATATATTGTGACTTGGTATACTTTGGAAGCTCTCAGTGCTTCAATGAGCGCTACGAGTTCTGCTGCCTGTGCAGAATAATGCATGGGCAACCTTTTCATAACCACCATCTTGTACACTCCTCCCTCAAATCGTACCACCACTGCCCCTGTCCACCTTTTCCCATCCTCTTGATCAAATCTCACCCTCTGACAATGCACAGTCCCCTGCTTTGGGGACTTTGTCCACCTCCCCCTCATGTGTGACACAGTCGTGCATTGGTAAATCCTCTGCTGTAGGCTTGTCTGTTAAAAAGGTGGCAGGGTTCACTGTTTTGCGTCTAACAACATGAATATGAGGTTTAGAAATTATAATCTCGTATGCTGAAGAACTTTGCATAGTCAGAGTAGAGTGTTCTACATACAACATAACTGAGCACCCCATTACAATTGTAGAATATTTTTCTATTGTGAAAGCAGCAGCTGCTAAAGCTTGTTTGCACACAAATTGCCCTTGCATCACTGCATCCAACGTGCCGCTATAACAAGAGAGAGGCCACGATAAGAGAATATGCCCTGGCCTGTGTTTTTTACAAACTTAACAGAAGAAATTTGAACCCAGAGTCCCGTAGCGGAACACGTAGAAAACCGATTTGAAAAAAGGCGAATCTAATGGGGTAATTTACACTTTGTATAAAGTATTTTAGAGGGCAAGACGAGTCTTAAGAGAAGATTTCAGGAGATTTATGTGACCGGTTGAGTTTTTCTGTTTGTTTTAAGTGGGTTTTGAAAAATAATGATGTCATAAACGGAAGAAAATTGATCATTTTTTAAATTTTACTTGGTGGTTGTTTTTTTAGCAACATTAAAGTAAAAATTGTGGTTAACGGGATTGGAGCTTGCAACAATTGGTGCTAGCTCATATTATATTAATTTTTCTGAAACATACTCTTTAAATCTGTAATTAAAAACAAGCGAGTGTCAAACAGGTTAAGAGTAGACAAGTTGAGAATGGAGGATATTACTCCACTTGTGCATCTCTGCAAGCAGTTGCTGAAACATGCACCTAAGCTTAGACAGTACAGACCGGAATGGGTTAAAGGAACCGTGGATAAAATGTTTATGCAGTGGCCGCAAGGAGGGTCACTATCAAAGGCAGTCCTGCAGCATATGATGACATATTACATGCAGCAATACACGAGGAAAAAGCTAGACAAGCGCCTAGTGAGCTTAGAGCTTTAGAAAATGTACCAGGAGGAGCAAGATGAACCGCCGCCTGTAGATTGGATACCTAATGTATGCAAAGAGGGGGTGAGGAGCCCCCTGCCCCCCTGCCCTAGCCAAAATAGAAGACGAGAGCAAGAAAGGCGGTGGGTTATACCCATTGAGGGATCTTAAGACAGCGACAGGGTATAGCAACCCGGCATATGAGTCACCTACGCAAAGTAGTGACGAGGGCCCTGACAAAGATACTGAGAGAGTTGCAATCTCTAAAGTCCCAAGAGATAAGGAGAGACGCGATAAAGAGAGAAGTGATCGAGCAAGCACATCTCTAGATATAGGAAGAGAAATAAAGAGATGGAAAGGAGAAAGAGATAAATCTGATGAGATAGCGCTCTTACAGAACGCGTTGATGGGTGGCCAGAAGGGAAGATCAAGACGAGCAAGATAAAAACGATAATGAAAGAGGAACAATTGAAAAACGAAGGAGCAAAAATGAAGGATAGGCAAAGAAGAGAGCAGTTATATCAAGAGGAGCAGTCAAGAAAACAAGAAAGAGCAGAAGAGCAAAGAAAACATAACAGACAGAGAGCCATTGATGAGCAGGAAAGGCTAGAATGGAAAAGAAAAGAAGAGGAGGAACTGAAGTTAAGAGATAAGAGAATATAGAGACGAAAGGATGAGGCGATACGCAGGGCAAACGAGAGAAGGTGTATGAAGAAAAAAGAGGAAGACAGAGTCAGAGAGGAAGCAAGAAAACAAAGAGAATTTGATGATGATATGGAACATAAAAGAAGGCAGAGAGCACGCGATCTTGATCGCCCGGAAAAGGAGATAAGAGATCCTGAACCACAATAAGCATGGGAGGATATAGAGGAATTCTTCTCAGAATATGAGTCATTACCAGGCCCGTCAAGAGTAAATCTAGAAGACAAGTTTGACTCTAGGGGCATTGGGGAAGCGATCGATAAAGCATATCATAACATGAAAGCTCAGAAAGAGTTAAAGGGGAAGGAAAAAGATTATCGACTTGAGAGCACTCAGCTGTATGACACAGAGGTAGCCTCATGTAGTACGAGGCAAAAGGAGTTGTCTCTAGATAGACTGACTCTGAACAGAGATGATGTGGCGAGAAGTTGCACAAATTGGGCACAAGAAATGTCAGATGAAGATAGAGATACCTTCCATGGGGAATTGAGAGAGGGAATGTATGTGGTCCTGAGGGATGTTTTTCAATGGAGAAAGAAGTCAGATGGTCAGATTTAAACACACCTGTAACTAGGGCGTCAGAACCATTGATACAGTCGGACCGACCTAAAGGGCAACTTCATGGTGAGAGGGTGGAGTCACTGCCTTAAGTGAGCAGATTAAGATTGCTACCAGGAAGAAGGCGATGTGGGAATATTGTCACTGTGGTGGACAGACAAATGATGAGAGATGAGAATGAGTGTGGGGCTTTACAGTTCCCCTTATTGGAAAAGGGAGGGGCCAGACCACAGTATACACCGTGGCCCCAAATGGATAAGTATAATTTAAGGTGTAAACTCCTGAGTTTAAATTCTGGCATTGGGAAATGGATACATGAGTTAGAAAAAATGACAGGAGGAAACACGTTAGCTATAGGGGACAGTAAGGGTCTCCTGGTCGCCATACTTGGTGAGAGAGCTGATGATGTGTGGACGAGGGCAGGATATGCTGGTGTTACAACAATTAAAACTGCTCATGACGGAGCACAGTTCAATAACTGTAGAGCGGCAGTCTGGAAAGCACTTAGAGTACTGTATCCAGACACGTCCGATAAAGGAGCTATAATGACGAAACAATGCAGGATGGAGATGATGCGCTTGTTTACATTCAGAATTATCAGGAACAATGGTCCTTGAAGACCCACAAATCTTTGGGAAAATCTATACCTGTGTTCTATCATATATTGTGCCAAGGGCTGCCAGACCCTGTACAGAAGCAGCTCAAGAAGTTAGTGGGTATAGAAGTCAAACCGTGGTCAGAGATTAAGCTGACCATTGCACATTACTGCAGACTTGCAGGAACAGAATTGCAAAAAAGCCAATGCTCGGAAAAGCGAAGAGGTGAAGTTAGTGCAGAAGAAATTGTCTAAATATACCATTGAAGGGGCAATGTTGACTAGTGTAGCTGGATCAAATTCACAGCAAATTGCGAATATGCCACAGGTGAATATCCAAAGGCAGTTTGATCAGAGCAATTATGGGTTTACTGCATGAGGAAGGGGAGGATTTCAAGGAAAATGTTTTCAAAATAATCAAGGGAATTGGCAGAATAATCAGGGAAGCTTTCAGAACAATCAAGGTGGGTTTCAAAATATGCAGAATGATGGTCAAAACATGCAGGGTGGGCAGATTAGGAGGCCATCTACATGTTGGACTTGAGAGGTGACAGGGCATTTTGCTCGTATCTGTAGAAGTCAAGGGTTTGTGCAAAACAGCCAGTTTTTAATGAATATTACTTACTGGGTGAGAGCAATCAAACGAGAGGTGCCTCAGAAAATGATATTAGCACAAAATCGTCCTGAGTATTTTGATGAAGACGTGGCAAAAGTGCCAACTTCATTATGGACTACAGGTCCCTATGACGTAGGCCTGTTGAAGGGGGTTGGGGAAGTGAAGATTAAATTGAAACCAGGAGCAATTTTACCTCAAGCGCGACAGTAGCCCATGTCTCGAGAGGCAGATAAAGGTATTTTTAAGACGTTTTCTGCCATGATGGATCAAGGTATCTTAGTGACGTCAGAGTCACTGTGTAATACTGCAGTGTACCCTATCAAAAAATCTAAGGGGGAGTCTTGGAGAATAATTCAAGATTTAAGGCCAATAAACCAGATTGTAGAGGCCGAGTTCCTTTGAGTTCCTAATCCGGCTACAATCTTATGTAATCCTGTTGGAGCATAATATTTCACTGTGATTGATTTGAAAAATGCATTTTTCTCAATCACATAGCCCAAAGACTTGCAGGATCTGACGTCATTCACGTTCAGACAGACTAAGTTGAAAAGCACAAGATTACCTCAAGGGTATTGTGAGTCTCCAAAAATATTCAATAGAGTACTGCTTAATATTGCTTTAGAAAGTGTTGTGTTGCAATACGTAGATGACATTCTAGTATGCAGCACTTCAGAGGAAGAGTGCAGACGCGATTCTGTTCAGATGATGATTACACTTTCTGACAAAGGATATAAGTTTGACAAGGAGAATTTGCAGAATTGTCAACAATTGGCCAATTGATTTCACATGAAGGAAAGAAGGTTACTCCTGAGAGAGCTGAGGCTATTTTAAAAACTGCAAAGCTACACACGATAAAACACATGCATAGATTTCTGGGATTGTGTAACTATGTCAGAGCATGGGTCTTTGACTACAGCTCATATAAGGCCTTTATTGCAGGCTTTAAAAAAAGCACAAGCAACGCAGGAAAAAATCAGGTAGACTGAGGAAATGGACGAAAGGTTTGACGAGTTGAAAAAAGAAATTTGCATGGCTCCAGTTTTAGGGATTCCTAATTAGGCTGAGGAATTCTTTTTATTCTGACATACAGACAGCATGGTTATGACAGCAGTCCTTACACAGAGAACCACATTGGGGCACAAACCCCTTACATATTACAGTGGGATTTTAGACCCAGTAATGAGAGGTCACTTTCCGTGTGAACAATCACTGGCAGCTGCCGCGTTCGCTATAGAGAAAGCTGCAAGTGATCATCGAGCAAGTTTTGCAGCTGCCAGAGTATAGTGGGGAGAGGACAAATGCCCCTATCTGCTGATGATGCTCACAGACTTGTTAGTAGGGGTTTCTATCATCTGATTGAAGAGTACCCACATCTTGTTGGAAGGCACACTGATGTGAACACGTTCCTAAGGGATCCATAAAACACTGCAGCGCTAAATGAAATCTTAAGCGGTGTCATACTGCAAGTGAACGCCTATGCTGCAAGAAATCTGAGATCAGAGTGAAACTTTCCTTCGAGGGACAGATCGAGAGGTTGCCAATAAAGAAAGACTCTTATTTCATGCTGAAAGAAGTTCATCATGTCGTCTGGTCTAAGGCAGATTCGAGGAGTAGACTGGGAGCTAGTGTATGTTGTTGAACTTGTCTAGACATACTGAGAGCTGTTTTCTTCTTGCTGGAGAGGCATTCACATTTCCCCTGGTTAAGGACTGGTTCTAGGAAACATTGAGAGTTTATTTTTATCATCCAGAAGGCGGACAGCAGATCAAGGATGAAATTGCTGAAGTCAAGACAGCAGCTTCCAGAAGCAGTACATAATGCTGATATATTAAAGATTACTTTTTCCTTCCTTAGGCAATAAAAATGGGTAGCATCAGCAGTAATATAATAATGCCAGATGCAGAGAGATGTCCACAAAGTAGATGCTGTAAACTGACATACCTTTGTGTTGTTTACACTTGCATTGTGTTCATAATCATATTGCTTTCACTGACAGTACGGGCATCGTATTACCTTGATGTACATGGAGCTAGGACTCATGTGAATCTTCCTGAGAAGAAGGAAGGTATAACCGTATCAACTACTAGGCAGCCAAGACCCTATGTAGTTATTCCTGTCCCAAAGAAAAATGACAAATTGCCTGCCCTTGAGACAAGTGTCATTAATAATCATTCATATGCAAAAAGTGTTGTAGAGATTCTGTTTGGACACAAGAAACAGGCTTGGCAAGACAGGCAAGACAAGAAGTAGTTGGAAGGTGAGCCTATACAAATAATAAATGCAAACACACCTTTTCCTGTGATAAATGATGCAAAGATGATACCTAGAAGGCAGACACACATGGAAATTTTGCAAGACATTTTCCCGCCTAAATGGTATGTTGAGAGGATGAAATTTTCTGAACTTTCTCCTACTTAGGGAGCACAAAACAGCAACTGGGGGGGGGTGAGGGGTCAGAAATGCAAGTCTGACAACTTGGTGAAGGTTTTTCACAATTAGCCATTTTATTAACTCATAATGGTGTGATAAACGCCTCACTATCCCTAACCTAAAGAGGATTTCCCTACCTATCAAAACAGAACTAAAGGAAAACACTCTAATAAAAGGAATCTGTACATACAATAACTTCATAAAGGTAGAATATGGCAATCCAGATTCCACAAAAATAACAGTTGCACTCCACATAAACCTGGTATTTATGTATGATTTACTGTGATTTTCAGAAAGCTGAAATGTTCGAGGGAGAAAAGACCAAAAGTTATTTTACCGAAAATAACCTTTGTTTTTATCTCCCCTGAACCTTTCAGACTATACCCTTGTCCCCCACCCTGTTACATACCTGTGGGTGCCACGGCCTTCTTCACTGTAATGTTTGTATGGCATATTTGTTTGAATTTTTAGGCTATACAAGATTTTCATACAGACTAAATTTGGTCAAACATGACATGTTTTTTTTTCATCTTTCTTTGGGTGTTTCCATTATGTATCCTTGTAACCTGGGTCAAATCCCCTTTCCCAGGTTCAAAGCAGGATCTCCAACCAAAGTTCAAAATAAGAAAGTTTCCTTTTGTAACCAAGTTCTGTTCATAAAGTTCTCTTTGTTCCAGAATTCTTCCACTTGATACTTGACAATGTTTGCACAAACACAAAGGGCCTCATTACGATCCTGGCGGAAGACCATGGTGCTATTAACATCATGGTCCATGCCGGTAAGTTACCGACTCTGCCATGGAGAAAGGGGGAATTACCACCCCATTACAAGGTTGGCGGGGCGGTAATTCCCCCTTCCTCCATGACCCTTCCCTATTCCCATTTTTGCCCCATTGGGCTCAATGGGAATGGGGAAGACGCTAAGTACGGTGCCACAAATTGCGGCACCGTACTTAGCACCAAGGTCCCTTTGCGGGTCCCTACTTTAACGGCTGGTAAAACCAGCTGTTAAGGTCGGGTCCCGCAAAGGGACCTCGTAATTAGGCGCTAATAGGTTAACGGTGCCACAGCCTTTTACGGCGCCATTAACCCATTAGCGCCTGGGTCGTAATGAGGCCCAAACACTTTTATCTTCAAACTGATATTGATTATCTCAAAAGCACTTCTCCTTCTTGGAAAACAAACACTTCTACAATTCTTCTTGATTCACAACAAGGTTCTTGTCAGTTCATCAAACAGAATAGTGAATTTGCCACTTTCTTTCCTGCACAACCACAACCGCATGGCATTACTTACATTTCTTCTTCCTGGTTCATTAACCTGCCAGGACTACCACTAACATTCCCTTTCATGGTATACTCATCACCCAGGATAAAACCTCCTAACACTACTACTAGTACTTTATGGTGAGGCTTCCATCACACTTTCCGAAAAGTCCTTGGGCCTCATTACAACCTCGGCGGTAGCTATGCCGCTGTTGGCGGCATGGCGGCTGCCGAAATCGCGTCCGGGTCTGGGTTCCCAGAATGAGGAATTACCGAGCCATTCCGAGTTCAGTGGGCCCGGTAATTCCTCCTTCTAGGAACCCGGACCTTCCCCATTCCCATTTCAGCCCCCATAGGGCTGAATGGGAATGGGCGAGGGAGCAAACAATGGGCCGATTACGAACGGCCCGTTGTTTGCTCCCTCCTCTCCTCACGGGACCCGCTCTGCACGTCTGGTAAAACCAGACATGCAGACCGGGTCCCGCGAGGGGACCTCGTAATCAGGCGGGACGGGGTTGACGGCGCCGGCACCTTTACCGGCACCGTTAACCCCGTCCCGCCTGGGTTATAATGAGGCCCCTTGACTTTCAACAACATTGAGATACACAACTTCTTCTCTGAGGACACAATGCCCATTGGTGCTGTTTGTTCCTCAGTTTCATTTGCCACATGCAATGTAGGTTATATTCCTCTTCTGCTTGATACTTCTTACAAGGAGGGTTTCTCTTCTGCCAATCTTGATCTCTCAATTCAATTTCACATCACACAACTGCCTCATTACAAGTTTGGCTGTCTGGAAATAAGGGTGCTGGTAGCAATCTTCCAGCACCCTTTCTGGACCACCAGACTACGAGTATGCCTGCAGAGGCCGGTGCTCGCGGCAAAAGTCTGACCTGCCAGATACACTGGCTACTGCATGCATGGTTTCCATAGAAGCACTGGCAGAGTTAGCAACGGTGCTGGTGCTTCAGTGTCCTCATTGGGCAAGGAGCCATGCCTTGCTCCTGCTTTGCTCCGGTGCTCGCCAGCCACTGGGACTATGCAGGAAATAGTGAGAGTTCCTTTCTCCCAAGGGACAGCCTGTCAAAAACATTACTTCCTGATGCTCTAACTCTGCACTTCAGCTTAAAGACCCTCTCAGGACCGACATCCACTTCAACAACAGCAGCAGCTTTGGCATCTTCCTTTTCCTGCTTCAGCTGCTGCACCTGCAGCTCACAACGCCTACTACTGCTCCAACTTCATGTTCTAATAGCCTGCACCTGAGGCAGCCTTAAATATTTAACAGTGCCACTCAGGTGTGGGACATTAGGGTCGTTTAACTGCATAACGCAGTTTTGTGCCTCTGAGCCCCCATTCCTCATCCCAGTACTCATGGCAATGTGGGACATGAAGTCCCCAATGTTCGGATTACTTTTTATATCACAGGTCTCAGAGTAGGCCATTAAAACTGTACGGTCCCTAGGGACGTTATTTAGAGGGTTCTCCCAATTCTCCTGACCTGAGTCCCTTCTCGTGTGATCTTCCTGCAGAACACCACCCCCAGAGACAGAATCAGGAAGTGTCTACTTTTCCCTGGCCTCATGAGAAGGGTACCGGGCCAGGTTTCTTGGGATAATCACCTCTGATTCATCACAGGGGTGTCTGACTAATAATTATTTGAAGAAAATGAAGACACAGGAGAAATGCTGTTTTAAATACACATACCCTGGCAAGTAGTGATACAACACAGAGGAGTACCCAACACCATGCTCATGGCCTAAACATTACCTTCACATTTACAGTAAGATCTAGAGAAAGCTTCCCGTCACTTATGGCCTAGAAACCCCCATGATGTAGGATTATTGAAGAGCATAGGGACAGTTCGTATTAAGATAAAACAGTATTCCCTTTCCTGTGAAGCAAATGCAGGGATTCATGCCAGCATTGTTGCTTTATGGCAACGAGGCATCATACAGCCCTCAGAATCTCCACGCAACACAGCTTTATATCCAGTGAAGAAAGCAAAAGGAGGGCCATGGAGGATGATTCAAGATTTATGCCCATTGAACAATATCGTAGAAACAGAATTCCCAGTAGTGCCCACTCCGGCTACCATCTTGTGCAATATCCTAAAGGAAGCAACACACTTCAGAGTAATTGACCTAAAAAACACATTTTTCTCCATCTCATTGCATCATAATTGTCAGTATCTCACAGCATTTACTTACCAAGGGCAGAGATTCCAGACTGCCATTTTACCTCAGGAGTATTGCTAGTTCCCAAGTATCTTTAGCAGAGTACTTCACACTCTGGGTAACAAACAAATACTGAGCACCATCATACAAAATGTAGATGATCTTTTGGTTTACAACACATCAGAAGAACAATGCAGGGAGGACTCAGTAACACTTTTGTCACTACTCACTGAGAAAGGAAACAAAGTGGACAAAGACAAATATGGTAAATAATGTCTGAAGGTAGAAAGGTGACAACCAGAAAGGGCTGCATCAATGCAACACACTCCACAGCCAGCGACTGTCAAACAAATGCAAAAGATTTTCTAGGGCTGTGTAATTATTGTAGGTCATTGATATTTAACTATTCTACTCACCTTAAACCCCTATTGCAAGGGCTTAAAGAACCACAGAAGACAAAAGGTAATATTGCCTTCACAGGTGAAATGATCAAATGCTTTAAGGAAACTCAAGGATTCATTAAGTAATGCACCTGTTTTAGCAACTCCAGATTATACAAAACAATGTTTTCAGTTTTTGCACTCTAAGGGTGAAGTGATGACGGCTTTCCTCACTCAGCACACATCCATGGGACACATATCTCTTGCTTAGTATAGCAAACTGTTAGACCCAGTGATGCAGGGCCAATTTCCATGTAAACAAGCACTAGCAGCAGCCGCTTTCGCAATCCAGAAGTCCTCTACAAACACGATGGGTTGCCCAGAAACATTATTTGTACAACATGCTGGGCCTCATTCCGAGTTGGGCGGTAAGGGATACCAGGCAACGGTAAGGAGACCGGTATCGGTAATCCTTTACTGCCCAATTTCCGAGGTCCCTTAGCGGGAACCGCAAAGGACGTGTAGTCGGACCACATGTTCTTTACGGGTCCTGCTAAGGGACCAGAGCGCTAATTACAGCCCTGCTATTAGCAGGCCCATAAGTACCGCCTTCCCCATCCCCATTGAGCCCTATAGGACTCAATGGGAAGGGAAATGGCTGGATGAATGGGGATTTACCGGGTCCTCCAGGGTTGGAATGACCCGGTAAGTCCCCATCCAACCAGACCGAACCTGGCATGGCTACCTCCAATCTCGGAATGAGGCCCGCTGTCTTTACAATTCTAGAAAAATCCAATTCCACGTTCGCTACATAGAGAGTGTCTGGATACGAGGTACTATTGTCCAGTTCCTCGATTCACCCTGTCAGGTCTCACATAGTAAATCCTGCAACATTTATTGTAAATCCTGTCCAGCTTGGTGATTGGGCACATGACTGTGCCACATATGAAGGGCCGAAAGATGAGTTCCTCAATGTCAGGGAGAATGCCCTTTGGGAAGGGAAGGTGCTTTTTGTTAAAGGGTCATCAATAATCAATCAGGAGACAGGACAAAGTCACACCGGGGCAGCTGTAGTAAGCCTCTTAGAGACAGAATATAAGGTCATGCTAAAAAAAGATTGCCTGCCCACTATTCATCACAAGCAGAACTCATAGCACTCATAGAGGTGTTAGAGAAGTTTAGACATAGGGCCTCATCACGACTTTGGCGGTAACCCTTAAATCCGGCGGCAGCGCTATTACTGCCGGATTTAAGGGTCCGCCAAATCAGAACTTCGGCGGATTTCGCCCCAGCTCTGAGCTGGGAGGAAATCTGCCGAAAATTTGCGCTATTACCGCCGGCAGGAAATCCGCCGGCAGTAAGAGCATGAATTTTCCCCATTGAGCCCAATGGGGAATGGGGCATTCCCGAATGGGCTCAATGGGGAATGGGGATTTACTTTACCGCCAAACTCGTGATCCGCCGCTATTAGCGCCGGGGAGTTTGGCTGTAGGGCTAATACTGCCGGCGGTAATACCGCCGGCGTTACCGCCCAAGTCGTGATGAGGCCCATCGTATAGTAACCATCTATTCTGATTCTGCATATGTCACAACCACGGTACATTCAGGATTGCCCGGTGGCACAGGAGGGGGTTTAGAAAATCTGATGGGACCCCGGGTTCAACATGCAGCACTGCTTTCTAGGTTAATTGAGGCACTCACATTTCCCACACTGGTCACCATTGTGAAATGTGCAGCCCACACGCACAATGCAGACTCAGTTGCTCTTGATAATGATGTAGCAGACAGAGCCACCAAAGAGGCAGCCTACTTACCAATACCTGAAGCAACCCTGTTAGCCTGTGACATTACATTACAGCAA